>NC_139404.1:184316983-184356868 GCF_905368555.1 Meleagris gallopavo | reverse complement strand
TGGCACGTTTGTGTAGAATTTCCTATTTTGTCCGTTTCTCTTTTTCCTGTCTCCACACAGATCTGGAAAGTGTCTGGCCTTATCCCTTTGCTCCTCTCCAGCAGGCTATGTCTCAGCCTGTACTGATACATGTCCCTCGTACTTCCCAGGTGGAAGACTCTGTACTTTCACTTTTTAAACCTTTTCTTGTTCCTGTCTTCTGTACATTCCAGTCTTTCCAGGTCTTACTGAATGGTAGTATAGCATTCTGGTGTGTCTACTATTCCTCTCAACTTTGTATCATCAGGAAACTTGCTGAGGTTTGACACTATCCTCCTCTTCAATATCGCTGATGAAAATTTTGGTCAAGACCGGATCCAGCATCAATCCTTTGGGAGCTCTGCTAGATACAGGTCTGCTGATACTGAACTCTGTGCTGCCAATCACAACCCTTTGTGCTCTGCCAATCTGCCAGATCTTAACCCACCTCACTGTCGAATCATCAATTTTACACTTTCTCGGCTTCTTTGGAGAATTGTTGTAATGAAGTTTATTTGTTACGTTTTTCCTTCATTTACCTGGGTAGGATTTTTTCTCCTTACCATTCATGTTGCTTATGAAGTACCAGCCCTACAGTAATTTTCAACTGGGCACATTCCTTATACTGCTCATATTTGTCCCCATTGTGGCTTGCAAGCCCTTTGAAATCTTATGCCTCATGCAGTGTTAAGTGGGTATCAGACTACCAGAGAGCATTCTGGAGATGCTGGCCTGGCTGGGCCACTGGATATCCTACAGGCTCTCCTAGCTACCTTGGGAGATTTATTTGCAGGATACCTTTCTCTACTGCTGCAAGGTCTGTATTTTTGCGTGACTTCAAACACTTCTGAGAAATAGCTGAGCAGTGATGAGACTAACCACTCAGAAAAGATTAATCCATAAAAAGAGACAGCAGACACCTTTGCTATTTTAGGTAAAACTCTGAAAGGGTAGATAACAGCAGGACAAGGGAAAATGGTTTAAAGTTCTTTACTGTGAGAGTGGTGAGGTGATGGATTAAGCTGGCCAGAGAGGTTGTGGATGCCCCATCCCTGGAGGTGTTCAAGGCCAGGTTGAATGGGGCCCTGGACAGCCTGGTCTAGAATTAAGTGTGTAGGTTAGTGGCCCTGCCTGTGGCAGGGGAGTTGGAGTTCTTGATCCTTGGGATCCCTTCCAACCCGGGCCATTCTGTTATCTGTTGATGAATCCACAAAAGTAAAGCACATTGGAGATGTTCTCTGGAAAGTTTTCCACTATTCTCAGAGTTGCTGTGAATCAGCATCCTGTAGAAACCACATGAGGTGAGATTCATCTTACTTTATCTGTTTGAAAGTGAAGTGCATAATTTTAAGAATTTGTCTGGGCTTCTGCTAGAAAGAAGAGAGAGAAACTCTTAGGACAGTGACATCCTCCTCAATCAGGTACCTAAAACGGCTGGTCGGACGGTTTTGAGATGCAGTCATGAGCAAGAAGCACTCTTCTCTTTGAATAGGACTTCATCCAAATAATCTGATTGGCAAGCAAAAAATGGTCACTTCCAGTTCTTCTTCCATCATGGCATGGGACATTAACTAACTTTTATGTTTATTAAATAAAGGCAGTCAACACTAGAAGAGAATTATTCCCAGGAATGCAAACATTATTAGCTCAGTTGAAATGGTATTCTTCCCCTCACTTTCCCAGACTCTTTTTCCATCTGACTGCAGAACTTTGCCTGTACTATTTGCTTCTACAATGAAAATGTGTCTATATATAGTGACTTAAGCTAACAGACTTGCTTTTATACACAAGCCCATTGATTTAATAAATAGATAAGTGTGTAAAGGTTGAAGTTAGATAAAGAAGCCAGCTAATTAACCATGCAGACAGTGTCTTTATCCCTGAGCTATATTTATTTGCTGCTTAGCAAGTGAAGGGTGAGTAGATCTGAGCTTGATTGCATTCAGCCCTGTTTTGGCAAGGGAGAGACAGCAAGTTTGTATTTACATCCAGGGACAAGAGTACCATTTCTGTGGCATGCCAGTGGTAGTGCTTTGCTGCTTACATCCATGTTTGGAGCAATTTACACCCTACGTGCAATTTACACCACAGTTTAAGCAGCTGCAGGATTTGTCCCAGCAGATTACCATGCATTTACAAATGCAGCTGGCTGGTTGGAAGCTCCCAAAGGAGTACTTGATTGCCAATTACACTGTTTCTCCTTTCTATCAAATTGGCAAGAGACAGTAACTCAATTGATTTAAAATTATTTATGTTGCATGTAGTCTCAAAACCTTGCAAGCAGATTATTATGCTCAGTTGCATGGTGGTGGTTCACCCCTTGAATTGTGTTTTCGGGATTGCTCATCATGTGCCCAGTTGGACTTCATTTAAAAACTTGCTTGTGCTACATTAGCTGTGTTTCCTATCAGATAATTCTGCATTCTTGTTAGAAAACAATGTGTTGTTGTAAAAAGCAAGCACAACTTGCTTATAGGTTTAGGCAGATAAAGTTAAAAACATTAATATGTAGTTATTGTTGGTTTTTGTTTTTAAAGTTGTCACAGTCATAAAAGAGCCAAATTGTCTATCACTGGGAGAACAAATGGTGTCTTTGTTTATCCTCTGCAAACTGTTACGGGACAAGGAGTTTATTAACTAGGGAAGGCTAGTGCTCGGAGTTGAGCTGTGTAAGGCTGCTGTCATGGAGTTATCTGTGTCTGTGACAGGGGACACAGGCCGCTCCTCCCTCCCCCCCCTCCAATAAATAAATTAGGAAGGAAGGAAGGAAGGAAGGAAGGAAGGAAGGAAGGAAGGAAGGAAGGAAGGAAGGAAGGAAGGAAGGAAGGGAGGGAGGGAGGGAGGGAGGGAGGGAGGGAGGGAGGAAGGAAGGGAGGAAGGGAGGAAGGGAGGAAGGGAGGGAGGGGAAATAAAAAAAGTGTTAAGTTTTACAGCCAGTCTGGCCCGGCCCCATGACTAATGTGGCAGGGAACTCACTGGTCTGCAGCCCGGGAGAGGGGAAAAGGGGAACAGGTAGGGAGATAGTAGATGAGTCTAAAAACAGAACAGCGTCTGTGATCTGAGGAGGAGTGTTAATTTTCTAAAATATGATCTCAGAATGCAAGATAATACAATACAACACAATACAATCGGAACTGAGACCAACAAATCAAACAGAATGAGAGAGAGTCCAAAACCGAGGCCTTACTGTACCACTGCAGGTGAAAGCAGCCAGGGACCACGTGTTTCTCTGCAGGGAACAGAGAGAGCCTTCTGGCCTACCACAAGCTCCATCTTTCCTCTTCTGGGCAAGAAGTCCTCCCTTCCAAGAGCCAAATGCCCCCACTGCCTTACATGATGATATGATGTGGAATACCAACTACAAAAAATGACAAAATCACGACAGCTGCCAGCAGCACACTGCCTCTCTGCACCCTGCACTGCGCGTGGCCTTGCTCTGAAGGCCTGTGGAACCACAGCTGCTGTCAGCTGTAGACTTTTGCAGTTCCCTCTGGCTGGTTCTTGGTTTCAGCTGTTCAGAACATGGCCTTTATTTGATCAAAGTTTATAGGGCAGAGTCTGAACAGAATAATAGAATAACAGAATGTCTCAACTTGGAAGGGACCCACAAGGATCATCAGTCTAATTCCCACCTCCACACATCTCCAACCAAAATCCAAACCCAGTGTCTCAGAGCTGTGTCCAAACGCCCCCTGAGCTCTGGCAGTTCGGGGCTGTGCCCACTGCCCTGGGCAGGCTGTTCCATGCCCACCGCCCTCTGGTGCAGACCCTTTCCCTCACCCCCAGCTGCCCCTCCCCTGTCACAGCTCCATGCCGTTCCCTCGGCCCTGTCGCTGTCACACAGAGCAGAGCTCAGCACTGCCCTCCGCTCCCTGTGAGGATCTGCAGCCGCCATCAGGCCTCCCCTCAGCCTGCTCTGCTCTGGGCTGAGCACACCACGGACCTCAGCTGCTCCTCATATACCTTGCCTTCCAGACCCTACACCATCTTTGTAGCCCTTCTTTGCATATTCTTTAACAGTTCTGTGTCCTTTGTATGTTATCATGCCCAGAACTGCACCCAGCGCTTGAGGTGAGGCCAAAAATTGCAGAGCAGAGGGGACAGTCCCTCCTATATACTGGTGGCTGTGCTGGTCTCCCAGAGCATGCTGCTGACTTACACTCCACTTGCCATCAATCAGAACCCTATATTCCTTTCCATGGACCTCTCTCCATCCTCTCATCCCTCTGTCTGTATATAGATCTTTAGTTGTCCCATACCAGAGGACAATAATATCCCCAAAAGCTTATTTCTGCAGTAAATTAATGTGGATATCCTTCCTCTCTGAACACACAACAAATACAAGCTGCTTGGGCTTAGTGCAGCCAATACAAACAGTAGTGTGAGGATCCTATTTGAGACTGAGTTCATCTCACCCAGGGTGCAGTGGTATTGCTTCTAGGAAATGAGCTTTAAGTATTTGTGAGCATCAGCTTTTGGAGCACTTATAATTTGGGAGAGAAAACAGCCAGCATTTGAACAGAAAAAAGCAAATATATCTGTGACATGAAGGCAAATTCAAGTCCATCTTCCCAAACTCAAGGACAGTGGAAATTTTCAGGCAGGTCTGATTTATTAGCAGTTGTAATAAAGTGATTGTACTGCCTGCAGTAAAAATTTTGAAAGGACTCACCGTGATGTAGACAGCCTGGCCTGGAAAATCTCAGTCTGAGTGGTTGCAGTTGGACGAGTAGCTAGTAAGCTGCTGAGAACAGTGTTTGTGTATGGGTTTGTAGGGTAAGCGTAGCAACAGGGCATGGTATTGACCACCACTCCAACAAGCATGGATTACTGCATGTACACCCAGTTATTGTTCATGTAGCATTTAATATAGATGGCAATCAAAACAGTCTGTTCCTGTGCACAAATGGTATGTAGAGAGGTTAAAATATCAACTTGGTTTTAGAGTGCTATTATACTGGAATATAATATCCTCTGTGACAGTTGGCATTGTTCAAGGAGCAGCCCTGAAAAGCAGAACAGAGCTGTCAGTAGGTAGCCAGGGAAAGGGCGCAGTGCAGTGAGCAGGCTGCAGCCCTGTGTTCACATTCATATTGCTGCTCAGCCGTGTTAAACAGCCACCAGCCTGCAGTGAAGAAGTGGATGATTTCAGTGATGGGCAGACTTTACACAGGCAATTTGTAAAGCCTTTGGTAACAGTGTTAGATAAACAAGACAATATTACACAGTTGACCAGCTAAGTTGAGCTTTAGCCATTAATCCTGCTGGGTAAGCACATTATCACAGGGAATTCACTAGTCTAGACACTTTTTGTGATTTTTAACTTTGGTATGCAGTTACTTTAAAATAACAAGCTTTGAAAGGAAAATTGTCTGAAATGGCTAGTTCTTCACTGTGAGCATTAAGGACCATCAAGAAGAGAAAACATTAAGCACTAAAGAGCTCTTCAATCTAGGGAAGAAAAGCAGAGCACAAACTGCTGAAAGCAGTCTGAAAGCAGTAGACAGGCAAATTCGTGTAGAAAGTGAGATGCATTTTTAAGTTACAGTCCATTGGAACAAATTATCATTGGAAGTGCTGGATTTTTCTCTCTGTAAACAAATTAGGCTGGCTGTCTTGCTGGCTCAGTGAATGGCAGATTCCTCTGTACAGTAGTGACTAGGAGATTATATATTAGTATACTTACTTTTTATATACAGATCAACCCGTATAGTTTGATAGTTTTCTGAACTTAAATACTTAACACCAACTGCTTATCCATACTGCTTCCCAAGTTATCCATTACGTCCTTTCCCTTTCTTTCCAGCTTGTTTATTGTGCACATTGGTGCACACGACCTTTAAATTTTGGGTTTGATGATTTTTGACATAATTACACATCTAGGTGACCTGGCATCTCACTGCATCCAGGCACAGCTGCCATCAGAAGGTCAGTGTTGTTCAAAAGGAGTTAAATAATTGCTCTTCTGCAATACTACTCCTTCAGGCATCTCTCAGTGCTCTTATCTTGCAGTCTGCTCAAAATCTTGTGTGTGTATCATCCTCCGGCCCAAAAGGGCTTGTACTGCTTCTTGATGAATTGGCTGTGAGATGAGAAAATCAACCTGAGCTAGTTCTAAGGAAACTTGTATTAATCATGCCAACATGCAAGAATTACATGGCACACCTAGTCAGTAACTGCTTTAGAAATCTTTGAGAGACTTGAAAGCGTAGAGACCAGAGCCATACTTACATTCTTCTGATAGCTAAATAAAGCCTTTGCAGTATGTGTGGTGCTCCAGCAGGCAATTGAAATGAAGCATCTGGATTTCCTTAGTGTATAAAAAAAGGAGGAAAAAGAAAGGGGCTTGTGGCTGAGGAATGAATAGTCTTTGAATCCATGCGCTGTGCAAGGAGCCCTCTGGAGATGACTCTTGAAAAGATAATAGAATCATTTAGATTGAAAAAGACCTTCGAATTCATGAAGTCCAGCCATCGATCTGACCTACAATGTCCCATCCCTAAACCATCTCCCTTAGTGCCATATCCACTTGTGATATACCTCTATTCCTGTAGGGAGACACACATGGGTTTAGATGAGACCAGACTTTTGGTATCATGTGGGTGCATTTTCCTGACTGCATCTTTTCAATAGTTATCATCTTGTTTCCTCTGCCTTGATATCATAGGTGGCCCACAATGTAAAGGATGTTGAACAGCTCCTTTATTATAGAATCAAACAATTGCTTGGGATGGAAGGGACCTTAACAATCGTCTCAGGAACTGTACCCATTCTGTGCTCTGCAAGAGGCAGGGAGCAAATGAAGTACTGATAGGGATGAAACTAATTGCGCATTGTGTCCCAAGCACAGGCAGAGGCAGCTACAGATAGCCTGGGCACGCTGATTGCCCAGTGTTTGCATGTTTGGCTTTGTGAGTGCCCAACATCACACAACATACGATTGTCTGCAATTAAAATGCTTCGTTATTAATTATTTAAATGTAATTAAATTATGCTTAATTGACTGTGTAAACTCACACCTACACCTTAACTTTGCTGCAGCTCTGCATAATGTTACCTACATACCAGCTTTTCTGGAAAAGCAAATGTACTCATTAAGCAGGTGTTCCCTTCCTTGCTTAATTCTGGTTTTTCACTAACGATTTGCCCTGGGGGGAACGTTATTATTCACTTGCAGTTAGAGAAAATCATGGCTTATTGGGAGTGAGGTGGTGTGGGAGTTCTTTTCACCTGCCATGAAAGTTTTTCTTTTCTGTTGATTTTTTTGTATTGTTATTATTATTTTTAATTCTGACATAAAATTAAGCTCTGGGAAGAAGCCTACACTTTATGGAGGAATGGACTCTGTTCCAAGAGGGTTTGTTTTCAGCAGGATTTCTCACTTCCACTTTCACTGACTCAGGCTGCCATGCTTTTCTCCTTCCCAGACAACCCAGTTTGTCATTGCTTCACCTTATTTTTATTTTTTATTCTTTCTGTCCCTGAAATATATTTCTCCTTCACACTTCTGTCCGTCATAACCTTCTTATTCCTGATATCTCATTCTGCTCACTGCTGCCTGGTTAACTGTCCCTTCTCACCTTTCCATTTTTTACCCTCCCACATCTCCCTAGCATCATATAATGAGGAACAGACTGGATTCCTTCCTAGGCTCATCGTCGAGGAGCACTGTGTTGATGCCAGGTTGAGCTGATATGATATGGTGTTACAGATACAAGTTGGAAATAAGTAACCGTGATTATTGTGGCACATTGAGATTCTTGGCTCTGCCCCAAGGGATTTAAACAAACAAACAAACAAAAAAAAAAAAAAAAGAAGAAGAAGAAGGAAAAAAAAGGGAAAGTGAAGGGAGAAACCAGCTAAATTATCTATTGAAGCTTGCTTAGAGGAAAAAAAACAAACAACAACAACAACAACAAAAAAAAACCAACCATGCAGAGCAGCAGCTATATTTCTTTGGAGTTGATTTTGTAATGATTCCATCAATCATTCTACTTCATATAATTTCATTTACAAAATAAAAAGAAATGTAATGTATTAAGGCAGTTTCTAGCTCACCTCATGGATAGACCGATTGTGTCACCTAACACATGCCTGCTTATGGTGATTAGAAAGACTTCCTGCTCTTTTATGTCTCTCTCCTTTGCCCAGGTATGGTATGCTCGTGGGTATGGTAGAGAGGATCCATGAGCTTATTTGGGGCAGATCTGTGGGGCATGCATGGTGCATAGGCAGTTTTCAGTAAAAAGAAGCCACCAATTTCCTACTCTACTAATGGTACATTGGAAACTTCTCAGCAAATCATGGAGGCCCAGGTCCTGAAAAGTATAGAGGAAGCTTCTCTTGATCTTGAAGGGAATTAATACCACGTACTTCTGGTCTGTTAGCGGGGATAAAAGTTATCTCATACTGGTTCAAATCATTAGCTGGTGTGAGGTGCTCCAGTGTCAAGGAGATGAGAGCCCTCTGTGGAATATAGGAATGTAGTCAGGGCCTGCAGGGATGCAACGAGGAAGCCTAAAGTGCGCCTGGAATTGAATCTGGCTAAAGTGATAAAGGATAATAAAAAAGGCTTCTTCAAGTATGTTAACAGCAAAAGGAAAACTAGAGAGAATGTGGGCCCCTTACTAAGTGAGGAAGGGGGGTTCTGGTAACAGGGGATGCTGAGAAGGCAGAGATACTGAATGCCTTCTTTATTTCTGTCTTCAGTGAAAAGCTGGAGGTTAGTGAGAGGGTCTGGGGAATGGGAGACTTCCCTTTAGTCAGGAAAGAGGACGTGCGTGAGCGCCTAGGCAGTACTAAGGTCCACAAGTCCATGGGACCTGATGGGGTGCATCCACGTGTGCTGAGGGAGCTGGCGGAGGTCATTGCCGAACCGCTCTCCATCATTTTTGAGAGGTCTTGGACAACAGGGGAGGTCCCTGAAGACTGGAGGATAGCCAATGTCACTCCAGTCTTCAAAAAGGGCAAGAAGGAAGATCCGGGTAATTATAGGCCTGTCAGCCTAACCTCCGTCCCTGGAAAGGTGATGGAACAGCTTGTGCTGGATACCATCTCCAGACAACTGGGAGAAAAGGAGGTTATCAGGAGTAGTCAGCATGGGTTCACCAAGGGGAGGTCGTGCTCGACCAACTTGGTGGCCTTCTATGATGCTGTCATATGCTGGGTGGATGGGAGAGGAGCGGTAGATGTAGTCTATCTTGATTTTAGAAAGGCATTTGATACTGTCTCCCACGACATCCTTATAACAAAGCTGAGGAAGTGTGGGATAGATGAGTAGACAGTGAGGTGGGTTGAGAACTGGCTGACTGCCAGAGCGCAGAGGGTCGTCGTTGGTGGTGCAGAGTCTGGCTGGAGACCTGTAACCAGTGGTGTCCCCCAGGGGTCTGTGCTGGGTCTGGTCTTGTTCAACATCTTCATCAATGACCTTGATGAGGGGATAGTGGCCACCCTCAGCAAGTTTGCTGATGATACGAAGTTGGGAGGATTGGCTGACACGCCTGAAGGCTGTGCTGCCATTCAGCGAGACCTGGACAAGCTGGAGAGCTGGGCAGTAAGAAACTGGATGAGGTTCAACAAAAACAAGTGTAGGGTCTTACACCTAGGGAGGAATAATTGCATGCACCAATACAGGCTGGGGGATGAGCTGCTGGAGAGGAGCTCTGCAGAGAGGGACCTGGGCGTCCTGGTGGACCACAGGTTGGCCATGAGCCAGCAGTGTGCCCTCGTAGCCAAAAAGGCCAGTGGCATTCTGGGATGCATTAGAAAGAGCGTGTCCAGCAGGTCGAGGGAGATGATCCTCCCCCTCTACTCTGCCCTGGTAAGGCCTCATCTGGAGTACTGTGTCCAGTTCTGGGCTCCCCAGTACAGAAAAGACAGGGATCTCTTGGAAAGAGTCCAGCGGAGGGCCACAAAGATGGTGAAGGGCCTGGAGCATCTCCCCTATGAAGAAAGGCTAAGTGAACTGGGTCTATTTAGCCTTGAGAAAAGACGACTGAGAGGGGACCTGATCCAGGTTTATAAATACCTGAGGTGTGGCGGCCATAGCGGTGAGGCCAGTCTCTTTTCAGTGGTACGTGGAGACAGGACGAGGGGAAACGGACATAAGCTGCAGCATAGGAAGTTTTGCACGAATGTGCGTAAGAACTTCTTCACGGTGAGGGTGACGGAGCACTGGAAACGGCTGCCCAGGGAGATTGTGGAGTCTCCTTCTCTGGAGATATTCAAGTCTCGCCTGGACGCCTACCTGTGCGACCTGGTGTAGGGAACCTGCTTTGGCAGGGGGGTTGGTCTCGATGATCTCTAGAGGTCCCTTCCAACCCCTACAATTCTGTGATTCTGTGATTCTGTGACATTTGAGGCATGATGGTGTTTCCATTGTAGTTAGTTGGCTGTGTCACTGAAACACCAGTTCCTGTGGGAAGTACTGTTGCAAATTCAACCTTTCTTGCAGAGACATCAGATATACTTTTGTCATGATGGTGGAGGTTGATGAGTTTTCAAAATTGGTCCCCTCTCATTGCATGGATCAGCAGATAGAAGAAGGGAGAGCTGCAGACGTCAACAACCACAAGGCTCTTTCCACGCACAGAGGTGCGAAGTTAATGCACATTTTTATAAACATTCAGCTGTTGAGGCTTGGCTCTGCCTTGCAGTTCTCTCTTATTCCCAGGCGCGAGTGACAGGTTTGGCGGCACTGTTTGGCTGAAGTTCTGTATGCTGCTAAGAGTAAGGTTTTGACATTGTCACACTGTGGGATGACATTGAATTGTAAGCGAGGTGGGAGTGCAGATGTGTGGCTCTTGAGACTTAACATTGGTATTAAGAATCTTTTTTAAGATTGTGTAAGAAAATGTTAATGAAGACTCTTGCCATTTACATATTTACTGTAAGTCACGATTCCATTAAAAACAGTGTAAGCACGTAATAGCTTGTCAATTACCCTGCTCTAGGGCATGCTGGACAAGGAGAGGAAGGAATCAGTGCAGACTCTAATTCTAAACCTGTGTTAAGTGCAGCTGTCAACAAGTGCATCCTAAGGCTGCTTTGCCTTGTGCCAGATGACATTAAATGGATCACTGATCACTTAACAGAAAATGAATATTGACAGCTAAGAAAAGAAAAAAAAAAAACAAAAACATAAACACACAAACCAATACCACCGCCAAAAACATTTTTCTGTGAAGCTTGTTCTGTATTCATTACACAAAGAAGCAAACTTTTAAAGATGAACTATTTGCTTTTCCAACTGGTTATTAAAGAGAAAAAGAACTGCTCCAGATGAGATAGTAATATTCTTTTCTTGAAGAGTAGAGAGTTGTCTTTGCTGTCTTATAGAGGTACGCTGTCATGAGCCTTTCCTCCACTAAATACCACTTGTTTGGGCAGCATGACAAGTAATGGCCTTACTCCACATGTGTGAATCCAAAGCATTGTAAGAATTTGCTTTTTGCATTCCAAGGAATATTTTAGATCCAGTTTCTTTATCATGCTGATCCCAACAGAAATGAATGGAGCTCTTCCCACTCCTTCTATTTATTTATTTCTCCACCACAAAACCCTCAGCCTGTTTCATGGCTAAAAGATTAAATTAGTCTGATCATATAGTATGCAAACACATACTGCAAGGAGTACAAATCCATGGGAAGTTACCCACTGTTTGTCTTTAGGTTTTCAGTTGTAAAGGCATTTTCCCTCCAATCTAAATCTAAGATGTGGTCCCATTGTGTTTGCTTTAGACATCAGTGGTGATAATGTATCCTTTGATCATCTTGCCCAGCTGTCTCTTTGCTTTCATAAGGATAAGCTTGGGCATTAAGTGAGATGGCCAAAATTTGTCTTGTGTGGTTCACTCCCTCCCCGTACGGAGCAGTGTGTGCGTGCACAGAAATGTTTTGCTTGGTAGCACTTTTGCTTTTTGTTTTTAAATATGCATGCCTGTATTCCTGGAGGAATTACATTTGCAGTCTTGGACTGGACCCTGAGAAGGCTCTCATGCATGCCCTTGTTTTTTAACACATCATCTGTTTTGTTGGTGATGAGAGCTGAAGAGAAGCATCTACCTTGGGTTTCTTTGGGGTAGAATGGGTGGAAAGCTGCATGCCTTGAGAGAAAGAAGGCTGATGAGTCATTCTGCTGAGGACCTGGAGCCTGGTGCGGGGTGGGGAGAAAACACCACAACCACCTCATAACACACAGCCCTTGTCTGGGCAGACCTATGCTGTAGGACAAGCAGGCTGACCTGAAAGAAATCAGGCATTTGGCTGCAGTGCAGTTGCCCAGAGCCTTGCCCATCAGTTGAAACGCCTGGTTTTTTTTATGCTTTTGACTGTTTTAGGTCAAAGCTTTCAGAGCTGTTGTGGCAGAAATCTGTGCCTAGATGGTGGGCAGTGCCAGATCTGCTCCCAGCGCCTTTCTCTGTGGAGGTCCTGAAGGCTGCTGATGTTTTTTTTGCTTTTCATGGCAGGTTTTTTGGGTTATTTTTTCAAATTTATTTAATGAAGATTTCTACAGTGTGCTGTGCCACAAAGTAGCAAAACAGCACTAACGGCAGGACAAATCTGATTTGTGTTTGCTTGTGGGTTTTGTTGTTTTCTTCCAATTTCAAATGGTGTTCCTGTGAAAATTGTTTAAATGTATTTTGTTCTATATCTACCCACGCCTGTTTGTTTCCAGTTGCTTAAGAAGAAGTGGGTGAGAGGAACGCTGACAAATTCACCAACATTTTGAATAAAAATAAAAAAAATATAAAATAAAGACCCCTTGGTACTGTAAAGGCTGTGTGCAAGGTTCATTGCAGTGTTTGAGAACAGGCTGGGATTATCTCCAATGATAAGGGGTGCACCATTTCCAGGTGGTGTAGTACATTTCTGGGGGAAGAGTAGCATTTGGGGAAATGTTCACCAAGGAAATTTTCCTTGCAGTAAATACAAAAATGGATAAAGCAAACATGTACAGTAACTGTAGCATAATGTCATCTGCTATTTATTTCTGAAGTCTAAAGCAAACAAATGTGGTCTAATGGAGAAAATGGTTGTTTTGAAAACCAAAAAAGAAAGAGTAGTGTGCCCTGCTCCACGGATAATGCCTTTTTTGTTTGTGTTAAAAACAGAAATAATCAAATACACTGGCCAAAGCACAAGCAATTTCAGACAAAGAATACAAGTAAAAAAAAAAATTTTTTTTTTAAAAGAAAAAGGCTTAAAGCTGAGGAAAAGTTGTTTAGAAATATTGTGCTATTTTATGGGAGCTATAGTCCGAGTGCCTTATGCTTGGTTTTCATCTACACTGTGGGCTTTGTGGTGAGACCACATTCCTATCCTACATGTTTGCTACAGGAAGCTCTAAGCTGTGGGACTGAGTGCTTGGGTATGTCCTGAGCCATGTGCACGACACAACTACGCCATAATTCCCACAAGCTCAGGCAAAAGTATTTGTATTTTGATATTTTTAGGTTAGACATTAGGAAGAAATTCTTTACTCAGAGGGCAGTGAGGCCCTAGCACAGGCTGCCCAGAGAATATGTGGGTGCCTTGTCCCCGAAGGTTGGGTGGGCCCTGGGCAGCCCATGACAGGGATTGTAGCTAAATGATCTTTAAGGGCTCTTCCATCCCAAGCCATTCTGTGATTCTGTGATCTTGAGGTGAGTTGACCAAGCCGTTCACACTTTTTGAGGCAGTGTCCCACTGTTTCTGCAATGGCTGACATAGTTCCCGCTGTGTCTTCTAGGTACTTCTTCTACTGGTAAATGTATTAATGATGTTCTCTTAGGTCTGTTACTAAGAGCTTTGCATTTTGTCGGTAGAGTAGGCCTGAAAATATGACCCTAGTAGAGAACATTTTTTCCTGACTCACAAAGTGATCTGGTTATTTCAGTGAGCTCTGCTTACCTTTCATATCTTCTTAATCTTCCTTTTAACTCTTCCGGCTGTAGGCACATTCCCTGATTTGGGAAGCTGTTCTGCTTGTCCCCATTTAGTGAATTTTTCTTCAGGCTGAGGAATGGTCTCAAAGTGCCCAAACTGGCTTCCATTTTGGAGAACTGATCTGGAAGAGGTGCTCCTGGTGTAATCCAGCAGCTTGGGCATGCAGCTGTAAGAGCAGACTTGATAAGTCTCCCTGTTGCAGCCCATGATGGCAGTGGGATCCCTAATGCAGACAGCATAACTTTGTGGTCCTCGGTACTTATTTTGCTTTACAGACCTGCTCCAAATGCATTTTATTGCTGTTAATATAGGCATAGAGTTCCTTGCTCTGATCAAGTAAAATAATTTAAGACCCTGAAGGACTATTCTTAATCTTTCTGAATAGTGGAGATGATATCTTGCTCAGTGATTCTTTCAGCTTCGTGCTAGAACACAACACTTCCATATATGCTCCTTTTTGGCATTTTTTTTTTTCAGTTCCTTTTCTGCATCTCCTTTCATACTTCACTGCTCTGTTAGATAAAGTAAAAGCTCCCTTGATATCGCTCCATTACATCTATAAAGATATTTTCTTCCAGTCCAAGATTTAGAGATGTGCTTAATAATAAGTCTGCTGTTACAGTATAGTTTCTCCATACAGTATGCATTTCTCCAAAGCATTGGACTTGGTGACACCAAGTCTTTTGATAAAGCTTGTAGGAAGAAGATACCAGTGAGGAGATTATTTCTATGTGTGTGCATCTGGAAACAGTTCTTGAGCTTATACTGCACAATATTTTTAGCAGCAACCTAGACAGTGGTATGAAATCTTTACAGATGGCATAAAGATAGTTGACGATACTGAAAGTGAGGAGGCTACCTCTCATTGTAGTGCTGTAGCAAAAAGGGCTAATTCAATCCTCTGAGGCATAAAAGGAGAAGCAAAGAAGAAAATTTGTTTTCAAAATGAGTACAACCAAAAAGCCTATCATCATATTCTAGTGCCAGCTATGCATACACTGAACAGAGATCAGAGGCGATTTTTATCACTGCAAAAAGACTTGGCAGCAAGGATCTGTGTATTTACTTTTATCAGTGAGGATGTTGGTCAGTGGCTTCACTCTTGTCATTAAATATCAGAATAGTTACAGAGACAGGTAATGTATCCATGGCTTGGAGACTTTCAAATTTTCAAATAGTTATTTCTGAAAAAGAAAAATGCATTACTGGACAGCTGTGCTTCGTGCTTTTGCCCTTGAAAACTAGAAGTCATACATCCACCTGCTCATCCTGGCCCTTGCTGGCCTTTGAGTAGAATGAAGATTACCTGTGTTGACTTCAGGAAATTTTTAATAGTCATGACTCTCTGTGCTGCTGATATATAAAATCAATTCCTTGTTTCTCTTCTTGAACTTGTTACCTACCAGGATCAGAATGGATCTTTTTTTTTTTTTTCTTCTCAATACATCATTACTTGGGCATGTGTCAGATCTCTCTGTGTCTGTTTTTATTTGATTTGGGTTTTTCTTTTCTACTCTCTGGGGAGAGAGAAACCTCATTTGGAGATAAGAGACTGAACATGATGGACGAATGCTTGCTGTTACCAATTTGACCAACAAGGCATGTTTCTGTGGTCAAGATCATGGTGATTGTTTGAAGGAAGAGAAGGTTTTTCACTGTTGAGGACTTGGGAAAATTTCATCTCCTCAATGAGGCTCATCCATCACCTAGAGCAGTCATTTTTGCTGTATCTTCCCTAATCTGCTATGACTCTAGTAGAAGTATATGCACCAAAGCCATTCTGAATTTGAACCTCAACCTTCAGTTCATTCTTAAGGTCAATGACTAAAACGGATTTGAGGAGTCCCACCTAGAAGCCCCTGCCTTTCTTCTGCAGACACAGGACATTGGTCAGATGAATCACTCCCAAAAGTGATGTCTCACCAAATATTCAGATACATACATGCATGATTGTTATAGAAGTCCACACTTGAGTCCTGTGAATCTATAGAGATTCCAGGAAAAGCCTTACTTTGCCTCTGCTTATCAGCTTTAAACATCAATAGGGAGCAACTGATGCTATTTCCTGTGGGAGAGACAAGACACCATTATCTCTGAAGCTGCTTTCCCCTAGTCGTCAGTCTGACTAGAGGGAGCAGTTGTGAACCCAAAGGAAAGCTGACACAGGAGTTATCCATCTGTAGGAATAGAAGATGCCTGTGGATCAGTTCACGTAGAGAAGGTTATCTCTACGACCTTTAAAGGCTAGAAGCTTAATTTTGATTTTTAAATGAAAGCTTGAATTCTGCAGATGGCTTTGATAAGAAGGCACATGGATTTTTCTTCTGTTTGTTATTACTGCAGGGTCAGAAAAGGGTCCTACGTAAAGGATATCTGGGAGAAAAAAAATAATTTTTAAAAAAGTGTAAAGTCTTTACAGGCCCAAAGCTGTAAAGGGAAGAAATCCAGCCTTCATAGGAATGGCACATCAAAGCACTTTAGGAGGAAGGTATCTGTTTGTATTTCCACTGTAGTTCCTCTTTGCCGCCACCACCCCTGGAGCATGTTCTTGACCCCAGCAGTAAAGTATTACAGTAAAGCCTTTTGTTTTTATTCTTCACTTTTAGAAGGAAAAAAAAAAAAAAAGTGGTGCCAGGCATGGGAGTGGGCAGACAGGCAGAGAGAGCAATGTTTGTCTCCCCCTGTGGCAGAATGAAGTAGTCTGTAATTACGATATATTTAGTTCTGATGTGCAGCATGCTAAACATCCCTGTGAGCTGCATTTCTTACTGTGCTGGATCAGGCACCCAGATGTAGCCACTGTTAGCAACTGCCACTGTTCAGGTATTTACAAAATCCCTTAAAAACGGTAACTGCAGCTGTTCAAGTATTTGATAAATTCATTGATGATAACAAGGTGACTTCTGTCTTGGTGTTTTGTGTTTTTTTTTTTAGTTTTCTCCTACACTGAGTGGACATTGTGGTGCAATCTGAAGTTGAATAACAAGAGAGCCTTCTCCCTGTTTCTTTTTTCCTGCCTCTTTGCCCTAGCAGTATCAGAGTTCTTCTTGCTGGTCACAGCTTGTACCATTAGGGCTGTGTGCATGGCCAAGGCTGCTGTCTCTGACCAGTTGCTAAGTCGTCCATCTTCCTGCACTTTAATTTATTACTCATAAAGGACACACCAACCAAAAAAGGAAAGTCCAGGAGGGTGTATCCCCCAAGTGAGACTGGCAACCCTCTATACACAGTCCTTGAGCAGATGGTTCAGAAGGTGGGAACTGGGAGAGCAATGCCCCTCCTGCTGTAAGTGAAGCACAGGTTTGCAACTTCCTGAGGAACCTGGACTTCCATGACTGTGAGTCACGATGAGATGTATCCCAGAGTCCTGAGGAAAATGAATGGTCTAGTCACCAAGCCACACTTGAAGAAGGAAGGGGATGGATTCTTTAGCAGGGTTTGTTGTGATAGGACAAGGGAAATGGTTTCAAACTAAAGGAGGGAAGATTTTAGATTGGATAGATGGAAGGTGTTTTTTACAGTAAGGGTGTTAAAGCATTGGCACTGGTTGCCCAGAGAGGTTGCAGATGCTCCGTCCCTGGAGACACTCAAGGTCAGACTAGATGGGGCTCTGATCTTGCTGTGGATATCCCTGTTCATTGCAGGGGAGTTGGACTGGATGACCTTTAAGGGTCCCTTCCAACTCAAACAGGTCTATGATTCTAAGAGATAATTTAAGTATAGGTAGTTTAAGTAGATGCACTACTCCTGTACACAGCATTGGTATGGTTTTAGAGATTTCACCTTGTTTTTTTCCTGAGATGAAATCAGCAGAAGATGGTCAGTGCATTTTGGCTGCTTTTGTGTGTGTACTGGCCAGCATTCAGAAACTCTCTTTAGCTGACTGTAATTCTCCCTATCTCCAGTCTATCTTTACAAGAAGGTATTTGCTTTTAATGATTCCTTACCCAGAGCAGCGTGCCACCGCCCCTGTAGTGATAGCCTCACTCTCAGTCCGCACTGGAAGATTGATACAAGCAGTTGCCTCCAAAACATTTTAATCTCACTTTTGGTTGTAATAAGAAATGGGTAATCATCCCCTGTAAATCATTACCCAGAGACAGAAAACACTGCTCTGAAATGTCCAACGCCAGATGGAATTTCTCCCCAACCTTAAATCACCATTGACTGCAGTGAGACCCTCAGTGAGTCAGTCACTTCCAAAGCCATTGTTTTGGGAAAGTGTCCTGTTTATGACACCAAGGGGTGGCTTGTGCTCCCAAATGCTGCAACTTGCTAGAATCCTAGCAGGGAGGAGCTGCCCCTCCGCTGCCTGTGAGGAGCTGCATCCGCCATCAGGCCTCCCCTCAGATTGCTCTGCTCTGGGCTGAGCACATCATGGACCTCAGCCACTTTTCATTCAACTTGCCCCTGAAGTCCTTCACCATCTTCTTAGTCCTCCCTTGGATCCTCTCTAATAATTTTATTCTTTTCTTATATTGTATCCGAAATGTGTACCCAGTGCTCAGAGTGAGACAGCACCAGTATAGAGCAGAGGGGACAATCCCTTTTCTCACCCAACTGACAGTGATAACAGGTTCAGTTTCCTGGAAGCAGTTTGCTCATCTGCCATATATTTACCTGTCCATCATGAGACTTCGTACAGACATGAAAAAGAAATGCTCAAGAATGTTTTTCATTCTTCAAAATGACCTCTCCTCCTTCTGCTCAGCTGTCCTTGCCTGATGATGCTGGTAGCTAAATTTCATGAAATGCATTTGCTGCTAATCTGTAAAAATGCACTCACTGCAGCTGAGGCGAATGTTCATGGCACACACATTGTGCTCAGGCACCTGGTACAGCTGAACTGTGTTAAATTTCTTAAAAGTTTGCCCTTGGTAAATGCAAATAACAAAAATCTCTACAACTGCTGCAAGTATGTGGGCATCAGTGTTTCTGAGATAACAGAAAGCTGAAACAGTGGTAGAAGAGACCATACACTGCTATCTAAATGCAGCACAGTTCCTTCTCTTTTCACACAGGCAGGAGAATGCTGCAGAGGAGTTCACCTGGAGCCCCACCACTGCCTTCTTTCCATGTGCTTCCAGTAATGAAGTTAATCCATATGTCCTGGACCTTCTAATCACTTTCCTGTTGTTAATCCCATTTAAAACTTAAAGAAAGATTTGTTGATCTTCTGGTGGGATGAGATATTGGTTTGCTTTTACTTTTTATTTTTATTTTTTATTTTTTGGTGTTGATACTGTTTATTTTGGCTTGATTTTAGTTAGAATTTTGCGAAGTTTAGCAGAGACGTGATAGTTTTACTGGGTATCATTGGTCTATTGTCAAAGGAATGATCTGCTCCACTGGAGTTTCCCACGTGAGCCTAGGATAGGGTGAGTGTCCTTTTCTTCTCTAGTATAATAACTACATAAGCCAAGCTCTCTAATATGCTATGTCATCTGTGTATTCATTAACTGTACACAATGCAAAGTATTCAGCAATCAGAGGGTATGGACAACTGGTTATCTAGCTGGGAACGATGACACATTTCAAAGCACATTTTATTTGTCAGGGCACATCTGCATTAAATTGAAACAGTTTAGATATATATCCTGCCAACTATTTTAAGTGGGTTACACACTGACTTTTTTAATATCTATTGTATGTAAATTGCATGTTTATATTTTTGTAATTACACTTCTAACAAAATGTAACAAAACATCTCTCTCAGATGATTCCAGTCCTAGCCAAAAACTTATAATCTGTTGCAGGATTTTTGCAATAAATCTGAAGAAATATAAATAACTGGAGAACAAATATAGTAATGGTACATATCCAATCCCAAGGGAAAATAATTTAGGAAACAGCCAGAATAAAGCACTGTATAATTGCATGCATGTGGCTTTATACATTCTCTATCTGTGAATAACAACAAACCCCATCATTTAAAAGATTAAAAATGAAAAGTCTGGATTGATACTTTTGTTCTTGCTTTAAAACGCAGGATTTCATATTTCACTCATTTACATGCTCCAGTTCAAAGCAAATTGTACAGATGTTTGTCCAAATACTCCTGCTCGTAAATGCCCTGTGCTTCCTCACTGCTATGCGCTGCTTCCCAGCGTTTCTGCTTTTGTTTAATGTCAATTTCAACAGTGCTTGAAGATGCAAACAAGAAGGCTGCTTTCTGTGAGGTATATTTGATGTTTTGAATTATCTTTGTGTGGCTCCAATCTGGGTGATTCTCTTGGCTGCTAAGCAAGGTCAGGTCCCTTCGGGGGGATGATGGGGAGGGAAGGGACTAGGAGAGGTCTTTGGTTTGCAACTATGATGCCAAGTGGAAAGGCTGAAATAGGTACTGAATAGGTACTCGGCATCACTCAGCAGTCCTCTTGCTGCTGAGAAAGAAATCCTTGAAGTAACCACGTATTTGTATCACAGAATCACAGAATTGTAGGGGTTGGAAGGGACCTCTAGAGATCATCAAGACCAACCCCCCTGCCAAAGCAGGTTCCCTACACCAGGTCGCACAGGTAGGCGTCCAGGCGAGACTTGAATATCTCCAGAGAAGGAGACTCCACAACCTCCCTGGGCAGCCTGTTCCAGTGCTCCGTCACCCTCACCGTGAAGAAGTTCTTACGCACATTTGTGTAAAACTTCCTATGCTGCAGCTTATGTCCATTTCCCCTCGTCCTGTCTCCACGTACCACTGAAAAGAGACTGGCCTCACCGCTATGGCCGCCACACCTCAGATATTTATAAACCTGGATCAGGTCCCCTCTCAGTCGTCTTTTCTCAAGGCTAAACAGACCCAGTTCACTTAGCCTTTCTTCATAGGGGAGATGCTCCAGGCCCTTCACCATCTTTGTGGCCCTCCGCTGGACTCTTTCCAAGAGATCCCTGTCTTTTTTGTACTGGGGAGCCCAGAACTGGACACAGTACTCCAGATGAGGCCTTACCAGGGCAGAGTAGAGGGGGAGGATCATCTCCCTCGACCTGCTGGACACGCTCTTCTTAATGCACCCCAGAATGCCACTGGCCTTTTTGGCTACGAGGGCACACTGCTGGCTCATGGCCAACCTGTGGTCCACCAGGACGCCCAGGTCCCTCTCTGCAGAGCTCCTCTCCAGCAGCTCATCCCCCAGCCTGTATTGGTGCATGCAATTATTCCTCCCTAGGTGTAAGACCCTACACTTGTTTTTGTTGAACCTCATCCAGTTTCTTACTGCTCAGCTCTCCAGCCTGTCCCAGTCTCGTTGAATGGCGAGACCTGGACAGCCTTCAGGCGTGTCAGCCAATCCTCCCAACTTCGTATCATCAGCAAACTTGCTGAGGGTGGCCACTATCCCCTCATCAAGGTCATTGATGAAGATGTTGAACAAGACCAGACCCAGCACAGACCCCTGGGGGACACCACTGGTTACAGGTGATTCTGCCACAGCCAGACTCTGCACCACCAACAACGACCCTCTGCGCTCTGGCAGTCAGCCAGTTCTCAACCCACCTCACTGTCTACTCATCTATCCCACACTTCCTCAGCTTTGTTATAAGGATGTCGTGGGAGACAGTATCAAATGCCTTTCTAAAATCAAGATAGACTACATCTACCGCTCTTCCCCCATCCACCCAGCATGTGACAGCATCATAGAAAGCCACCAAGTTGGTCGAGCACGACCTCCCCTTGGTGAACCCATGCTGACTACTCCTGATAACCTCCTTTTCTCCCAGTTGTCTGGAGATGGTATCCAGCACAAGCTGTTCCATCACCTTTCCAGGGACGGAGGTTAGGCTGACAGGCCTATAATTACCCGGATCTTCCTTCTTGCCCTTTTTGAAGACTGGAGTGACATTGGCTATCCTCCAGTCTTCAGGGACCTCCCCTGTTGTCCAAGACCTCTCAAAAATGATGGAGAGCGGTTCGGCAATGACCTCCGCCAGCTCCCTCAGCACACGTGGATGCACCCCATCAGGTCCCATGGACTTGTGGACCTTAGTACTGCCTAGGCGCTCACGCACGTCCTCTTTCCTGACTAAAGGGAAGTCTCCCATTCCCCAGACCCTCTCACTAACCTCCAGGGTGTGGGATTCCTGCGGGAGAGCCTTTTCACTGAAGACAGAAATAAAGAAGGCATTCAGTATCTCTGCCTTCTCAGCATCCCCCGAGTATGCTCATATTGGAAAATGATTTGGAAATAGTGATATCTAAGGCCATAGGTGGTGATTGCTCTTCTAAGCCAGGCTTGTGTACCAGCTACATGTTTCTTGAGTGATCCTGGACACTGCCTTTTTAACTTCCTGCCTTTTTAACTTCCATAGAAAAGGCTGTGAAGCCTTTCAATTCTGGCATGACCACTAAAGCAGCAGAGCAAACTGGGGAAAAAAAAAAAGCCAACATTCTTTAAATACTGCATTTTAGTAATCCCATGGAGAGTTATGAGTCTGCTTGTGCCAGGTGAGCAGTCAGGGCACTGTTTGAATGGCAGCTTGTAGTTTTAGCTTTCTCCTGTTTTCAGGGCCTACTCTTCACTGAAAGGGCAAACCTTCTTACTGGTTGCCACTGTGGTACTGTTATTCTCACATCCAAACTCAGAGGGCTGTTTCTTGCTGGGGATGCCACACTAAAATCCAAGACCGTGTAGAAGTGTTATTTTTACTTAAAGACTTAAAGTAGTAAGAGCTAAACAAATCTGTTGTAAGGATCTGGGAGTCTCATTCTTCTGATCTGGAGAAGGGAGAAAGCTGTATGGAGGAGCATTGGGTCACATGGAAACTTCTCTGGCAGAGTTGTTCCCTGGGGTGTTTGAAATGGTGATGGTGAATTGTGTTCCCTGCAACTGAACAAAACGTGGGCTAAGAATAAGCATGGAAGCTCACACAGGGTTGGGGGATTTTTTTTATACATGTGCAGCTTCCTTCTTTTTTGGATTTAGGTTTAAAAAGAGAACAGGATACCTGAGATCATAGAACATCTTTTCTGTACATAAGCCTGTGTGCGAGCATATGCCATCTCCTTGGCATTCTGGCTTGTTTTGATCCATTACTAAACTATGAACGTGGACTTTCATCCTGTTTTTTTTTTTGTCTTTTTCAGTGGCCACAGTGTTTATAGACTCAAACTACTGTCAGCGCTTGTCATGTCCTTCAGAGCTGCTCCTACGGATGTGCATCATGCATATTCAAGGGGCTGGTTTAGTTTGGTTAGTTAAAGTGATTTACACACCTGTGTAACAATAGCAGGCTTTTCTGATGAGCCCTGGGAAGGAGCTGAAGAGGAAAATAAAAGAGGAGAAAGATTAGAGACCAGATTCTTTCCAGCAGATAAGTTGCTGCACTCAGGGACTGGAGCCACCTCTCCTCCTCAGGCAGTGAAGGAAATTCTGGGATAAATGAAATGAAAGCAAGCACTTAGGGACAAATAGTCCTAAAGTAAATAGTCTGGAACTGTAGTTTTCTAGAGAGATCAAGTCATCAGGCTGTGCTTATGGGGAAAAAAAAAAAAACACAACGGCAGAACAGTTCTTGAAGCATGAGGGCTTTTGCTTGTCGCAGATGGAGTAATGATGGGCTATCACGTACAGCAGCACATGTCACTCTCCTGGCGAGTTTCGTTTTTTGAGTGCCTTGTAATCACGGGGAGGGAAGTAATTGGGAAGTAGGCTAATAAGATGAAGGTGTTGCAGAGATTTAATTTCCTGGATATTAATTTTCCACAAGCTGTGTAAACCCTGCTTTTATTTATTTAATTTTTGGGGGAAAGGCAAAATTTTTCAGCTGCCTTCAGACTGCTGCAACGGTTGCCTCTGTCTTCCTTCCCAAGAGCTGTAACAAATAGTAGATGTAGAGTTTCCTACAATACATTGTTATATTATAATATACTGTATGATGTATTGACTGGAAAATGCACAGAAACAGAGAACCACCCAGAGACATGTATAGCAGGATTCTGCTGTTTTGCGCAATCTGTTGTTCCCAGCTGCAGCGATGGCTGAGCTGCTCTCCTGTTCCACACATACTTGTGTGCACATCTTTGTGTGTGCACATTTACACTCTGGTGACTGTCAGTTGTGGCCCTGTGTTGGAGATTGAATTAAGAGTCCGAGGAGAGTGACAGTGATGCTCCTCCTGCATCCCTGTGCACTCAGGCATTCTGAGGATGCAGTTCAGTCTCTTGGCTAAGTGGAATCCCTGTTATTTATATTGTAGATGCTTCTTACACAATAAAGCGGCAGAGTGTTAAAGCCTCTTTTCAGCCCAGGTGATTTAAATGATGGCATGGTATTTTGAATAATTTTTAAAGTAAAGGTTAAAATTCTGTCATCGTCCCATATATATAGTGTATTAAGGTGGATCAATTGCTCATATCATTAACCTATAAGCTTTCTTTGTTTGTTTTAAAGGACATTGATTTTGTAATTACCCCTGAGATCACCACTGGAAACCTCAGGAATTTACTCCTTAATTGAAATCCAAATATTGAAAGCTGCAGGAATGTGTCACTAGAAAGCCCAATGACGGGCTCTGCCATCTAGTGACACCCACAAGAAAAAGGAAATGTTTAAAAAACCAAACCAACCCCCACATCTGAGTATTTTTACAGTCTGTTTGCTATAACCTAGGGTCACGAGTGATCAAATGCCTCAGCCATGTGCCCACTGCCTGGTGGCATGGCTCACTCCAAGTTTACTTTGGCTTTCTGACCTCCTCAAGGACATCAGTACAGATTAAAACCACTCACTATTTTTGCTGTTTTGTGTATTTATTCTGTCAGGAAGGTTGGGCCCTCACCCAGCATTAACCCTATCTGACCCAATTCTGTAGTTTAAGTGAGCAGCACAGGAAGCCCATGTTCCTTCCCCAGGGAGACATGAGCCCAAGCCTTAAACACACATTCTTGAGAAATCTATGTAAGACCTCAAAACACTGATCTCACAGTGCTCCTGATTTCATCCTACCCTTACTGAAAGAGGTATCTCTTTGGTTTCTTCCAGAGGCCTTGGAGGTGGGAGCATATCTCTGTGAGTAGGGCAGATGTTTATAAAATCCTAAGTGCTGCAGTAGGTTTATCCTGACCTGTTACATTTGCTTTACCCATCCAGTCAAAACTATTTCATAATTTTTTGTGTCCTTCTGTATTCCTGGTCCTTATTACCTAGAAGTTCCAAGCTGTCAAAAATTCACAGAATCAAAAAATTCCTGTTTTCTCAGTGTTGTTGGCATCAAAGTTATCTGTTACTGTTGTCTTTCAAATCTTTTGGCTCTGTTGAGGAATGAGGTAACCAGGAAAAGTTATGTGGCATGTGAGTAGTTCAGCAAGCACTGAACTGCAGGAGCAGGGTCTCATTTTCTATTTTCACTTCTGTAGGATCTTACAGCCTCCACTGTCAGTCAATAATGCATCATCTCACATGACTATTTAAGAAGAACAGCAGCTAAACAGCCACATTGTGGGACTAGGAGAAAAAATTTAAATGGGTCCAGATTTCACTCCCATCTTAACCAGCTTGTTTGCATTTCTTAAGTCTTGGCACAAGTGGTTCATCTATGGGTGATCGACTGTCCATGTGCAGAGATGCAGAGGCTGAACCGATGTGGAATGTTTGGCAAGGTTAGCTCCTGTGCAGGAGGAGCTGATGGAAAACAGGGAGAGCTCATGATGTTGCTCTGACATGGGTCCCTTGTTTAATTCATCTGCCAGTGATGTACCTGTGGTCTGGGTACTGCAAGAGGGAGGCGATAGCACATGGAAATGGATCAACCACAGGAATAGGCGTCTTGCCAGTGTCATAATTTGGTTTTGGAAAGGCTGACAGAGCTGAAATCCGGTACTCTGGAGGTTGTTTATCTGGCTTTTCTCTCATGGGAGGCCTCTGTGCTGGCATCTGCTCAGAGACAACTTCTGAGTGTTGTTAACATGGGACATTGCCATGCATTATTTCTTTTGCAGGTGTTCTTTATTTTACGTACGCTGCTTGTCAGCACGCTGAGCACTGGGAAGTAACAAAAAGTAATTACCAAGATGCATTGAAAATAGATTAAAAAAAAAAATGCTTTGGAAATGGAAAACTTTCTTCTTCAGTTATTGAGGTGTAAGCCATGTTCACTACTTGGTATTTAAAGAACGGGTATTAGTTTTTCTGCCGCTAGCACTTACTCCTTCCCTGCACTTTTCTGCTTGTGGATTTTGCAACTCAGAGCAGTGTTTGATGGCAGTTTTTAATAAATGATCTCTGGGAGGTGGATTTGGTTCCTCTTTTCAGAGGTGAGGCACAGGGTGTAGGCGTTGATACCCCCAGTTGGATTAAAGAGGCTGTAGTTAATTAAGCCCTTGTCTGGATGTGGGCAGTTTGTTGATGTGTTTTTTAATTTCCTGGTGAATGAATGATGTTCCTCAAAGAGAGCTGTCACTGGGGAAATCAGAGATGTACTGAAGCACACTGGTATTGTCTGCTTTGTCGTGTGCAGTGCAAGTCCAGCAGTATTATTGCAAAGCTTCTGGGCAGAGCTAATTATGCAACTGTCAGATGCACTGAAAAATGCTCTGTGCATCCCTGCATTGAACTTGTGAAAACTTGTGTCAGCTGTTGGGACCTTGGGTTGTTTTTTCCGATAGCTTAGCATGTTGAGTATGTAGATGCTTTCCGCATCATCTATAATGTAAAGGATAGTCATCCAAGACACAACATTGGAGTGAACAACAGAAGACTGTTACAGTATGTGGAACTTACCCACAACACATGCAGGGCTGTGACAGGGGAAGGAGATGGCAAGAACATGAGTCCTGCCAACAGGCTTCTGCTTGTGGTTCCCAGTGAGGAAGGAAGAGAACCCTTCTGTTGCCCTGGAGAGCTTCAGGGCAGACCAGCTTCTGTCACAGCAGCAAAAATGATGTGACCATATATTCTCAGAGGCACAATTTGTCTCTGAGCAACTCCTCTTGGCTGAGAGTAAGTTATTGCTGATGCTCTTCGCAGCAGCCAAATTTCTGGGAGCTGACTCAGAGCACAATCTCATCCCAATCAACATTTCTTATTATTTTGATTAAGGAACACAGCTTTCCCTTCAGAGCAATTTCCACAAGGCCAGATATGGGCTGCTCATTACACACAGAAATATCCTCGAGCGCAGGAACCTGCTCAGGGAGGACAATGCTGTTTAAAGTCCCAAGTTAATGAGAAGTCCACAGCACACATTTGATAAGCTTTGTCATCCTTTTGTCTGCAGATCAGAGACCCTGCATTTTAATTTACTATACATAATGCTTCCTTAATGAGTTCCAGTGGATAGCCATTGAAACATGGCACTGCAGCTGCCAGCGTGATTATGAAAGAGAGGTGGTTATTTGATTTACGTGATATTCCGTTATGGTAACTAATATTTGCAGACAGGATACAATAGAGGAAGAAAAAACCCTCCATTTAGATTTCGGTATCTCAGAACTAAGGTGCTAAATCAATTTATTTTGCATGTACGTGGGCAAACTGCTAATTGAAAACTTAATGGAATTATATTTGAATGTTCAAAGTGTTCAGAGACTCCCATTTGCTTTGCAACACAAAGTTCATGCAAAACCAATAACGGTACCAGAATTCTTAAAGTGCAGATGGGTTTTCTAATACTATACACAAAAGCAATGGAAGACCCTCATCTCTTTGCCAGTTTCAAAACAAAAACAAAAAGAACCAAAACTTTGCTTCTGCCACAGTTTTACAGTGTTGTTGCTCCAATGTGCTGCTGCTGATTCTGTTTTGTAGGGAGCTGCTTTCTGGGTCTCCTTCCTGATCTACAGATGGGTCAGCCTTTATCTGGAGCTGTGTGCATGCACCCTGTTAGCCCATTCTATACATCCTTGTACAACAGCACGGTGTACCAGCGTGGTGTCTTCTCTCACAAAGGCCCTATTTAAAATGCTAGAGTTTAAGGGGTCTTTCTATTGTTATCCCCATTATTTTTTTTCTTTTGTATAGGGATAGGAGCCAGGATGCCTTTGTGTACTAGGCAATAAACAGGGTGAATTAATGTGCTGATAACTTGAACCAAGCTTGCGTGCAGCTGGGAACGTGTTTCCTAGCATCACAGAATCATTAAGGTTAAAAAAGACTACTAAGATTGTCTAGTCCAACTGTCAAGCCATCACCACGATTCCCACTAACCATGTCATGTGTTTGTTATAGTGGGAGTCAGTGACATCACACTGTGTGACCCAGGTCTATGAGCCAACACTTGTTCTGCTGCCTAAAACTCTACTCAAGCTGCATGTGTGGAACAGGGAGGGATTAAGCCTTGGATGATCAGAACTTCTGGCATTTTGCAAGTCTGAATGCTTGACTTTGCAGCTTTATCATTCTTCCTGTTGATTCTTTTTATTATTATTATTATTATTATTATTATTATTATTGCTATTTTTAATTTTCCCCCTAGATGCTCAGAGAGTCCCAGCAGTGAGATCAGGGGCCTTCTTGTGAGTATTATAGATATCCACAGGCACCTGAAGTGGTGAGATTTCCAGTCCTGGGAGTGGTTAAAGGGGATGTCACATATCTTCATCCTTCATTGTCCCCATGCCATCTATTTGTCCTAGTCAGAGAATCACAGAAAGGTTTGGGTTGGAAGGGACCTTTAAGCCTACCTAGCTCCAATACCCTGCCATAGGCTGTTTGCCCCCACCAGCTCAGGCTGCCCAGGGCCCATCCAGCCTGGCCTTGAGCACCTCCAGGGATGTGGCATTCACAACCCAGCGGCAACCAGTTTTCCCCTTTCCTTTATCATTTCATATACAATGTGAAAATTCCCCTGCCACCTAATGCAGTGATGGGAGCTGCTGCATCATGCCCTAAATCTGCAGCTCACACCACAAGAGCGTCCTGATGAGGCCAGCACAAATACATCTCTACTCATCCCATGAAAATTGAGATTTTCCTCACTAGATTTACAAAGCAAAATGGTTGATCCGAAGAAGTAGTCACTATTTCTGCTTTGGCCTGAAATAAAGAGTGATGATAATTAATTTGCTGTCAGGCAGAGCTCCATTATGAAAGTTTAAATCCTGAATCACTGAAGTTTGGCACGATGCTGAGGAGCAGGATCCTGAAAGTGCAGCTGTAAGTGTGTGCACTAACAGCAACAAGACTTGAAGTGCACATTTCCCTGTATAGCGGGTGCGCAATCCATACGTCTGTGTGTATGCTGTGCAAGGCTGAGTCACTGCTATTGCCCTTTTGCCAAGGAATTGAGGCTGAAAGAATAAAACAGGCCTGAAAAAAATATGCCTGAAAAAAATATGTCAGTGGGCCACAGGGATAAGGCATAGCAGGGGTGACTGTCAGGTGTGTGGAGTGGCTTCATGCCAGAGGGGACAGATGGATGAAGACAGTGGAGTGGGTAGGGGATGAGGGGTAGAAGGCTCCAAAGTGGCTAGAAGAAAAGGAGTGGTTTTTTTGTGTGTGTGTGTGGCTCTGCCTGCTAGAAGGTCTGTGGGCTTCAAATGGGATAACCAGGCAGCAAAGTGAGAGCCAACAAGGAGGAGAGTGTTCCTCTTGAGTGAGCACTGCAGAGCTCCACACCCACGGGCTGCTCTGCCCAGAGACCAAACAGGTTCCCAAACAGACTGAAGAGAATCGGGGATAAAAGCCTTTCACGTGTCATTGCTTACAAAGGAATAGTTGTTCCTCATGGCTCAGGAAACCTCTAATTTTAGGTTGCTAGAAGCTGATAAGGTCTGGCTGGGGAGGTGTCCCCGCTGCCTTACATCTGGCTGCAAGCAGCAGCACAACTGCACTCCTGTGTGGGTGCAGCTCAGCAGTCCTAGGATCCGCTGCTTTGCTGAGCTTTTAAATTACTCCTGGCATATATTATTAGAAGGTTTTGAAGAGACCTTGTTTTAATATAACTGTAATTAGAACCCAGAACTCTTTCAAACTCTTGTTTGGAAGTAGGTCAGTTTGCTCTTATTTGTCTTGAAGTTTTTTTTTTTCCTTTTTCATGTTCTAGATGTAGGCTGAGTTGCCATCTGCCTTTCCTTGGCAGAGCAGAGGAGCGGAAGATAGAATTTATAAGATATAATTGGGCTAATATTAATCATTTCTCTCACGTGAAATAAGGCATTGGCAACTACCCATGACCATGCTTCTGGGTCTTCTATACAGAACCATCTTTTATGGGGGCTCTCAAACCTGGAAAACCTTTCCAGTAGGAATTTTTAAATAAAAAGCTCATGCTGACCTCTGCGAATGTGAGCATACCTGAAGAATGTTTTCACCTGGGAAAAGTACCCACTGCAGTGGTTGAGGACAGCAGGAGGTGTTTGCAGTGCAGCCTGCTGGATTTTGCCCATTTGGGAAATCATGAGGTCAGGTTAGGCCAGGTGTAAGGTAAGGGACAGTACTCATTCTGGGACATCACTGCACAGACTGTAGTCTCCCCTGCTGCTGTGTTATACTGTGTTATCAGTGTGAAAATGCAAACTAGTTGTGTACAGTACATGTTGACTGCACCAGCCATGGGTAATTACTATAATTTTAATATGGCAGTTCTTGATAGTCAAAGAGTGTGACACCTCATAGACCTGGATCTATCCACATAGTCAAGTTTGCTGATTGCTCCTGCTACATCCTCAAGGCAAGTCTGTCTTTGGCCCAGCTTGCTGAGTGTCTTTCCCTCTGGCAGCTGCAACCTCAGTGAGTAGTGATACATTCCTCTTCTGTGAAGTGGGAAAGAGGAAACATCTCCATGGTCCTTTGGGTTAATGGTTCTGCCCATCAGAGAGCAATTGCTAACCACAGTAGGCTTTATTTTGAGAAATCTGTGTTTAAATTTAAGTTATCAGAAGAAAAATAAAATTGGATAAGATGCCTCTTCTTTTGCTGTTGGTTGTTCCAGGCCTCCTGCCATAAGTTGTTCTGACTCTAATACAAACCCTTCTTATTATAGCTTCCCCTTTGAAATGGTTTCTTTGTTTTATCTGTGTGTGTGCTTTTAAAAGCTTGCAGATGGTTTTTCCTCACCTCAGTGGCAGAGCTAGCCAGGTTTTTGAGGTTTTTTTCCAAGTTTTTTGGCTGAAAAGAAAGGCCTGTGGGAACAGTAGGCTATTTTTCAGTCTAAGGAATGGGGGAGATGGACTTTTGGAAGCAGATGGAAACAAGAAGTGGTTCAGTAGCAAAGGATGAGAAAGCAAGAGCCATGGATTGTCAAGACTGTACAATTGCTACAGTTGCAGTTTACAAGGAAGCAAAGTGCCTTAAGTACAACATTACCATTGTTTTTCATGATCCTTTCCTGTTGGCAGATACTGCTGTAGGACATAAAAATGAGTATCTGTTATATTTTATTCTTTTTGAGATCTGTTAGATTCGTTGACGGCATGCACTTATCCTTTGCTTTCCCATGCGTTTCATTGCAGCTGGACACTGCAGCTTTCCAGGCTGGTTGGTGATTAAGGCTCAAACCAGATAGTAAAATGTATGGGCGTGAAGGCTGATAGCATGCAGCAAGGGATTGAGTGTGTGGAAATGTCCACATCTTGGCTCAAGCTGTAACATCCATTTAGGTGCACTTATTATTTCTCTGGACATAACTTGCATTATATCTAGTTTATCATTGCACAGACAGACTGCTTAAATTTTGGGTTGGATGATGCCTTAATGAAATAACCCATCTTTCATTGACACTGAAAGGAAAGAAGGGAAAAAGAATAATCAGTGGCTTCTAATGTGATTGTGGAGATGAGAGCTTGGAAGGTATGTATGTGTGCCCTCAAATGAGTTAGAAGAACTGGAGGGAGCAATAGTGGTGGAAGTATTGGAGAAAATGCTTTATGGTGACAAATCTGAAAATCATCTAGTTTATTTTGTGTAATCCATTAAAGTAAATAAGTGGTGATGGTTGAATGAGATGAACACCTTCACCCAGCGACAGTACTGTGTCACATGGAATCTTCACTGCAGTAGAGAAAGAGGAGGAAAAGAGCCAAAGAAGGGAAAGTTGTGGGCAGATAACTCAAGGTTATATGTCAGCACTCCATTTCAATCCCAAGTGGGAGCAGCCATCGGAACAGCCTTAAGGGAGTACATAACCTGCATAGCTCAGGTTATGTTTGGTCAGGGGGCTGTGTTACACCTCAGGTCAGTTTAGGACATTCTGTGGTCCTTGTGAACTGGTATTACATGCCATTATCAAGTTCACATATGGATAATCCACATCTGTTATACACAGGTCATGGTTATGATGCTGTTTAGCTGGAGAAAAATGTCAAAATTAGTAAGTAGTATCTGAGTGTTATGGATTTGTACCAGATTTCTTTGGGGAGTTTTCTTCTATTTTTAATACAGATGCAGATTCAGGCTTTGGTGATTTGTCTGGCTGCCAGATAAAGGTTGCTGAAAAGAGCCTTGTGATAAATGTTAAGGCCATTTAAACATTGTTTTGAAATAGGCTATGATTATTCTTTCCATTCTTTGAGTTGCACTCGGTAATGCCTATAGTAGAAAAACAAGCAATATGTGACTTAACAAACACTTGAGAGGGACCTGAGGTAAAGACCTCCAGTACTCCACATAGGTGACTGAATAAAAGGTACTGTACTTTCTGCACCAGCGTATTATATAAATATTTTGGTGTTGAGTTTTGCTACTAGAAGTATAATAAGTTTTGTGTTTTGTATATTATGATGAGAGTGAACCCATATAGGAAACAGATGTCAGAAGTAGGGAATGGTGCAGACTGGATTTAAAGAGCAAAAAATGAGTTTTCTTGGACACTGCAGCCTTTGAAGTGAGATAGGGACTTCACAAAGTAAAATAGACATTAATAGACACAATAAAAGGTGATTCAACTTCAAATAAGGGTTTCCTTAGAGTCACAGAGTCAAAGTAACTTAAATTTTCTTTGTGTTCTGCAAAGGGATAATTTAAAACATGTTCAAAAATGAAAGTTTTATTAAAAAGGAGTTAAGAATGAGGGTATGTGTAAGTATTTTTGGGCTAGGCACATTACAGGGGTATTGCAATTATTCCAAAACAAACTTAATAAATGCAGTACATCTAGAGTTAAGGTTAACCTTACGAAAAATCAAACATGTTAAGGAATGGAAATGCACGGTCACCCAAAAAATCTTAACTGTTATGTACTGAGGTCATATCTCTATAATTATTGTGAGTGAATAATAGGGTTTTATTCTTTTTAAAGTCCTGGAACAGATTATATTGGTCTTTTAAATGACGTTTTCCTCTTAAATTGTGCCTGCAGGATAAAGATATGGCTAGAGAGGGGCCTGGAGGAGGTTGCTACCAACTCATTTTCAGTGGATTTTAACTCATGAAATGATAAATGACTCTATTGGAGAGTTCTCAGCAAATGCTGTCTGAACTTTATCTTATACAGGGAAGATGTGTTGCATTGTGTGTAATTTTTAGTATAAGACAAAAAAGTTGTCTTCATTGGGGAAATTGAGTGGCATTTCCTTAGTGAAAGACACAAGAAAGGGCTCAGGAAACTTTGAACCTGGAAGAAATGTTATGGGAGGATTTACTAATGGGTTGGAATGAAAGTAGCTATTTGCCTGAATGTGATTCTGAAGTAAATCAAGCAGTGAGGACTGAAAAGCAGGGGAATCAATAACAGGCAAAAGAAATGCAGTGATTTGTTTCTATTCTGAATGGAAAACCAAGCAATACTGCATACAAGTGTAAAGATGGTAACAGAGCAGGTAATCTGTACTTGATCACAAGAAGTAGTTGGGTTTTTAAGGTGGGTGAGGAAGCCTTGGTGCCTTCCTCCTCAGAGCAGGTGGTGAGATGATGCTTGAAGAGGAGGAGAAACACCGCCTAGGAGAGGAATGCTCTTCAGTAAGAGGACTTTGTCATGCTAGTCACTGAGATCATTCAGATCCATGTTTCTGCTGGGCTCTGAGATCCAGGACTGGTCACAGTAGCCTTGGTGACCAGGACATCATTGCAGTGAAAGATGCAGCTGCAACCTGGCACATCTCTGCTTTACACCAAACGTGTTTGGTAATAAAGCCCCTTTCCTTGGGCTGAAGAGGATTTGGGCCTGCTGCAAGGCTGCTTTAGTGGATTTAGTGGCGGCAAGGCACTTCTCAACGCTCCTTTAAGAACATGAACAGTGCACAATGTCGAGTCCACCATATGTTCATGTTTAATAGCAGTTTATAAGTCTGTGAATTTTGCCTACGGGATGTCTAAAGACTCTGGGGTCACGTAAATTGAAACAATGCAAAGTTTATTGTGCATTTAACTTAATTTAAATACCTAGAAACAAGCACAGGGGATTCTTACCAGTTGCAGTTATTGGTTTTAATAAATACTGTTGTAATTGAATGTGATTTAATAAAAACAGTTTATTTCCAGCCTTTTGGAGTGGGAGTGAGACTCTCTGAGGGGAAGACAACAGAAGGGGGTTAATAGGAGTAATTTTTATGTTAACTTACTTGTTCGTGTTGAGCTGCTCCAAGAAGTAGGTGGGCATTTGGCTTCGTTCACACTGTCAGTGAAGCGAGCATTTAAACTTGGCAGGGACAGAAAAGTTTGTGCTGAGAATGAAGTTGCTGGTTCCTTCTGTAAGCTGAAGTAAATGTGCCCTGTGGAATGAATGGCCCATGGGGGCCAGGAGGAGCCTGCTTCATTTATTGGCCAATATTGCATAGGAATTAGTTGTTTGATCTGCTGTGAACTGACGTGATTTCATCTAACATAATCTGTTTGTGCTCAAAATCCCTGCTGAAGTTAGATGCAAGGTTAGCATGAATTTCAATAAATGTACGATCTCAGCCCCTAAGGATGGCTGCACACCTAGCCATCTGCAGAGCCATTTCTGTGCAAATCAGTCACCGCAATTCTACAGCACTTAAACAGACACAAAAATTAACATAGTTAAAAGTTCTCTTCCCGGGTGTGGAATCAGAGGCAGATTATAAACCGGGAGATATGCCTGTGTTTCCTGTGTGTTGTTTTACAAGCAAATTCCCTAAAGCCATCATCAGATTCAGCAAATCTGTGTTGTATTACTTTTACCCAGCTCCTTTTATTGGAAACACCTGGGTGAAGCTAACAGTTATCTGGCACTGGTTTGACATTCAGCATCTAAAAAAACATCCACTTATTTATGTGGTGTTTAGGGATCAGAATAAAGGTTTTCAACATGGTGTCACTGCTGAGGAAATCAATTTTTAAGGCATCACTCAAAGGTCACTAATAAATTTTGACTTTAGAGATGCCACCAGATAAGTAAAAAAAGGTCTGTGACACAATATTTCTGATTTTTTTTTTTTTCTGCTGTAGATTTTCTGCCGGCATCTTTATTTTGCTTAAAATTGAGAAGGTATAACATAGATGGTTGTAGTGTTCCAGATTATCACCACAAGGACCATGTATATCTGATGAAGGATCACAACCAGAAATGAGCTACCTGTGCTTGGGGAGAGGCCAGGAGAAATCTAAAACTATGGTTATTGTATGGGATCGTTACCTTTTGCTCAGCTTTGGAAAGTAATAGATGCAGTTTGTAAAGTGTAACAGTAATTTCTGCGTTGATGAGGGCTCCAATTACTGTGATTTTATCTTACAGTGTTTGATTGTGTAATCTTTAGAAAACCATTTAGACATGCTGAAGCATTAGCACCAGGTGTACAGTACCATGAAATCTGTTATAAAACAGCTGTTAGCAGCGCATTTGCCAAGTATCTCTAAATAATTGAAAGATGCATTTAAGAAAACGCTTGTTATTTTTGCACTATCACCTTTTGAGCTTTGTGTTCGGCAGCCTCTCAGTCCTGTAACAGCTTGCTGAAACCTCAGAGTGAAATGTATTGTTTTTGTAGGCACAAATCACAGAATCACGGGAGTTGAAAGGGACCTCGAGATCATGGAGTCCAACCCCCTGCTAAAGCAGGTTCCCTGCAATAGATTGCACAGGTAGGCATCCAGGCAGGTCTTGAATATCTCCATCGAAAAAGACTCCACAACCTCTCTGGGCAACCTGTCCCAGTGCTTTGTCGCCCTTACTGTAAAGAAGTTCTTCCACATGTTAGTGCAGAACTTCCTATGTTCAAGTTTTAGGCCATTACTTCTTGTCCTATAAATTCACAAAACCGAGCAGAGCCTGGCATCATCCATTTGCTTCCTACCTCCCTTCAGATGTTTATAAACATTTATCTGTTCCCTTCTCAGTCTTCCTTTCCCCAGGCTGAACAGACCCAGGTTACTCAGGCTCATATGGGTTACTTTCTTCATATGGGAGATGCTCCAGACCTTTTATCATCTTTGTGACCCTCCACTGGACTCCTTCTAACAGATCCTTGTCTTTTTTGTACTGGGGAGCCCAGAATTGGACACAGTAGTCTAAATGTGGCCTCACGAGGGCAAAGTAGCAGGGGAGGATCACCTTCCTCAGTGTGCTGGCCACACTTTTTTTTAATGCCCCCCAGGGTGCCATCGGCTTTTTTGGCCACAAGGGCACACTGCTGGCTCATGGCCAACCTGTTGTCCACTAGGATCCCGGGACCTTCTCCACATTGCTCCTCTCCAGCAGGTCATCCTCTGACCTGTACTGATGCATGCTGTTATTCTTCCCCGTGAAGCTTTGTCATTCAGTGGATCTGGCAGGAATATTCCATGGAGTATGACCACCAGTTGGTAGAGCCTTGTCAAGTGGGATTTTGGGTGGTTGGAGCAGGCAGCACTGCTGACCAAGGTGGTATTTAGTGGCAGTGTCACTTCACCAGACTTTCACAAGCCATATCTTAACAGAGAAGGATATATCTCGCTTCACTGTCATGGCTTAGTCACATCACTGATTTTTGACAGTATGCACACTTTCAAAGATGAATCAAAAGAGCAAAATTTCCTCAAAAAATCTCTGTTGAGCATGTTGTGAATTTGCTAAGAATTGAAACCACTACCATCGATCCAGACTGATGCACTAGTTTCTCAAAAACAAGGTCAAATATCCCACTAGTTTGATGTTTCTGTTTCTCTCTTTTTAAAATAAAAAATAAGTTTTGTTTCTTATATACCTTAACTATATTAACTATATACTATAAGTATATATATATATACATATATAAAAACTATATATTCTATATGTGGCCCAAGACAATTCCTCTTCACTCAGTGCAGCCCAGGCAAACCACAAGATTGGACACCCATGTCTTACAGGCTGTGAGGTGCCAGGTGCCCTCCTCCTTGACCCACACTCACAGGGAACAAGGGACCAGAGGCTGTGGAGCTGGCTTAAAAATGTAGAATTAAATCTAAGGTCTGAAAACATCACAGAACATGAATAGAGGAAAATTTGATAGTAACTTAATACATATTGTCCTTTGACAAAGCTCTTACCCCTAAGATAGCCTGTGAATACTGTATTATCCTAGAATGAAAACGAGATTTCAGATAAAAATGAAGAAACAGGCACTATTAACACTAAAGAACCTCTGCAGATTTCGCTATCTGGGCCAGCTTCTTTGTATTTTCCTCCCTCAGCGAGTCCATGTCATTACACATTTCATCAGATGACAGAAAATTTAGCCTTTACAACTTCCACATTTCTCTTCAATCATTTATTATTTAACCCGCTAAAGCACTTTATGCCTTGCAAGGTGTCATGAAAAATCAAGCTGATTCATATAAACATTGTTTTAGGAAGCTTCTACACTTCTGCCCTTGTTTTTATTGCCCTTCATTGCTATTACCTAAGCTTTAATGCCTGTTTAGCATGAAATTATGTACCTGTGTATGCTGGGTTTCAACTATAGATCCAGTTCCACTAAATTAAAACTCTCTGTGTGTAACTGTGTTGGTGCAATTGCATTGATGTGCACTGGCTTCTTTGTTTGCAGCTTCTTATCTCCTGTAGCATCAGAAATTCTCCAGAGTGCTGAGATTGTTAATGTAAGAATAGAAAATAAATTTTATAGCTGGAAAAATAGTTTTACAGAAAGCCCCTGCTTTGATTTGTAGCTCTCAGTGGCAGGAAGTGCCGTGCATAGCACTTGTCTTTTACATTTCAGTTAATTAAAAGAATAGGAGAAACGCTGCATGACCTAACCTCTGCTTAAAGAAAGTTTATCCGCTCTCTTCAGGATGTTGGTTTTTCCTAGGTTTGATCCCCAAACTGATACGCTGGAAGTGTTTTATGTATGCTGTTTTAGTGAGATATGGAGACCTGGGGCACAGCCATGATTTCCATCTTTCCAGCTTGAATTTGGCAATATTTCAGCCCTCTGCCTTTACACCAAGGATGCAGTGACCAGAATCAGGAATAAGAATGTGCCCGTGATTGACATTAAAGATGGCCAAGGCAGATGGTGCTATAAGGGGCCTCTGTTATCTGAAGTGCCAGGTAGGCAGAACTGTGTATTTATAACTGAAAGCATAAAATAGATTACAGTGGAAGAGAGCAGAGTGTGGAAGAGGGAGTAGAAAGTAGAGATTATTTTAGGCACTTGGAATGAATCTTTCATCAGAACTTTGGAATGAAAATCCAAAGATTTGAAAGGTAGTATGGATTGAGGCCAATAACAATGGTTTATCGGTTTTAGTGGGTTTAAATTAATCTTAATGCAGACAGAGAATTTCCAATAAATTATATTTCAATATAAAAAACCCCACAACTCATGATGGCTCACTTCATGCAAGATAAATAATAAGAAGGGAAGTGTTTCTGCTGATAAGATGGCAGGTGTGGAATAATCCTGAAGATACCTTTATGCACTGTGCTTTGGTTATACAGCCTAAATATTTATTGAAATCACAGGCAGTAGGACTTCTGCTTGTTTCCAGACAAGTGCCATTGGAGAAACTAAAAAAGTACATGAAGTAAGGTGTGGGTTTTTTTACCACATTAATTTGATTCATTTGATAACTCCAGGTTCTGTTCATACCTTTAGGGGAGTAGAAGGTAGAGGAGGCCCAGGCAGATATGCCTGGGACAGGGAAGTGGTTCTTTGTCTGAAAACAGCACCTGGAGCTCCTGCACCTCTTGAAATACAGCTATAATCAGTGTTATTTTCTGATTGTAGGGATGTTTTGAGCTTTACTGGGAGATATAAGGCTGTGAAAGAGAAATAGTAAAGAAAAAGGTGTTGTAGGCAAACAGTTTATAGCACAAGGCCCCCATCATGACTATTTATCATTTCTCACTGAACTGATGTAAAATGCAGGAGGAGGATTTGATGCATGGAGGCAGGATCGAGTCTCATTGGGAGCATTTCAGGGGCTGCCAGGGGGATCCAAATGAGAAGATGATTTCTCCAAGAAAATTATCTTAAAGGGAAGTAAAAAAAAACCCAGCTCCATTCTGTAATACTCTGTGAAATCATTTCCAACAGAAAATGTGTTGGAAGTTTTTTTCCCTTCTGCAGGATTCCCCTCTATGCAATGTATGCAAAAGGATTTGGGAAGTGCAGAGAGGCTTTCTGGAATACTCCACTTCCTCCCAGTCTTTTCAAGCAATGATGCATGGAATAAAGGATGAAGGTTTAAAAAATATTTTCTGATAGCTTTCCTCAAAACCTCTTGTTGTTGTCCTTGGGAAGGTTCTTAGCCAGGCTGTTCTCACCCAGTGGCCTTGTTTTGCCCAATGACTGTGTTGTAAGTGTTGCTCCTTTTATTGCAGTACCTGCAGGTAAAATGAAGGGGATAAGTTTTCTATCAAAGGACTGCATTCAGTGTTTTTTGGCAAACCTACTCAGAAACTGCAAATTGGTGCCTCCCAGCACCAATGGAGGTTTCCATAAGGTTTCATAAGCTTTGCTGTATGTTGAGCTTCCTTTCTGTACACCATTGGGAGACCCCAGCACAAAAAAGCTGCCATAAATACTCACCTCTTTTCTCCCTACCTGGAGATGGGTTCACCTAGAAAGCTCCTTTCTTTTCTACATCTTCTATTCACATTATGAATACTTCAAGAGAATCTGTACAATACAAGGCAACATCTTAACTGAAATGCT
>NC_139404.1:183815584-184316883 GCF_905368555.1 Meleagris gallopavo | reverse complement strand
GGTAGCACAGTGAGGAATCCACAGGAAGGGCAGAGAGCTTCTAGGTCTGTACTAACTGTGAATGGTCACGCAAGTGCCATGTTACAGGGGGGAGGAGCTAATGTTTTGACAACTGGAAGGAAAGGAAGCCTAAATCATGTGCTGGAACCTGGGCATGGTGAATTGTGAAAGCTCATTAAAACTGAAATGGAATGATTTTCAGGATCGGGAACCTGAATTAGCTCTGCATTTGAGTTGCAGTGCAGGTCATCATCTTCAGGGAGGTGAGGAAGGGGAGTGAAAACATGCTGATTTTCCCTGAGTTCAGGCATTTGTGGTTCAGTGCCTGTGCAGGGAAGTGTTATGCAGAACCATGCCTGCTTCCTCCTGTCAGTGGACACAGCATCCCTGTTCCACCCACAGGGCCCCTAAGAGTAAGGCTCTAGGGAGCAATTACTGAGTCTCCTGGCAATTGCTCCATCTCCTGTGTGCACTCTTTTGGGCTTCCTCATTTGCACATGTGCTACTGGTTTATTTATTGCAGTGTAATTGCTTGCTGGGTTTGTACTGATTTTCAAAGCCCACGTAAATGATCCCGCTCAACTCAATCTGCTCCAGTAAATACCTATTCCACTGCATTGTCTGTCACCTTGAATGTCCTTTATCACTGAAGCAATTTGATTCTTCTCTTTGCTTTTCTTGTTTATCTTCCTATTCCTTCTTTAACCACTTCAGGCCAGTGAGCTTCCCCTCATGGGGATTCTCTCCCTTTGTACTTTGTACTTTGTACTTTTTCCCGTCTCCCCTCCACCAAGGAGAAAGATCTTCCCCTCACCATGCCATTCCTGACTTATTTCATTTTTGCTAGACTCCCCTGAGTCTCCTCCAGACTGCTCCCTCAGCTGCTCGTCATAAGACTTGTGCTCCAGACCCCTCACCAGTTTTGTTGCTCTTCTCTGGACACGTTCCAGGACTTCAATGTCTTTTTTTGTATTGAGGGGCCCAAAACTGAACACAGTACTCGAGGTGCGGCCTCAATAGAGCTGAGGACAGAGGGATGATTACCTCCCTGCTCCTGCTGGCCACACTATTTCTAATGCAGGCCACCATTGGCCCTCTTGGCCACATGGGTAGTAATGACTCCAAAGGCTTGTGCACGTGGATCTTTGTAGTGCATCACAACCTGGGCTCTGGTGTATGTTATTTTTTTATGATAAGAGTTGGACAAGTGTACAGTTCCTTTGTCCTTTGGCAATTGAGTAAGGAAAGCTTTACAAGATACCACAGACATAAGCTGTAGGTGCAACACTTTACAGAAGGTACTGATGTGATCATTTTTTTCCAGAGGCACAGTACACAGTAAGAAAGGGAGAGGAAGGAAGATCTTGCCACTGGGCACTAGAGATGGTTATGTCCAAAACTACTTTAATCACACAATAAAAGGCATTTTTATAGTGTATGTTGGTGATAAGAAGATAGCTTCTCTCAAGTTAATAAACTTTAATTAAAGCTGCAGAAAATGATGTAAAAAATGGTGTTTTTCTCATAGTCATTGACAGCCCTAAGTCAAGGAGAGAAGTTTAGCTATCAAAGTTGGGACAAAATTTTTCTTTGGAGCCTCCAAATTCATTACAAAAAAAATTGAACTGAGACCTCTGGTGGAGGCTGATATGATGCAATAAGGAATTGCTTGAAATGAAGAAAAGTCAGCTTCCGTTCAGCATCCTCTAGATAGGAGATGCTTTTTATTGGTTCTTTCCTTTGGGAGTGTGCTCATTACAGTAACCATCAAAATAGGAATTCTTCTTCCGGAGGCACTGCTTATGTTTGCTATCTGGCTGTTCAGGGAATGAGATCTTTAATTAGCTCAGGATATAAAGTATTAAACAGATTTTTCCTCCAACTCTTCCTTTGTTGCTGGGGTCAATAAGTGCAGCTTTGTTGTCACTGTGGTTGCTATGCTGTTGTCCTTGTCTATTCAGAGCATTCTTTTTTCCCCTGTGCACTCTTAGGACATATTTTTGTGTTCTGTAAACAGTATAAGTAATTATATAGTGAAGTTAGTAATACATATATCAAGTGAGAAAAATTGTCTGGCTGAACCATATAAGAAACCATGTCCAGCATATGCTATGGAACAGTTCTGTTGCTTATGGCTTCTCTTACAAGAAACCTTCAGAACAAGAAGGTGAGATCCAGATTCCTTCAGAGGACACAAGAGATTTAGTGTTGGTGTCAGAGAAGTTATGATTTCACAGAATGTTTGCTTAGAGGTTATTGTGATTGTCCTACTGGAAATGCAAGCAAGTAGTCTTCGTGGGGCTATGGGTGCTGATTGAGGAGGGTGCAGTGGGAAGACATGGCTCTTTCACCTGGCTGAGGAATACCAGCTAGTAGTGATTTGGGATGGGAATTCTTCTTTGCTCATGATAGATAAATCTCATTCTTGCCACTCTTGACTTACTCTCTTGAGCTGCTCCTTGGATCCCCCATTATCTTCTTCAGTGTTTGCTTTCTTGTCACCTCACTTAACTCTGTTTTCTTTCTTTGGCATCATTTCAACTTTCAGATCTGCCATTGTTTCCCTAGACTGGGAAAAATCCACAATTCTCCCAATGTATCTGCTGCTGCCAGGCAGCCCTTCTCCTTTTCTCTCCTACCCAAGCTCCTTTTTCCTACTCTTTATGCTGGCTGCCTTCGTTTTCCCACTGCCAACTCTCTTTTCTCATTGAGATTCTCTCCTCTATACTCCACTGAGATGGCAGTTAACTAAACCCACAAATTATCACCTCCTGGCCAAATCCCAAAGCATCATGCCTGTCCTTGGCCTTCACTTGTTTTTGTATTCACTGCAGCTGACCCCTCTATCCCTTCCATTCAGTCTTTTCTCTGTAGCTCTTGGCAGCCATGATTGCTTTGCAGAATGGCTGGTGCCTCTTATCTCTGAAGTGTGTTGTTCAGTGACTGCCTTGGCAGCTGCACCTTCTCCATATCCCCCCCATCTTATATTTAGCCAGGCTGCAGCCTCCTTTACTTTCCTGCTCTCTTTTTATTCCTGATCACTTAGAAATTTAATGTGTTTTATTGCACCAGCTTCTCCGTCCGTGCTGACTGCTCAGAAATAATACCTTTTAATAAGGAAACTTCCACTCCTGTTGCAAAGGAAATTACTATCTATTCCCATATACTCCCTACTAGTTCATTTGCAAGTTGCTGCAATCAGCTTGTGTATTATCCCTTCCTGAAATTCTTATTTTTTACTTAGCATGGAAAGGTCATTAAAGGTTACTGTTAGGTTTTCCTTCTGCAGCACATAGAATCATATAATTATAGAATCACAGAATTGTTTGAGTTGGAAGCGACCATAAAAGGGCATCTGGTCCAAATCCCCTGCAATGAACTGGGACACCTACAGCTCCATCAGGTGCTCAGAGCCCTGTCCAGCCCGACCTGGAGTGTCTCCAGGGATGGGGCATCCACCACCTCTGGGCAACCTGTCAGTGCTACAACACTGCTATTTTTTTTTTTTTTTTTTTCCTTCTATCCAGTGTAAATCTCACCTCTTTTATAATGATAGAATCCTTAGAGTTGGAAAGAACTTTAAAGGTCATCTAGTCCAACTCCCCTGCACTGCACAGGGACATGCACAGCCATGTTCCTTTGGCTGTGCCCTAGGATACAGTTGGCTCTCTGGGCTGCAAGGGCACATTGCTGGCTCATGTCCAGCTTCTTATCCACCAGTACCCCCAGGTCTTTTTCAGCAGGGCTGTGCTCAATCCGTACATCCCCCAGCTTTTACCCCACCTTGATAGGTGGGGTTGCTACCATGCAGGTGCAGACTTGGCTTTGTTTGAACCTCATGAGGTTCTCTTGGGCCCACTATGTGAGCCTGACTAGATCTCTTTGGATGACTTCCAAAGTGCCTTCAACCCTCCTGCCAGATTGACCTAGTCATCTGTACAGTAGCTGTAGGATATCTTTTGTCCTTTTGCTTGGTTTCTGATTGTATTTTTTATATAAAATACTGCTTAAAAATCAATACCAGAGCAAGGTAGGGATGTTACGTTCCAGAGGGTTCATTCAGATTAAGCATAGCCTCTGCTTCTAAGGTCTTATAGTAGAGCAAGAGAAAAGCCACTTCAGAGCAAGATAGGCCGGAAGTGTGTGTAAGAGCAGAAGGAAGAAAGAACATAAGAATTAATAAAGTGCTAATGAAATTGTGTGTTCAAATAAGACACTTAACGAAGTGCCATTGCCCCCGTGCTGTAGGCTCATTTGCAGGTTTAAGCCAAGTAAATGAAATGTTGCTGGTATAATATTTGCAGAGATGATGGCAGGAAGTTCTCCTTGAATGCCTGGTGGCTTACCACCATGGTGTTACTTACAGATTTCCAGTGATGTTCAGAATCTAATCACTCTACTTCTGCAGTAACAACACATATCGTAGAGATTGTTGGATAATAATGACACTAAAAAGTAATTCCAGCAATGTATTCAGTTTATGAATGGCTGTAACGTGATAGTTTAATATTGCTTCTCAGCTGGAAACGATGTAAACGCCTGATTATCTATACCTATTAAAACCCAACAACAACAATTATTTATAGCAGAAAGAAATAAACAATCTGTTTGTCACTGGGGAAAACACACCGTGCATTTTTCTATTAGAGGTTGTGCACAGATTGAGATTCCTGCATTCTCTAGTCCTTCAATCACCACATTAATAGCGTGTGCCATCAGCTCGAGGGAGGCTCCCCTCCATGCTGCAGTGCTGTGTGCTGAGCCATTCCCCACCTTTGTAAAACTGGATCTATTTTTGCCCATTGAACCACTGAACGCATGCTGCTGCAAATATGCATAGTTGATCAGTTAAACTGACTGTGCACTGGTTAATAATGTGGGAATTTTATGTGCTTCTTTTTTGTGTTTGGTAGGGATGTGAGTGCCAAAGTTAGCAAAGTCTGTGTATGTGTTTGTTCTGCTATTTTTTGGCTTGTTTTGTTTCACTATTGTAAGAATTAGCAGATGTTTCATTTGATTCATGATGCTGCATGCCACCTCCTGGAACTGGTGCTTTAATTAGGTGGCACCAGATGTTTGTTTGGTAAGCAAGTTACAAAGGGCTCATGCCGGGAATGCAGGCTCGTGTCAGGAATGCCAATGTCCTTGCAGTGCCATTTCCACCTCCCATCTCGTTTTGTTCTCAGGGTGATGCTCTTTGTGGTGACAATCTCTCCTCACTCTCAGCCTTTGCATTCCTTTTTCTTGTGCCTCACAAGGACCATCCCATCCAATCTTGCTTTGCATGGCCTAGTGCTTTGCTTAATAATTACTAACCAGATGGAGTATTTGCCACTGGACTTTACCACTTCCTTGTCATACATGAGGTTCTCCAAGCAGTAATTTTCTATGGGATCAGTTCTCCTTGGAATTGCAAACTCGGATTAAGGCAGAGTCCATGCTGCTATTCCTAGTCACAATGACAGATGCGAGAGGTCCCAAACACCTTGTTCCAATACCAACAGCGATCCAGACTGAATCCTTTCGGAGTTGATTTGGACATGTAGGCAATAGGTGATGTGATCTTCACATGGGACTCCTGGGGACAACCAGACACAGAAAAACAGCAGAAGTAATTTGAGCACTGTGTTGTTTATAAATGTCTGTAATGTAAAGTTTAATATTCTTCTCTGCTGGGAGCCACACTGATACCTGACTATCTGTCACCATCTCTGTAAATGGCACCTATATAAAGCTAAATGCTCCCTAGCTCAGTCTTTGGAGACTGCTGCAAAACAGTGAGAAGAGCAGGTTTACCTGTCACCTTTCAGAAATTGAGATAGCACAGCCTATATTCCTTGTTCCTGGACTTCACTCAAAGTGCTCTAACCTCCCTTGCCACCATTTTTCTCTCTGGATGAACCCCTGACTGTGTCTGGGGATGCAACAGAATCACTCCAATGGTTGATCTTCAGATACAGTGTCCGTGGTGCAATTTGTGGGGCCTTCTCAGGGCCTTAGGGCTGTCACCATCAGCCTGCCAATGCCAAGCCTTAACCTTAATTTGAAGCTGTCTGGGGTATGTCAGCCTCATTTGCAGTCACACCTCTGCAGTATGTAGTGGGAGAGCACTGCACTCAGACATTTTGGCCATGATGCTTTCCAGCCCAGGCCATGTGGTACAATGATTTTGAATGAAAAATGTTCTACTTGGATGTTTGCCTTCAGGTCTACAGCAAAGTCATGTTTTCCTTGATATCACTGGTGCAAACACGAAGCCTTTCAGAATAAGCGGAGAGTGATTCATTTATTTATTTTGAGAGGTTGAATGCCTGACCACAGTATGTTTTCTTAAATTTTACAATTTAATAGCAGCCTGGGGTGCTGTATTAATTTTGCTGTACTGTTCCAAGTGGCTAAGATAATGCTGCTCACTTCTCTCTTGGTTTAGTTCAGAAGTGCTCCACAGGATTAAATAACTGCTTAGCAGCTGGGGCTTCCTTCTCCTGTTGTATTTCTGCCCCGTGACACTTAACTCTGGTGATGTCAGTGCAACAGCACCTGGCTGCTGGGAGGTCACTGATGCTTGTCAAGAGTTCCCTCAGAGACGTAGTGTAGGGTCTAACTGCTTTTTGAACACTGCTGTCCTTCCAAAGGCCTGCTGAGAGCTTGCCATATCTGTTGTCTTCTCGTTGGCCCTGTCACCCCTCATCCTACCAGGGTCAAAACAAAGCTAATTCCATCTCGTGTTCTAAAAAACAAATCAAACCAAGGAGATAACTGTTAGTTGCTGGGATTTTGGCTTTCACTGCCACGTGTTTTTTAGGGGAATTCCATTTTAGAGGTGTAGACTTACTCGTTCAAAAGTAGTGTTTTGCATTGTACTTTCCGAAGTAGGCGTTGCCGAAGGAGCCAGCGTTTATCAAGAATGCTGTCAGAGTTTGAGCGCTCAGTGCTGGACAAGTGGACAAGCTACATCTCAATTAAGAACAGAAGATAAATGGGTGCCAATAAATGGAGGTTGTAGGTTAGGGGCGTTTAATGGAAGAAATGGAAATGAAAATTGGAAACCAATCTTGGGGATCTATGAAGATAAGAGTGGAGGAAACTCAATTAGAGGGAGGCATGCTTGCTCCTGCTCTTGGATCTGAGATAATTTCCTGGTTTTTGTTTGGCTGGTCTTATTGCTTCCACAGTTGGCAAAGTTGCATTATAAATAAATAATTCAATCTCATGTCATGATTTACTCAAATCGATGCATTTCAAAAAGGAAAAAAATAATATCCATTTCAAAATTGTGCATAAATAAATAGATTTTTGCTGTTTTAACTGAACACTATAGATTAGCCCTAGGCAAAGCCCTCATTGGTATTATCAACTGTTAAAGAACTTACAGCGTAAAATACAAAGGCACTTTTAAAGCAAAAATATTCATACGTGCAAGTGCTAAGTGCTCGTGAATGTGAATACTGTAAACTGCATCTGAAGATGGATTTGTAAGGCAAGCCATACAGAAAAGCATGCTATATTTTTGTGATCTGGCCATTTCCAGAAATGAAAATAAATCATTTTTACTTTGCCTATTCCTCTTGCATTTTCAAGGGAATGTGTATGTGCTTTTACACGTATCATATGTCTGTAGATATATACAGTGTTTCACCAAGGTGAATAGGTGTCAGAAAGCAATAGAAGTCACTGCAGTCACTGCAGTGTATAATGAGCACATAAGGCCTGTGTCCACATAAAGGCTTTGTTTTCTGCCTTATTTCATCGTAGTTCATGCTTGTGGTTTCCCTCAGGGGATCACACAGTGTGTATCAGTGCTGCAACATTTCATTATTTGCTTTATCAGGATGTTGACTTTCTGCACTAATTTAGGGAGCTCAGTCATAAAGCACTTTAAAACTGAACTGCTGTAGTTTATGTGCCTGTGTGTATATGTCAACTGGGGAATATAGAACTTATTTCTGTTGCCCCAGATGTTGCCCATCTTGCCCCAGATGGGAAGTGGGCATCTGGGCAGATGCCAGTGTCTTGGTACCCATGGATGCCACGCTGCCTGCTTTGTTTCCTGGCTTCTTGGGCAGAGCCACGTTATCTCCTGGATGAATGGGCATAGAGAGCTGGCAGAAAGCATTATGACTTCTGGGGATGCTGGTGGGATAAGATCTGACTTTTCGGCCTGACGTGAAAGACAGTACTTCGAAGAGATGCAGCCACAGCCCATTTATTTGATTTGCTGTGTTCAGAGCCAAAAGGAAGCACCCACTGAGTAACTGGCACCTTTCCCAAGGACCACTGTAGGGCTGTCTGCTTTAAGACTTTTTATTGTACTGCTTTGATTTGCCATAGCCCCTTGTGTATCTCAGCTTCCGTCCATCTTCTTGTCTGAAGAAGGGTAGCCTACCTGTAGAATATTTTTGAAGATGATAAATTTCAGACTAAAGGTACCTGAAGATTAAAAGAATAGTACTTTGCACTAATATACTCTGACATATTCCCATATACTCTTTAACCCTTGGGTTTATTATCACACACAGTATGGAGAGTGAAGCGGAAACACCATTACCGTCTGCTTGTTTGGGGTCTGTGCAAGGTTTGATGTTATAACCCCAGCTCCATTTCCTCCATGCTTTACACAAAGTAGAAAATTAAAGTTCTGACTACCTTAATGATCACACGCAGTGTTTTCCTACAAAGTTACTGCAAGATTGGTCAAAGTGTTCTGGAAAAAATCCAGCAAGGAAATCAGTTCTTGTTATTTCACTTTTTGCAACCACAGATGTGGCTGTGGGTGAGGTGATGGTCCTCTGGGAAGCCAGGAGTTGGTCTTGATGGTCCTTGTGGGTTCCTTCCAACTCAGAATACTCTATGACTCTATGAAAAAGAGAAGTGATGTCTTGTGCAGCTGGGCTCATTCTCATGCTCAGTGCATGCCCACTTGGGAGTCACTGGGCTGTTGGGTGCTGGCTCCCATCAATCAGCCTGCTTGCATTGGAACGATGGGTTTTCTGTGTTTAGTCACACTTCCACTTGGAATCCCAAATTTCCTTCCAGTGGACACAATATTTTTCTACAGCCATAACTATTTCGATGACAAGGATTTTAAGGTGGGGAAAGAGCTGGGTTTTTTTCACCATAGCTGTTTTTTGCCCTACATGGGAATGGCGGTGCAGGGTCTGCTGCAACAACGGAGTGGAGACCAGGGGAATCAAATCAAGTTGGGCAATTTGGGAGCTACCCATCACCATAGAAGGTACCTCCCTTCTCAAGGCTCCTTCAGTGAGTACAGTGTTTGCAGATTGTAAGTGCTGAAGGCCAGAATGGACCAGGTTGCCTGTTTTCATCTTCCTTAAATCTGAGCCTTCCATATTTCACCTTTATACCTCTTTATTTAGTACATAATGTACTTTTACTATGAAGCCTTTCTCCTTCAACAGACTGTAGATCTCATTTGCAGATACCTAGAAATGGGAAAAATTACTGCAGAAATTAATCACTCACTTTAGAAAAAATAAATAATAATAAAGGATATCAAGCTGATTGCTAATTTTATTTTTTTCTGGCTTCAGTTTCCAATCATGAGATGCTGCTCCGCCTTATTTTGTTAGATTAAAGAGCCCTTTAGTTTCCCATAATATTTCCCCGTGAACTTTACATGGATTTTATAATCAAATTTCCTCTCCATCTTCTTTTTAATAAGCTTAGCAGATCGAAGTCTTAAACTCTCTTACTGTAAATCATTCTCTCTGCTCCTCATACTGTTTGTGGAGTTCTTCCTTTTTTACATCTTCTCTAATTTTTGATGTATTCTGCGAAGCAGACTCCAGGGTCATGTACACTATCTCCAAATAGAGGGAATGCTGCTCTGCCATGCGGTGGTTAAACAGTGCTCTGATGCTTACGTTGTGCTTCATTCTTGCCTCTTCCCTGCAGTGTCTGTGTTCAAGCACGGCGTGACTATTAAACCCTATTCAGAGGTACTGTTTCTCTCCTTTTTGTCTACTCATCTGGGTTTATTTTTGGACAGAGGAACACTTACAGGCATATTTCAGGGTTGATGTTATTACTCTTTTCACAGGGTTACCCATTTGCTGTGGTCTGACAGGCTGCTGAAAGAAGCAGTGGCAAAGGAGGAAAACCAACAAGATTCTGCTTTCAGTGTAATAAAAGTTTCAAGTAACTCAGCAATATTCCCAGTTAGCTCTTGTTTGCTCTGGCCAACCATCCCAGGCTGACCTTTCTCTGTTGCATCAGAGCAGTGATGCCCATTATGTTAAGTCAAGTCATCGTGCCTTCTCATGGGCTGGGGGAGGTAGAGGCCGCTGGGCAGCCTCCTCTAGCAGCAGGGCTCAGCCCTTCGGTCTCTCCCCATAGGTGCTCAATGATTGGAGCAGCTCAGCACGGATGTAGCAGAAGGGTTCCCAGAGCAATCCCTCATCCCTTAGGCCATGCAAAAGATACGCAGCTCTGTGCCAATAAGAAGAACCTGCACAGAAGTCCCTTCCTGCTGTTGCTCAGACCAGGACTTGTATCCACATCCTTTTTAGCATCCCATGCCTTTTTTTCTCTGTCTCCTCTTTCTTCTTCGGCTTTGCTTCACTTCTGATCTTATTTCGAAAATAACCAGGACCAAATCCTTTTTAAAAGAGTTTCCCAGTCCCCACCGCAGAGAACACACAGGTCAGACTGTGATCTCTTTATTAATCTACTAAAGAGGATGTACAGAATATCTGGGTTACCGTGGGCATTAGCTAGGCCCTTTGTGAAAAAGTGCCTCTGCACAAGCAGTTTATTACTGAGGCTTAACAACTTCCATTGTTGGTCTAACAATGAGAAATTGTGCTAATGCCATCTGCAGGTTGCCTTTGGTCAGGAGGACTGCAGAGGTGAGCTGTATAACCTGAGCAGCACTCAGAAAACAAAGCAGAACTCAGTTTGCTGTAGAGACAAACAGATACAAGGAGAGAAATACTTACAGAGGTGCTGCAATATTGAAGGGAATTCACAGTTTGCAATTCATGAGCAGCCAAAAATTCAGAAGCCCTCAGTCATACAGGTTGAAGGAGATTGGTTGAAACCACCAGCCTCAAGGACATCCTACTTTGTCACAGCCACTTTATAGTTGGTCTACACTGAGTCCAGGCCTGGGGCCCCCAGTACAAGAGGGATGCAAAGCTGTTGGAGTGGGTCCAGAGGAGGGCTGTGAAGATTATCAGAGGACTGGAGCACCTCTCCTGAGAAGAAAAGAGGAGGGAGTTGGGCTTATTCAGCTTGGAGATGAGAGGGCTTCAGGGAGACCTCATTGCGATCTTCCAGTACTTGAGGGGAACTTACACACCGGATGATTTTTACACCACCTAATAGTGACAGGACAAAAGGTAATGGCTTCAAACCAAAAGATGATCGATTCAGGTTAAATGTTAGAAAGAAATTAATTACGAGGGAGGTGAGGCCCCGGCACAGCTGCCCAGAGAGCCGTGGTGCTGCATCCCTGGAGGTGCCCAAGGCTGGGCTGGATGGGCGCTGATCAGCCTGAGCTGGTGGGGGGCAACCAGCATATGGCAGGCGCTTGGAATGGGATGGGTTTTATGGACCCTTCCAATTCAAGCTGATTCTATGATCCTGAGATCCTATGGTCCCATCTCTCTGCACCGTGTGGGGTTGGAAGCAGCACATGGCAGCATTCAGCCATCACTGGAGCTTCCCAGCTTCTCTCAGTGTGGTTTAACTGCAGGGTTTTATTGCACTGTTCAGCTGTGATGGGACTGTGTTAGACTTTGATAGAGATTATTCATAAATGAGAAGGATTTTTATAGTATTTGTGCTTTTGAAGGCAATTTGGTTCTTCCAGAGGAGCCCACTGTATATTTTTTTCATTTATTCATATAAGTTTATTTTTGTTGTTGTTGTTGTTGTTTTTGTTTTTTCCCAAGCAGAAAAGCATCAAAGCAAAAAGAAAAGGAATATTTCTTTAAATAATTAGAGCACTGTAAAGGAAAATGCAGAAACTACAATAAAGCCCAGTCAGGTTAAAATGTTGGAACATCTTATTTCATTTAATTCATAAATGGAAGAAGATAGAGAATTTATTTGACTAAGCGTCTGGTTCAGTGTCTTGATGATATGTTTGGAAAATTGCTCTGAAATTGATGTGTAAGTGACCTTGAAGGTGTCGTATTTAAGTGGTAGCTCACTTTGATCTGAAGCTGTAAGCATTCTTTTTTCCTCTCCCTCCCCAAACACAGCAAGCAAAGAAAATGTGTCACGTGGGGCTGACAGTAAAGAAGGAAGAATCTTTCTTCAAAATCTAAGCAGTGTGGAAGTCAGGCACCCACACTATGACATGCCTTTATTCCAGAGCCAGGCAGCACTGCTGCCTTCAAGTTGCCTTAAGACCTGGGGAGCTCCCTTCAGCCCCATGGGAAACCCAGAGCTGGTAGTGGTACGAAAGGTATGCAAAGCCACAGCTATGATTCCTCTCCTTGTCGTTTTTATTTGAGTGAGCACTGGCCAGATCTCAACTTGAGTGTCTCTTCTGTGCACCGTGACACTTCATGCAGAGTAGAAGTTGTAAACCTTCACATTATCTACCTATTTGTCTACTATGTGCAGATACGTTACACTCATTAACAGCAGTGTTAATGTCCTTGTCATGATCCTGGCTGGTTGTGATATTCATAACAATGAAGAGTGACTTGTTAAAAGCTGTATTTGCCAACTAATCCAATGGCATTTGAAATAGCATTGCTGAGTATTGAATTTTTAATTAATTCTTTTTTACTGCCCTGGGAACTTCGATGTAATATCCACTGTAGAAACTGCATGTTGAGGTAACAGCAGATTTGTACATTAAAAACATCAGTAAAAAAGAGAAAATTGACAATTAAGCTCCGGATGGGACTGTTACCTGTCTTGCACTGTTTGATGGACGTGGTCTTTTATATATGTTTTGTAATTGAACCAGACAAAAGAATACTGGAAAGTTCTACATATGTATAACCTCACAAAGTTAATATTGCTTTTGGAGTTGCTCCTTGGCATGATCTAATCTCCATTCAAGCCATCACTGGAGCTGGATATTTCCTTTAGCTTCAATAGTAGCTGGGTTTGCGTTTTAATGTGCATTAAAGCCTGCAAAATGTGTGCAATAAAATCAAAACAGGAGGACACGCTCTGCACAGCGGGGGGGCTTAAATGAAGGCACAGAAATAGCATTTAATCACCAGTGTAAAGAGGCTGGCTTTCAGAGCTGCCCGCTGGGAGCAGTGGGTGGCATGGGCGATGGGCTGCCTCCACGCTGTGCCAGGTTCTTGGCTGATGTGATGCCGCCTTATGATGGCCATATTCACATCGGGTCCTGGCAATTCATGGCTTCAAAGGAGGCAAATATAATGTAGGATTTGTTCATGTTCCCACTGGTTCCAGTGCCCCCAGCATGCTCAGTCTGCCTGGCACTGATGCTCAGGTCCACCGTGCATCTTTGTCACGCTAAAGCTGTTCTGTTCTATAGCCTATATTTTAAATTTATCCTCATTGGAAGTAACAAAATAAGTATCTGCTAAAAGAGGTACACTTGGCTTTTATGTATGTCTAACTCATTTTATTTTGAAGTACCTAAATAAAAGAATTATGCATTAGGCGTAATGTTAGCCTTCTTTAAGTCATAAATTTTCTTTCTTAATTGAAAGTGTAATTTCTGCCTACAAATCATGCTTTTTGGGTTGATTTTATGTTTGTCAGGTCAATGAATTAAGGGCTTGCATAATTTTACAACTTCTGCCAACATTAGCTTTCTGTTCTGCATCCTTCAGAAATGGCATGTTCGCTCAGTGTGAGGAATCTGGCATTCAGAGACTGCTGCAAGACTCCTGCACATCTTGGGCAGGCATGAGCACCTCAGTGAACCCTTTCTCCCCCTTTGGAAAGCTTGAAAAAGATGTCATTATGAACTTTTTTCTTTTAGAGCTCCATTTCTTTGCTTGTTTCTTTGCCAACAAGGAAATGCAAGTGAGGATCATTGGGTGGTGGCTCAATGACAAACAAGGTGCTGTTTTACTGCCAGGAGACTGGCAGAGTCTTTGATGAAGGTTGTGAATAATTAGTGGTATTTCAAAATCAGTGATTTTGCCTTTCTTCCTTTGAATTCGAGTGATGAAACAGAGTCCTGAACACTTCCTTATCGGCATTCATTCATTTCAATTGGTGGACAGAATAGAATAAACTTTGTGGATGTTTTGCATGGAGCCCCTTTTGTTTTAAAGCTGAAGGAAGGAGATGCATGCTTGGAGCTCTGGAAATAACTTTTGGATGCACTTTACATGGCACAAGCTAAATGGTCCTGCACATAGTGATGATGAATTTGTAGCTGTCATAAGCTGAATCGAGCATCACTCTTAGTCACAGAATCACTGAATGGTTTGGGTTGAAAGCAATCTTATAGCCCACCCAGCCCCAACCCCTGCCATGGGCTGGTTGCCCCACCAGCTCAGGTTGCCCAGAGCTCATCCAACCTGTCCTTGAGCACCTCTAGGTATGGAGCATCACTGCTTCTGGGTAAAGAATTTCTTCCTAATATCAAACTACATCTGCCCTCTTATATTTTAAAGCTGTTAGCCCTTGTTTTATCACTACACTCTCCAATGAAAAGTCCTTTCTCAGCTTTCCTGATTAGCAGAATGATTAACATTATTATTGCCACTGTCCCCAACATTTTCTTAGAATGCTGCATATACAGCAACATTTTGAGAAGAGTAGCTAATACTTCCCATCTTCCTGTTTAACAGCTCAGAAGCCTTCCTTGTCCATCATTTGCTGAAACCGTGAGATTATGACTACTTACACTGACAACTTCTGTGACACAGGCACTTGAGTCAAGTCAGCAAAATCATACACTAAAATATGTTTTGCATCTTGGCCAATGATGTGGGCAGGAAAGTAGGTGATACCGTCTTGTCCTACACAAAGGTGCCGAATGGTGGGAGTCTCTGGCCTACCTCCAGCATGCAGGTGCTGCTGCCAGGTGCCCAGTGCAAATTTGCACTCTCCTTTTTCTGACATCAGCTTCCAACCATCAGACCTTAATTTGATTTTTTCAGCTAGATTAAAGAACCTCGTTACTCTCCTCTGTCTTTTCCCTGCCTGACTTATTACAGATCACCAAGTTGTCTTTTTATCTTGCCTTCAGAAAAAGAGAATTCAACTCCTTACAGTGCTTGCACTATTGGGGGTATTCCTGAAGGATGATGTGACTTTTGGGAGGAATGTATGTACGGAGCAGATACCCATGGCAGTGGGCACCTATGTAAACACCTGCACGGACAGCCCCGTAAGCACTCCCTTGCAGGGCTGTGGCAGCTCCATTCATCATGCAGCCTGCACACAGAGCATGCCAGATGTGTAAGGCAAACAGGCAGGGAGCAAAAAGAAGTGAGGAAAGAAAGAATGGTTTTCTTTAATCCCCTTTTGCTTTAAGAGCCTCTTTTGTTTCTTGTGACAGTAGTAAATGCATAACTTTCAGGTGAATTTTGTGTGGCCTGTGTCCTTTGAAGTGGCCTGCTGAAAGATGGTCATCAAGTCAGTGGGAGAGGCAGGAAGGAAGTCCGGTTTGCTGATTTTGGGCTACTTGAATAGCCACTAGCTTCTCATTGCCTTTTTTATTTTTGCCCTTGCCCATCACAATGCAGCCTCTCATTGCATGCCATTTGCAGGAGCCATGCAGGAAACATTATCCCATTATTTTCCTGAGAAAAGAGGGAAGACAAGCATTTAAGAGAAACAACCACACAACCTTTGCGTTGCTGGCACATTGCTCAGCCTGAGGGTTGCACTTCATTTACATATAAATGTGCACAGGATTTTAATAAGAGATTAGTGCGCTCTGTTGTTATTTTTCGCTTACAGTGCTCATAACACACGTGGTGCTTTGCAGATTGCGTAGGACAAATGGATTGCGAGGAATGCGACTGAGAGCGTACCCACGGCACCGCTGGCCTGATTGATTGCTGGTTTATTTCCGAGGGTGCCAGGAGCCCAAGGAAGTGCTGGCTTCAGTCCTTCAGGGATGCTGTAAAATGAGGCAGTTCTCTCTGAGGGGGATGTAAAGAGCTGGCATAGAGCCTGCTTACTTGGATTTCAGCTGCCCTGTGTAGAATGGCAGTATTGCCTCTGTGATGTGGTGTCCCGATGGACAGCAGCATCTGTTTTTCTGCCTGGTTTGCGTCTGCAAAATTGTGAACTTCTTTTTTAATTACTTTGAAATTTTCAGGATCTCTGCTGATGCCTCTTCTTGCTTTGTTTAGCTCGGGTGTCGTTGCCTTAGTCATGTTTCTCTTCAAATTAACAGGCAGCTGGGATGAGTGAACCACAAAAACAGTTCATAAAAAACATTCCAAAGCTTTTCTTCTTTTCTGTCCTTCTTTACCTGAAAAAAAAAAAAAAAAGCCTCTCTTCTTTTTTACTATCTATTAATATCAAAAACCTTTAAAATAGGGAGGTTTTTTTTTGTTTGTTTGTTTGTTTGTTTGTTTGTTTTTTTTAATTTACTTAGAGTATCATAAGGTTAGAAAAGGTTAGAAAAGACCGCTAAGGTCATCTCTAGTCCAACTGTCAGCCCACCTCCCCATGCCACATCTCTCAGTGCCACATCTCCATGGTTCCTGAGCGCCTCCAGGGATGGTGACTGCACCACCTCCCTGGGCAGCCTGTACCAGTGCCTCACCACTCTTGCTGAGTGGTACTCAACATGAACCTCTTCTGGCACAACTTTAGGCCATTACCTCTCACCTGATTGCTGTTACCTGAAAGAAGAGGCCGACCTCTATCTCACCACAGCCTCCTTTCAAGGAGTTGTAGAGAGCAGTGAGGTCTCCTGAGCTTCCTCATTTTGTGGTCTTACCCAGAGATATTCTTATCTTTTCTTACACTTTCACTCAGCTAACCTGAGGTACCCCAAGACCAACCCATGGAGAGCCCCAAGCAGTGTTTTGCAGCTCAGACACTAGCACTGTTAGCATTTTTCCTTTCATGCCATAATGATGAAGAAACAGTGATAATAATTAATTGTTGCCATTAGTCTTCAGAGTTCACCCCTCATCTGAAGATAAAATTTGACCATCTATTTGGAAGGTGTCACCCATATATATGGGTTAAATACTCTTGTGTGCATTCTTGTGGGTGTGAACTACAGCCACATGCAGGAAGGCAGCATGGACAAACTCTGTGCAGGTCATTCGAGTGGAAGGGAAAGGTGCTCCCAGGGGTGACACAGGATCCCCGCCTGGAGATCCTGAAAGGGAGAGAAGACTTTCTTCTTTATTTATCAAGCTGCTATGTGTTGACAGGTGAAATGACAAGACATATTGAGCAAAAGAAATTAATCTATATCTGAGACCTTTTAATAAATCAAAAGTAAAAGGAAGAATCAGTGTAGCAGCCCTGTTGGCAGCTGCTAACACTTGTTTCATGATCCTATCTGTCTGAAATACACAAATGGAAAGGAATTGTTGCCAGGAGTCATAAAATGAAGGAAAAACTCAGAAGATAGATTTATTAGCATCTCAATTTTGGTGCAATTCAGCTTCATAAACAGAGGTTAATCTGCTAAAACCTTCCTTGCTCTCACTGGGGGAAAACCCCACTCATTTCAATTTGTGTTTAAAGATCTAAAATAATTCTTCTTGTCATCTGAATAAATCAACATCTCAAGAAGCAGCAGTGTTCATCTCTTTTGGCCTCACTTTTTGCCCACGTGGATTTATTTATTTATTTCCACAAGATGTTGTTTATTATAGGCTCTTCTCATCCTTGCGATGTAATTTCTCTTCTGGACTTGTAGGCATTTTCATCACAGTTCACTACATATTTCACCCATGTTTCTACAGAAAGTCATTATGTAGCACAGCCGGCTACTGACAAGAATATTTAGAATACTCTGCCTTTATCCTACAGTGCTATGTTGCTCACCTTTGTTGGGTGAATAATATAACTCTGACCTGGTGTTTTGGAAAAAGACCTAAGCCCATATGTGGCTTGAACTGGCACTGTTCATTCTTCCTTTCTCTCTGTATAGTTGATAAAGCTGTAGGAAAATAACCGCTAATTCAAACTACTGTTAAAAGCTTAGTAGAAAAAATCTAAACTTGAAAAAAAAATATATAGGAAAAAAAAAGTGTATCCTAGAAGATGAACACAAGTAGATTGTTCAGTGGCCCTGTGCTGCCTCCTGTCCAGCAGATTTCAGTGGGGACATCAGGAGCTGGAGCCTGACTCCTAGGAACTGACAGCATCCCTTCTGTCTTCTGTCTCATGATGGGAGCGGTACTCCCCGAGGATGAAAGTTACCTTCTCTGCCTCTTGCTGCTGCCCCTCATACCAGTGATGCAGTAAGATCACTAGTAACTTTGACCATAAGATGAGTTCTGCTGAGGGAGGTTTTCTCCAGGACTGTTTCGATCACTAGGTGTCCAAAGCTTTATCAGGCTATCAAATCCATTCCATCTCCTGATAGCTCATGATTACAGGGCAGACATTTTCATGGCTTCTCTTCAAGAAACGTAATAGACTTTCCAGTTGGCTTTTAAACCAAAGGTCATGGCTGCATCCAGTGTCATAAATGGAATAATTGCTAGTTTTTAAAAAGCCAGATTTGATGCATAAGTTGTTGGACAGGAGCTGAGGAGTAATGCAGATGAATTACAGCTGAACTGCAGATAGTGCATCAAGAAAGGTTTCCAGCATCCCGCACCCTGCACTGCTAAGCAGCTCCCAGAGCCCTCTCTGCTGGGTGCTGTTGCAGGCTGGGGGTTCTGAAGCATCATCTGTGCCTATTATGGGGTCCCTAAAGCCTCTCTAAGACTTCATAGAAAATTGCAGAGCAGTCTGATTCTTAAAAAAAATAAAATAAGGCAAAAAAGACACATTAATTGCTAGCACGGATCATAGAACTCTGGTTTCCTCCATATTTCTTTGCACAGTTTATAGCCAATGGCGAGCTCATTCCCTATCAAGGCTTGTACAGGCTTGCATTGCCTGCAGAAAAGGAAGGCATTGCTTCTGTTACTCAGCTGCAGCCCCAGCATGGAACTGGTTGTGACATTAGGACATTTACGAAGAACCATTGTTCACTGTGCAAAAGGCCAAGATATTGAGCAGGTTTCAGGAATCAATGGCTGAGATTCTTTATATGCACATATTTAGTTTTGTAAGGTTGAAGCATTAAAAAATCTGCATACATTTCTGTCAAACAGACAAATCAAAACAGATGTGGTTTTTCATTGATCCTATTCCTGAGATCCTCTGCTTGCTGTTTTTTCACAGGAGTTATCTACACAGCAGATGTCCTTGACCGGGAGACAACCAAATCCTACTGGCTGACAGTGTATGCCACTGACCACGGTGTTGTCCCGCTCTACGCTACCATCGAAGTCTACATCGAGGTGGAGGATGTGAATGACAATGCCCCGCTCACTTCTGAACCCATCTATTACCCATCCGTCATGGAAAACTCCCCAAAGGATGTATCTGTCATTCAGATCCAAGCCCAGGACCCTGACTCCAGCGCTAATGAAAAACTGGCTTACCGGATTACAAGTGGAAATCCCCAGAATTTCTTTGTAATCAATCCCAAAACAGGTAACAAAATCCTTCTGCTTTATGGTGGTCAGGAAATGCTATTTAGTTGTTTATGTGCTTGCTCCCCTTCAGGATCTGTTGGCGTTGCATTGCTTTCTTAAGCTGTGTTTTCTTCTTAGTTATGTGCCTAAAGCATTTTCCTGTGCACTTGTAAATGAGCACATGGCAGCTGATGCTGCTGCAGTGATCACTCTTCTGTAGGTCACTGAATAGCTGCTGGCTGTGGCCTCTTTTCTGTGTCTGTAGGGATGAGACTTTGCTGAGCAGTGCTGGGAGGCAGATTCAAGCTGTTGTATACTGTGAAGCAGAGCCTCATGCTTTGTAATGTGGTGTGGCTCTGCTGAAGTGAGTGGCAGCACTCTTGACAAGCATCTGTAATTAGGCTGTGTGTTACAGCAGCCAGATGCAACTGAACAGGTTGTTTCATATAAAAAGACAATGCAGATGATCTAAAAATTCTTTTGACCTTAAAAAAAATCTATGGGGCTGTGGTTGGCTGTCCCAGCCCCACTATGCTGGAACAACCCTGGGCATCACCGTGCCCTCATTGCTTTCCTTGGGCTGTTCAGGTGAGGATGCAGATGTCATCCAATGTCATGGGTGCTCCATTGGATGCCTGCTTGTGTTTGACCACCAGCAGTCCTCATTCCAGCATTTGCCTCAATCTACTATCTGCCTTGCTTGTGGTCTATATGGGGAGGCTGTCTGACCTAATTGTGTGGGCTGGAGCTGAAGAGCCAAGGGGAGTAGGCTGATTTGTGTCAAAGTAGCTCAGAGGATCGATGCAGTTCTCATGCTCCTGGTTTTGGTCTGAGGTTTTGACTTCTTTTTTTCCAAGTTTATTTATATCTGTTGCAAATTTCTAAGTGGCTAGAGAAACAAAGGGAATACACCTGAAAGGGAATATGTATACTGTGGTGTAAGAAAATTATATTCATGAAAGAACTTTTCACCATTTGGCTGGGCAAGCCTAATGCAGTGCGTAGCATAAGAAGGGGTCGGGATCATTCAGGCACAAGCCCAGGTGAAGAAATCGTAGAGCATGTGTATTCACTTTGTTCAATCTGGTGAGCCCTAAGGCACATATCTCACTTATTTTTAACACTTGAAATGGTCAAAGATGGCTCTTCCATCTGCATCCTTTCCCTTCCTCCCCCAGCCCTAGAAATCCCATATGGAGAAAATAGCAGAGTTAGGACTCTGCTACGTTTAATGCATGCACATTCCTGCCATCAGCTCCTATTGCAGAGCATCCTGCTCAGCACAACTCCACTTATCCACACAGCTTTGGATTTCAGTGTCACATACCAGAGGTGGGTGCTCGATGCTGGCAGCTTCCAGCGGCACAGGGTGTGGGGTTGCTCCTTCCCATGCTGGAGCAGATTGTACCAGACCAAGAGCATCACCCTCTTGAACTGCAGTTAATGCTGAGGATGGTTCATCTTCATTTTGTGCTGAGAAAATTGCTTTCTGAGAACTAAAAGGCATCATCACGGTTAACATTTTACTGTTTGGGCAAACCGGCCCCATTGGATTAGGTGAGGCTCCCAGCCAGTGCCTGACTGCATGAGGGAATAAATCATCCCCTTCCATGCAGCCCACTTGGTGCCAAACACAGAGCAGTGCGAGCTGCCAAGGCTGCCCCTTCTCTCTTGTTTATTTTCCCTTTGATCAGGCTGATGAAGTGTGTGCACTCTGAAGCTCCTTGTCCCAAAAAAGAGTTCTGTTGCTTGAACAGAAGGAGTTTGTCTTCCCTTGTGAAGTACTGAAGCATGGCGAGTTCTGCCCTCCCCGTGCTCAGCTTAGAGCCTTCCTCCCAACAGGAAGCTGGCGTCCCACAAACAAAAGGCTGATGGGTTTGCCTAGAAAATGTCCCCAAAATCTCCAGCCAAGACTTTCCTGCAGGGCATTACCTTCGCTAATGCAATGATTTAGGCTCTGGTCATTTATATCGGTGACTTTGCACATGCAGAAGAGATTTGTGGAGTGCCGGCTCAGCGTGCTTGCTGGGACTCGGTGACACTATAACTCATGGAGCACTTTGCACAGCAGCCGTAAATGTGGCAATGTGCTGTATAATCAAGATTAAAAGGTTTAATGTGAACCCAAATATGTGATGATGGAAGGGAGTGTGGGTTGAGTGAGAGCAGTCATTTGTTAGAAAGCAGTCATTTGTTTTATTTTCTTTGTTGGTTTGAGAGTTCAAACAGCGCCAGCAAACTGACGCCTTTCTGCTGTGACTCACTGTGTCTACAGGCAGCATGAAGGCCTTGACACAAAATTTTTATGTCCTTTTCTGGGATGCAGGAGAAGTTGGCCTCAACTGGAGAGAGGAAGTTCTGAAGCATGTGGGTGCTTTTATGGCAATCAGATCTATTTCTCCTCCTGTACTCTTTGTATGCTTTGTCTGTAGGTACAAGAAACCTTCTTTAGTTTTTAGTAGAAAACCTGTAACTTCCTACATTATTGTTACATACAGTTCTTGGGCCCCCAACACAAGAAGGGCATAGAGCTGTTGGAGCAGGTCCAGAGGAGGGCCACAAAGATGATCAGAGGGCTGGAGCACCTCTCCTATGGGGACAGGCTGAGAGAGTTGGGACTCATCAGCCTGGAGAACAGAAGGCTCTGGGGAGCAGAGCAGGCTTCCGGTACCTGAAGGGCTAGTGAAAGCTGAGGAGGGACTTTTTATAAGAATAGATAGTGACAGACCAAAGGGAAATGGGTTTAAACTGGAAGAGGGTAGATATAGACTAGATTTCAGGAAGAAATCCTTTGTTGTGAGAGTGGTGAGACACTGGAACAGTTTGCCCAGTGAGGTTGTGGATGTCCTCTCCCTGGAAGCTTTCACGGTCAGGCTGGATGGGACTGTGAGCAACCTGGTCTAGAAGGAGGTGTCCCTGCCTATAGCAGAGGGTTGGAACTGGTTGATCTTAAAGGTCCCTTCCAACCCAAACCATTCCACGATTATAGACTGGCCCAACTCTGGATGGATATTTTAAGTATGATGGACTGCAAGTAAACAGCGTGTATTTGGACTTGTTTGGTAAATCATGGAATCATAGAATGTCCTGAGTTGGAAGGGTCATTGAGTCATGGGTCCACATCAAAGAGCATTGTCCAATCACTCCTTGAACACTAGCAGCTCGGTGCTGTGCCCACGGCCCTCTGGTGCAGAACCTTTCCCTCACCCCCACCTGATGCAGCTCTGTGCCGTTCTCTTGGGAGCAGGGAGCAGAGCTCAGGGCTGCCCCTCCGCTCCCTGTGAGGATCTGCAGGCCTCCCCTCAGCCTGCTCTGCTTGGAGTTGCACAAACCAGGGGACCTCAGCCACTCCTTATATGTCTTTTACCCTTTCGACACTTTGCAGCCCTCCTTTGAACTTCCTCTAATAGCTTTATGCCCCTTCTATATTTGGGTGCCCAAAACTGCACCAAGTGCTTGAGGTGAGGCTGCCCCACATACAGCAAAGAGTTGCTCCCCTAGGAGCCAGGGTGTGCCAGAGCTGTGAAAGCAAGACCAGCACACCACCCAGCATCCTACCTCTGCTGTGGGTGCAGATGGGCCTTTGGGGCTCTGCTAGATCATGTTTGGGGTTTATAGAGGTTGTTTGGGATCTGAGCCATGTGTCTGTGGGTGGGGTTAGTTAGAATGGGGATGCAGACAGCCCTCCTGTGTGCAACTAACTGCTGTCATCTCATGGGAAGGTCTTTGTTTTCTCACCTCTGTTTTCTTTCCTAGCACATGGCCAAGCATCATTCTGCGTCTCAGAGCGTGCTTTTATCTTGTGAGCTGATATTCATAGGTACAAGCACTAAGTGAATAATGCCGCACATGAGTACGTGTGAAATCATAAATCACCCACGCTCCTGAACAAGGGAGCCTTGTTCTGCAGCCTGGTGGAGCCTACTTCTACAGCTCAGGGTCCAATTTGGCAAATAAGGATTTTTCTTTAGTTTTACTGGGCAAGGGGTATTGCCATACATATTTTGTGACGGGTGAAGGGGTGGTTAAAGTGTTTTTCAAATGTCTGAGAATGACTCTCTTGGTTACATTACTGCAGGGAAAGGCATAGTGATTTCTGTGCTTCTGTTTCTCAGTGACATCTTGCAGCCAGCAGTGATGGAAGAGTTCTCACTGTCTGGCACACTGCCTGCTTGCCATCAGGGTCAAGCTAACACCTGGTGGGGTTGATATAGAGCTTGGGCTTTCCCTTCTTACCTTGACTTTTGTGCAGGGGAGGACTTGATCTCTGCATTTAGCTCCTGCAGTTGGAGGAGCAGCACTGGTGGGGGCTGGGATTTGGGGCTGCAGCCAGGGACCAGGCAGGCAGAGGGACTGAGCCCATGGGATGCCATGGCAGCTCCCAGCTTGGTGAGTTATTTCAGGGTGAGAAGCTTGTGGAAGAAGGTAAATAAAACATGTGATGGAGTTATAAAAAAATGATTGATTAGAGCCGTAAATTCTTCTTTTATTTCACGTATATGGGTGTTAATTTCACAGAACAGCACAGTGATAATTTACTGCATTGATTTATTAGTTTTTGTGCTCTGAAGAAAATAATGAATTTTAATTCAAACCACTACATTCTTTTTTTTTTAGAGTTCCACATATATTGGACAAACCCAATAAAGTTCTCTTCAGCCTTCAAACCAAACTTAGCTCTCACACACAGCGATTCTGTTGATGTTTATGAGATTACTCTACATTCATGCTGGTCTGTCTGAGAATGTTGTTTACACCTGGCTTTGGCTCTTGCTGGCCATGTTTAACAAAGACAGACCCCAAAACAGTATTTGCTGAGGCTTTAAAGCACCTTGCACTAGTGGGGTTAGAAACTGTGCATGGAGGTCAATATATCATTTCAGAGGAGCAATTCTCAGCTTCTGGAAGTTGTCTCTGAACTGTCACATCAAGATTTGGCAGAGACGGGATGTTTTCAGACTGAAGTAATATTAATATTTACATAAGCTAATTTGGGAGTAGTAAGTGTTAGGTTTTATTTGATATGAATGCTAAGGAAGATAACACCCCTCTAAAGGCTTTTCTTTCTTTGCACTTACTGAAACAGCATAAGATCCTGCTGGAGGTGAATGCCACATTTGCCATGCCATATAAATCCTGGACCTCACCCTCCCTCATACCTCCTGATTTTTACATCTGCTTTTGTATTCTATACTCAGGAGAACATTCTTGGAACTCTGCGATAAATGCTTTCTCTCCAAGGCCCAAGTGATTCCATGTTGTTGCTTTTTTTCCAGCAGAGGAAGAAAAAATGTTAAATATTCCAGGGTTTTGTTTTAAGTCCTGCTGGGTTTTTGTGGTAGATAACATTTCAGAGGGACACATCTTGCTCTGGGAAGAACATTTCAGTCATTTTAATAGTCCAATTATTGACATTCATGCTGTACTTTGAGTTATGACAAGGACCATATTGATAATGAATGGAAGCTAAAGCAACTTAGTCCCTGCTGCATGCAGACGTTCAGATCTTTTGGTTTTAAACTCAATCTGCCTTTGGTCAATGGAAAGACTAATATTTATTGGTTCCATAAAGCAAGGGGCATTTAAAACTTCCTACATATAAAACACCAGACCATCTGAGAAGATGAAACAAAATAATTTCTTGATGACATTTCTAGGGGACTTTGGAGCAGTAGTATCAAACTAAATGTAGTTTCTTACTGTGTAGGAAGCATTTCATGCTACTTTTTAAAGAAGTCTGTTCTTCAAGAATAGACAACTTCATATGTTCATTCTTGAACACCTATTCTTAATTCTTCCTCTGTAATTTTAGAGCTCTTCTGCATTACTGGAGGACCTGCCTGAGATTGCAGTTGATGGTGTTTATGCTATTAAACTCTTTTAAAATATCCCATGAAATGAGATCTTAAGACAACTTGTAAATGAAGACCAGTAGTTTTTGGGTTGCTTGGTTGTAGTTTTGTGTCTAGGGGGGGTTGTTCTATTTGCTTGTTTGTTTGTTTAATTGTATTCTAAGCTGCCATCTCCCTCCACGACACATTAGGTGCTACTGTGATCAAATTGGGAAATCACCTCCCTCCCTGCTGGAAGATCCTTCTGCAGTGTGCCTGGTGGTATCTCCTGCACACAGTTGGTGAAGTGTCATGTTCAGCAGCTCCATGTGTTGTGCAACAGCTGCGCAGATTGTGTCATGCTCATTGGCATTCATAGAAGCATAGAATCACAGAAATGTAGAAAAGCTTGGCTTGGAAAGAACCTTAAAGATCATCTCGTTCCAACCTTCTTGCCATAACAGGGATGCTACACACTAGACCTGATCAGGTATCCCCAGACCCTCTCCAACTCAGCTGACGTGTCCAATATCACATGAAACTTTGTGATGGAAGCAACCATTGACTGTAAATCTCTTAAATTAATGGTGAATTTGAAGACTTCATTCTCTATTCTGTTACAAAATCATAGAATCATTTGAGTTGGAAGGGACGTGTAAAGGTCAACTAGTCCAACTCCCCTGCAATGAACAGGGACATCTGCAGCTAGATCAGACTGCCCAGGTCCTGATCCAGCCTCACTTTCAAAGTTTTCAGGGATGAGGCATCAACTACATCTCTGGTCAGCCTGTTCCAGTGCCTCACCACCCTCACTGTAAAAAACTTTTTTCTTATATTCACCCTAAATCTATCTTCTTTGATCTTGAAACCATTTCCCCTTGTCCTACCACAACAGACCCTGATAAAGAGCCTGTCTTCTTCATTCCTGCAACTCCCCTTAGATACTGAAGGGCTGCTCTCAGGTCTCCCTGCAGCCTTCTCTTCTCCAGGCTGAACAGCCTCAGCTCTCTCAGCCTGTCCTAATAGGAGAGGTGTTCCATCCTTTGGATCGTTTTTGTAGCCCTCCTCTGTATGTGCTCTAGCTGTTCCATGTCTCTCCTGTACTGAGGATTCCTGGACACCGTGCTCAAGGTGAGGCCTCACAGCACAGAGCAGAGGGGCAGGATCACCTCCCTTGCCCTGCTGGCCACACTGCTTTGGATGCAGCCCAGGATACAGTTGGCTTTCATTTTATTTTATTTTAAATCCAGCTTTATACAAATACTCAGTTCTCTAACAGTTGCACAGTCCAGCCCAATATATCATAACTGATCTGTAACTATCCATAACTAACACAGATTTTTAAAATGTAATTCCCTTAGCGCATTAGCTAGCTTCCACTTTCTGTAATTTATGTTATATCAACACATACTAAATGATCTACTCTCTTTTCTTTCACCTCTCAATATTATTTAAAGTATAACTCTTAATGACTTCTTTATTATATGCTAACTATTAAAAACTGAGCTTCTAAGTATTTTAGAAGCTTTAATTTCTACTTTGGGATGGCTCATTCTTTACTTGACAGCATATTTCTGGTTGTTTGAGCTTGGGGTTAGCAGCTTGCAAATCAAAGATCCAAAGATGTTGCAGTTAGTGGGACCTAAGCAACCTACCAGGCACTGTACAACATATTTGACAAAGTTGCTGCCTCAAGGAACTTGTCATAACAACAATAGTAATAGTAATAATAATAATAATTAGGAAAAAAAAAATAACAGGGAGGAAAGGATGTAAATCATCAAGTCCATCTGCTTGTCAGTGCATATTTGCTCCCCAGAGCACATTCTCAATTAACTCCTGCAGCTCAGCAGTGACGCAGACTCTTCTTTTGATTTTGAATGAGTCATTTAAACTCACTGCTTTTCTTTTTTCTATTTTTTTTTTTTTTTTTTTTTTTCCCTCAACTGGAAATATTTTCTGACCTCATGTGATTGTTCTGAAAATTTGACCACCATATAAAGTCTGCAGAACAAATGGGCTCTGAAAATGCAAGCTATTGATTTTTCAGACATCTCAGCATTCACAGACATCCATGTACACTCATGTATTCATAGGCAAACAAGAAGAAAGAGCAACATCACTTCTAAAATCATAGGTTGAAGAGGAATAAAAAACTATTTTAGATTAAGTACTGTAATCTAGTGCCACACCATTGATTCCATTAAAAAAAGGAGAAAGCTTGGGCTCAGCTCACTCATCTCTTCCTTCTTCCATGGCTGTGATTTCCTCCACGCTCTGTGTTATCTGTGGAGGGGATGAAGGTGTGAGCTGTGTCACCTTAGTTGAGACTACAGTAATGCTGCTATTAATAAAATAATAAATCCGACTTTACCACCTCTGCTGAACAGACTTGATTTCTGCTAGCAGTGGGTTTTGATTCCTGAACAGCTGAATACAGTTGAGCTTTCTGGATGGCTCTGATATCAAGTGCCTCTTTTAAAATTGCATTCACAGATACAATACTGCTCATAAATGTCATTTTTTTAATAATCAGCAGATTTAAACGTGGCATATAGAAATTTTAACCTTTCTTTAGATCTCCATGATGACCTTTTTTCCCTCTTTCACATTAAGAAGCTTTGTGAGAATTCCCATTGACTTGACTGGTCTATTGTGTCCTCGCTTACTTAATAAACATTTTTTAACCTGAGCTCCCTACTTGATTCAATAGAGACTTATAAGTCCGAAAGGCAGTAGCATGGCATGAGCCCATGAGTCTGTGTTTGCTCAAAGAAAAGGTTATTACCTGACAGGAGAACAAAGCAGGGAAGCACAGACCTTGGGTTAATATCATGCCAGTGGGGAGGAATTTCCCCACAGATGTTAGGAGCCCTCAGTCCATTGCCTGTCGCAGTCCCATGCTGAATCTCTTCGACATTTCCCTAATGGAAAATAACTCCCTCCTGCCCTGCCTCATTAAAGATTCTGGGGCAGCAGGAATTTTGCTACTAGTCCATAAATTGATCTTGTTGTATGTTACAACTGTCATGTCATTTTCAAAAACATCAGGAAAGCAGACCTCTATCATATTCATAACTCTGGCTGTCACCTTCTGTCTGTCAGTCTGATTTCTCTGTTCATGCATTTCCAGAAGTCTTAACCAGTCAGAACTGGTCAAGAAACCATCTGTCTTTTCCATAGGTTGTTCTGTTCCTTCACTAGTTTGTAATTTGGACCATTGCATTCACTTGCAGGTAGACAAATACTCTTGATATAACTATTATTAATGACAAGCATAACTGAGATTTTTGGGTGAAACTCTGCACCGTAAATATTGATTCACAATCCTGTTAAACACATGCACATGTCTATGGATACTTGTCATATCCCACCACATGTTATTACGATAATAGCAGTGAATGCCCTTATGTTACAGTAATTGCTTGTGGCCCAAGCCTGATCTCTGGCAAGGGAAATTAGGTTTGTGAGTTATGGATGCTGAGAGACGGAGCCTGCGAGTGTGGTGTTCATGTAGAACCCTGTGGATGTGCCAGGAGCTTCCAGGAAGGAAAGTAAAGCTGTGATGTTAGGCCAGGTGAGGGGAAAGCTTAAGGTGGGGGGGGTAATGACTTTTGGTTTCTTTTGATTTGCTACTGTTTTTTAATCGATCAAGTAACTTGTATGTTGAATTGCCCAGCAGTCAGAGGTACTAATTGTGCCGATCATTTTGGACAAAGTAGACCTGCTGGGATCAGAACAGATATCACCAGCAGACATATCAAAGCAGATATTGCTAAGATCAACATTTTTATCTTTTCTTTCATTATTGTGAGTATGCCCGTATTGTCATCTTAGGTCAGGCACTTTTCCTGGCTTGAATGGTGTATCTTCACATTATTGTATGAACATTTTCTCTTATCTCTTTATGATCTGGAAGTTAGAAGTGCAGCCTGCAGCCAGTATTTGCTCCCAGGGTAACAGCCATCTTCAGCTCTTAAAAAACATGGATGGAGATATTTCCAGCCTGAGAAAATGAGATTGACCTATGCTGTACATGAATATTAAAAAAAAATAGTTTGGAAGTGGGAAGAAGAAGAGGGGGTAACTGTAAAGACAGGTGTGTTTGCGTAAGCCATTATGATGTCAGTAATTGCAGTGTTAATTTTTCTTTGTCTTCCATCACATAGGAGGTTGCGTCAGCACCTAATAAACTTGCAAAGCTTCATCACCTTACAATACAGCTGAACTGGTCTGATCACAGCTAAGGTTAATAGCAGATTAATGTTATTTTTCTTCTTCCCTCTCTAACTGTCTGTCTCCATTAGAATTACTCTGTTATAACCAAAGTTAATTATTTCCTGTGAAATTATTCTCTCATCACTTTCCTCGTTCCCTCTGTGTTAATGAGAGTGCTTTTCTCTCACTGGTAAGATTGACACAACTTCTTTGAAGTTAGTAACACTGTTGCCAGTTCTTGCCAGTTAAGTATGTGACCTTATCAGTATAATTGTACAGATCGCATCACCATATGTCTAGATGCACTGAGCTTAATTTAACAGAAGACATATATATATAAAAATAAAGTAGTATCTGGGGGTTAAATATTGGAAGACCCCCCTAATCACAGCTTTCATCTTACACAAAACTTTCTGCAGAAATCTTAGAGCCCCAAGTTAAATGTAATAAGTTTCCCTATAAGGGAATCTGGTCTCCTAGCTGTATTTTCACATTCATCATCCCATGGCTTCTACAATATCTGCACTTTCTCACCTGTTGTACTTGCATGGTGTCTCTTCCCTTGGTAGCAGAGTCCTTCATGCCATGTGGTGAGACAGAGAAGCAGTGCTGCCCCTTTTGTGCAAACCAGAAACTGAGGCAAAGAGAGTTGCTAATAAGCTATGCTAATAGTGAAGATACAGACTTAATTTACCTTCAGAACCACTGGCTATGTATAACATAATGCCTTTCCGGTGAGGGCCCAGATTGCCCCACTGAACCTCAGATGCTGATCCCACACCTCCTCCCTCTCAGCTGCAGAGATCCCTCTACATGTGCACAGTGCCTTGGGTGGGCATGTAGGAGCACCTTCTAATTAGCCCACCATTTCCCATCCTTGCATTTCAGCTCCTCCTCTCTTGCCCAAAGGCAAGCTTGGGATGCCCAAGGGCAAAGAAGGATTCCAATTTGTCCATGTGCAGGACCTGGAGGGCTCTAATGAGGCCTTCAAGGCATGTAGAGACAGAGCTGACTCATGACCCTTGGGAAGGTAAGCCCATCACCATCAGCCTGATGCTTGCACAGCAGCATGTCAGCATGTCTGATGTCATGGGGTGATGAGGCAAAACCGGAGTTCTCAAATCCCAGACTGTCCCCACACAGCTGTGCTCTTTGTCACCAGTACATTTCTTTGTATTGTCTTTGCAAGAACATTTCTACTCATTGCATCCTGTGAATCAGTCAATGTCATTATCTGTTTTGGGTTTGCTGCCATCTTAAGAAAAATCTCATGTTTTTGTCAGACAGATTGCATGCAAGGAATCTGTGCTACAGTGATCTATTTGGCAATCAACAAGTGGCTTTTCAGATCTTTAAGGGATTTGCTTTTAAAACTGCGTAATTCATGAACTTCAACTAAATAGCAGTGTATGAACATCAATGCACACTCACTTCTTTTTTAAAGTAGCCACAATACCCAAAAGATAAATGTAGGTCTACTCTGCAAAAGATTATTTTGGCTATAGTTAATTTGTATCCATTCACCATATGCTCATATTTTCTGACCTTCACTTGAATCACCGACACCGAGTAATAATAAAATGTGCAGTATTAAAAAAAATACTTTATGAGAGAAGCACAGGTGCTTATAGTACTAAAACTTTGGCTGAGTGATGCAGTTTATACCATCCGTGAATTTGGCCATCTTATCCTTTAGTAGATATTATTACAAGACGATATTGTCATTGCTGAAAAATGCTCAAGTCATTTCTGCTAATGTGAAAACAGAGCATTTTTTAAATCTCTGAAGAAACATTGTGTGCCCATGACTTTACATTATTCAGAGAGATCCTTTCGGAGAAACAACTGAGGAAGAAGTTTCTAATTTTCATTATTATTCGATGAATTTAACACAATTCTTGAGATGGAACCTGGGGACATATTAGAAATGACACTGGGAATAATTGTTGCTGAATTTAATCTACTGAATATGTATGAATTAGATTGATTAAACAGAGAGAATAAACACACAAAAGATTACCCAAAATAGGTGCAGGGATGGAGAAATGACAGATAGTATTAAGGGCTTAGATGAACGTGATACAGTAGATATTTTTCAAGTGAGTCTATAACTTCTTATGAGATTTTTCTTTTCTCTTTTTTTTTTTCTTTTTTTCTTGTAATACTTAATGTAATCCAAACTGATTAAGGGAATGTTACGTATAAAAGGAAAAAAAATAAGCCAAATGACCAAAATTAACTGCAAAGTAGCCTGCAGTGACAAACTGCTACATTGACTGTAAGGTGCCCATAATCTGAATTTCTATGTTTGTAAGCCACAATGTTTGAGTTGTGTTGATTTGATAAGCAGAGAGTCCTCCACTGAGTGACAGCATGGCGTCAGACCAACTGGATACAATGGTTCCATCACCCTCCCATGAGCTCAACTCCCATTTGTCTACTTTGTTCTCCCCTCCCACTTACCTGGTGTTAAGGAGGAAGGATCAAAAAGGCATATCTGCAAGTATCAGTACAGGTTGGGACACGACCTGCTGGACAGGAGCTCTGCAGTGCGCAACCTGGAGGTCCAGGTGGACAACAGGTTGGCCATGGGCCAGCAGGGTGCCCTGGTGGCCAAGAAGGCCAATGGGATCCTACAGGGCATTCAAAGGAGCGTGGCCAGCAGGTCAAGGCAGGTGATCCTCTCCCTCCTTTCTGCCCTGGTCAGGCCTCACCCGGAGTACTGCGTCCGGTTCGGGGCTCCCTGGTACAAAAAAAGGTCGGGATCTCCTGGAAAGAGTCCAGCGGAGGGCCACGAAGATGATCAAGGGCCTGGAGCACCTCTCTTATGAGGAAAGGCTGAGCGACCTGTTCAGCCTTGAGAAAAGAAGACGCAGAGGGGATCTGATCAATGCCTCTATCTAAGGTGACGGAGGCAAAGGAACAAGGCCTAGCTCTTTCCAGCCGTGCGTGGTGATAGGACAACGGGAAACGGCCAAAATAGGAAGTTCTGCACAAACGTGCAGAAGAACGTCTTCACGGTGAGGGTGACAGGGCACTGGAACTCCTGCCAAGGTAGGCTGTGGAGTCTCCTTGTCTGGAGATGTTCAAGACCTGCCTGGACGCCAACCTGTGCAACCTGGTCTACGGAGCCTGCTTTGGCACAGGGCTTGGACTCGATCATCTCAAGAGGTCCCTTCCAGCCCCTACAATTCTGTGATTCTGCGTCAGGGAGAACACTGTGTTGCTGAGGAGGAGAGGACAAACAGAGACACTGCTACGGGAGCTGTAAAAGCAAAGGTTCAAATCTCTTGCTCTGTACTATCAGATATTCTTTTATTTTCTTGCCTACATAGAATTAAAGGAAATTAATCCCATAATCATTGCTGTTGGACTGAAGGGGTCAAAAGGATGGGAGAGGAGCACCTGACCTCCGTTTACGTCTGTTTACGAGGGTGGATAGTGATAGCACAAGGGGGAATGGCTTTAAACTAAGACAGGAGAGGTTTAGGTTAGATAGTAGGGGAAAGTTTTTCACTCAGAGGGAGGTGACACACTGGAACAGGTTGCCCAAGGAGGCTGTGGATGCCCCACCCCTGGAGGCATTCAAGGTCAGGCTGGATGTGGCTCTGGGCAACCTGCTCTGGTGGCTGGCGCCCTTGCATGTAGCAGGAGGTTGAAACTAGGTGAGCACTGTGGGCCTTGTCAACCCAGGACGCTCTATGATTCTGTGATTCTATGACCTCATGTGCTCATGAAAATTACAGAGTGCAGGCGGATTGGAAAAAGGGGAGGTGGAACAGGGAGGTGGGATTTGGGGGTAGGGTCCCCAGCCCCAAGCTGGGTGCACGGCTGCACCCGCACCGGGAAAGGCATTGTGACATCACAGGGCGGAGCATGACTTCAGTATTAAGCCACGCTGGCAGCCTCCCCCAGCTCAGACACTTGGGGCAGTCGCTCCGTCCTGGTGGTCACTGCTGGAGCTCTGCTCTGGGTGACAGCCACTTCGTGTGCTGAGAGTGGTCCGTGGGAGAGAACAGGATGAAGGTCACCCTGAATCTCTTCCTGATCTTACTTGCCTTCATGTCTCCAATTCCTGACTTTGCCAGCTGTCTCAGCTGGGCCTGGAATTGGGACAAAAAGCTGCTCCTTTCCGAGGAGCAGCATCCCTTAGAGACCAAGTGCCAGCCCTCCAGCTGGCTCTCCCGGCTTGGTCTAACCACCTGCCCCATCAAGATTGAGGATGGGAACAAAAGCCACGTCCTTCACAACGAGCACAGACCGATTGAGACCAAGAGCCAGCCCTCCAACTGGCTCTGCTGGTTTGGCCTACCCAGCTCCTCCACCAAGATGGAGGACGGAAACAAAAGCCAGGTCCTTCACAAGGAGCAGAGCCCGCTTGAGAACAAGGGCCAGCCCTCCACCTGGCTATGCTCATTTGGACTAAACACCTGCTCCACCAAGCCTGAGGACGTGAAGAAAAACCAGCTCCTTCACGAAAAGCAGCGTCCCTTTGAGACCAAGAGCCAGCCCTCCAACTGGCTCTGCTGGTTTGGCCTTCCCGCCTGCTCCACCAAGACCGAGCATGGGAAGAAAGAGCAGGTCCTTCCCAAGCAGCAGAGTCGGATTGAGTCCAAGAGCCAGACCTCCAACTGGCTCTGCTGGCTTGGACTAACATCCTGCTCCACCAAGTCTGAGGACGTGAAGAAAGACCAGGTCCTTCATGAGAAGCAGCGTCCTGTTGAGTCCAAGAGCCAGCCCTCCAACTGGCTCTGCTGGCTTGGACTAACATCCTGCTCCACCAAGACTGAGGACGCGAAGAAAGACCAGGTCCTTCATGAGAAGCAGCGTCCTGTTGAGTCCAAGAGCCAGCCCTCCAACTGGCTCTGCTGGTTCGGACTAACAACCTGCTCCACAAAGAACGAGGACACGAAGAAAGACCAGGTCCTTCATGAGGAGCAGCGTCCCATTGAGTCCAAGAGCCAGCCCTCCAACTGGCTCTGCTGGTTTGGACTGACATCCTGCTCCACAAAGAATGAGGACACGAAGAAAGACCAGGTCCTTACCAAGGAGCAGCGTCTGGTTGAGTCTGAGAGCCAGCCCTCCAGCTGGCTCTGCTGGTTTGGACTAAACACCTGCTCCACTAACACCAAGAACGGGAAGAAAGACCAGGTCCTTCATGAGGAGCAGCGTCCTGTTGAGTCCAACAGCCAGCCCTCCAACTGGCTCTGCTGGTTTGGACTAAACACCTGCTCCACTAACACCAAGAACGGGAAGAAAGACCAGGTCCTTCATGAGGAGCAGCGTCCTGTTGAGTCCAACAGCCAGCCCTCCAACTGGCTCTGCTGGCTTGGACTAACATCCAGCTCCACCAAGACTGGGGACGCGAAGAAAGACCAGGTCTTTCACAAGGAGCAGATCCCGGTTCGGACCTCCAGCTGGCTCTGCTGGTTTGGACTAACATCCTGCTCCACCAGGGTGGAGGACCGGAAAAAAGAACAGGTCCTCCCCAAGGAGCAGATCCTGGTTAAGTCCAAGAGCCGGCCCTCCAAATGGCTCTTCTGGTTTGAACAAACCACCAGCTCCGCCAAGATTGAGGATGGGAAGAAAAACAAGGTCCTTCATGAGGAGCAGAGCCCGGTTGACACCAACAGACAGACCTCCAACTGGCTCTGCTGGATTGGACTAAACACCTGTCCTGGAAATGGAGATCAAAAACTTGTGCGTCCTGAGGAGAGGCCACACATCAATGCTGAGCGCCGTGCCTCCAACTGGCCCTTCTGGACTGGCCTTTCTCCACACCCCAAATGGGTCCCGTCCAGGGTCAGCGAGTCTGTTGCTCCAGAGGACCCAAAGCAGCAGTCCCCACGCACTGAGCAAAAGGCCTTCAGTCTGCCTGACACCCTGCACCACCTCTGGGACGTCCTTATGCAATACCCGGAAGTTATGATCTTGATCGGTTCTTTGGGAAACTGGTGTACGTCTCGCCTGATCAGGGTTGCCCACCGGCTCCTGAGAGCATTGTGAAGACACTAGGCACAGGTAAGCGATCGAGATTCATACTGCACGGAAGGGACTGCGGGTGGGGAGCAGGGAACCGCAAAGGTCTGGTCTGTGAGCGCTTCCAAGAAAAGCAGACCTCCAGAGGTCCATCAGCTCTCCCCTGAGACTTGCCCGGCCGTAGGGCTGACACCCAGCCGGAGACTCCCATGCAAAACGGGCCTGCCAGAGAGGCGGTGAGCCCCACGGGCTGCCCCAAGCTGTCCTGTGAGGCTGGAAAAGCGGCACAGGAATCAGAGCCCTGCTGGGTGATTCTCTGCAAAACGAGCCTTTCTCTGCGCTCATGCCATGTCATTTCCAGGGAACGGGACAAACGGCCTCAGCTTCCACGGGAACAGAGTGATTTCCATGAAGCACTTCTGTCCATCTGGCAGCCTGTGTGTCAAATGGTGACCAAAGGTGGCACTGAAGGCACCTGCGATGACAACAACGTCTTCTACTGGGTGGACACCAACCTCCCCCAGATCATCACCTTCATTTTCTAGCAATCATGACATTAATAAAATCATCATTTCTACAGCCTGGGTCATTGTGGTGGCAGTGGGTCCGGGACAGTGGGAGTACTAAAGGCATTGGTGCAGGAGAGTGTTGCTGTACGGGTATTGGGGGCATGTTCCCAGGGAGGAGGAAGGGCGCTGGGCCGGGGATAAAAGAAGCTTTGGTGGCTGTGAAGTGTCCAGAGGCAGCCATGCCCTGGGGGAGAGAGCACATTTTGAGAGGGAACCTACATCCCTGTGAGGTAATGCAGCGTTCCCCAGAGTACACGGGGAGGTCCCTTGAGTGCTGCAGCATGCTGGGAAGCATCCAGAGCACACTGGGAATCCTCAGCTGGGACAGTTCTGCAAAGATCCCGTGCGCATCACCTTTATCATAGAGGAAGCTCACACCAAGGGAGCCTTCCCAGAAAGGGAAAAGGGCGGCAAAACACCACAGCAAGATCTGCTGGGGAAGGGGGGGAGGCCCTGAGGCACGGCGGCTCACACTCCCTGGTCTGTTTCGTCCCTCTGATTATTACTGCTGACTGGTAGTTCAGGCTGGCAGCCATGAAGTCGCTGATTGAAGCCTGTGGGCTGTCAAACGGGCCTTTGAGGCACTGGCGTGGTGTCACGGCTCCAGCCCGGTGCAGCCCGGTGCTGTGACTAAGGGGGTGGAGGGACAAACGAACCCGTGAACCAGGAAAGGGGGAAGAGAGGTAGTGAAAAGGTAGGGAGATGGGCCTAACAACAAAACAGCGGCAACGAGCTCAGGGAGAAAATACTACTTTTCTAAGGAGGACAGCGGAATGCAAGATTCAGAAAACAGATGAGGTTTTCCAAAAGCAAGTGTCGAGTCTTGCACCTTGGAAGGAATAGCCGCAACTATCAGTACAGGTTGGGACACGACCTGCTGGACAGGAGCTCTGCGGTGTGCAACCTGGATGTCCAGGTGGACAACAGGTTGGCCATGGGCCAGCAGGGTGCCCTGGTGGCCAAGAAGGCCAATGGGATCCTACAGGGCATTCAAAGGAGCGTGGCCAGCAGGTCAAGACAGGTGATCCTCTCCCTCCTCTCTGCCCTGGTCAGGCCTCACCTGGAGGATTGCGTCCGGTTCTGGGCTCCCCGGTACAAAAAAAGGTCGGGGTCTCCTGGAAGGAGTCCAGCGGAGGGCCATGACAATGATAAAGGCCCTGGAGCACCTCTCTTATGAGGAAAGGCTGAGCGACCTGTTCAGCCTTGAGAAAAGAAGACTCAGAGGGGATCTGATCAATGCCTCTATCTAAGGTGACGGAGGCAAAGGAACAAGGCCTAGCTCTTTCCAGCCGTGCGTGGTGATAGGACAGTGGGAAACGGCCAAAATAGGAAGTTCTGCACAAACGTGCAGAAGAACGTCTTCACGGTGAGGGTGACAGGGCACTGGAACTCCTGCCAAGGTAGGCTGTGGAGTCAATGTTTGTAAATATCTTAAGTGTGGTAGTCAAAGGGACATGGCGGTCTGCGGCAATAGGACAAGGGGAAATGGCCATAAAGTAAGCATACGAAGTTCAGCACCAATATCCAAAGTCAATTTTTCACAGTGCAGTTGACAGAGCACTGGCATAGGCTGCCCAGGGAGGTTGTGGATTCTCCTTTTCTGAAGATATTTGAGACTCACCTCGATGCCTACCTGTGCAGCCTTCTGTATGGGTCCTGCTTTGCAAGGGGTTGGACTCAGTGATCTCTAGAGGTTTCTTTCCACCCCTACAATTCTGTGATTCTGTGATTTCCATCCACTTATTTATGTTATAGAGGAAGAAGCTTCCTCTCCACCTCCAAAACTTCTGTTTTCACTTTTTTCCACTGCATTGCTTTGCAGAATAACTGGGATTTTACAAACACCCTGGAAGGCATCAACCTAACCTCTTTAACTTGCTGTTCTGTTAACAACAGAAACACAGCACCAAGAATTCGCTACAAGATTTAATGGGAAAACAGGAATGTGAGAGAAAGGAAAGTTTCTATAGAGACTGTTTTCTGCTTATCAACAAACACAAGACAAGAGATGGAAACCTCAATAAGATATGTTTCATTGAAATGACTGTACAAAGACATTCTCTCAAACAAAAAATGCTCCACATTGAAGAGTGGTTCACAAAGATCTGGACTGTGTATGTATTTGACTTTTGTTCTCATGAACTTTCACCTTTACCACTCAGAATGCTTTTGCCAAAAAACAACAAAAATACAATAAAAAACACAGTGCCTTCAGGTTTCCTGAATTTTTCTGTATAGAGTGCTGCATGGTAAAATGAGAGACTTCTTTTCATTTGTACTCTTCCTTTAGTATTTAGAAATAATTCACAACTAAGAAGAATTCTGTGAGGAAAAGCAAAACCTGTGCTTTGCTCCTGGTAAGCTGAAAATATAACTTTTTAAAGTATTTATTTGCAGTTTTGTAGCACCTTCATAGCGGCAATCATGAGGCAACCCCCCACTGAGCTTGGCAATGTAAGTGGAGTAAAATATGGTCGCCGCACCAAAAAACTTGCAGTCTTAAGGGAGCCTGAGACAACAGATGGGAAAAAGCAGATGGAGATGCCAGAAGAAAAACCAAGGCGGTATTGATCTTCCTTCAGGGAGTTGAGATCACACTGTGAAAACAGACTCATAGAATCATAGAATCAGTAAGGCTGGAAAGACCATTAAGATCATGCAGTGTAACCGTCAATCCATCACCGTCATACTGCCAAACTATGTCACCCAGTGTGACATCTACCCTCTTCTTGAACATCTCCAGGGATAGTGGCTCCATCACCTCGCTGGTGTGCCTGTGTGTGCCCACAACATTGTCCTGAGGCGGTGCCTCCAGATAGGGCAGGAAGGAGATGGCAGAATGGGTTTGCCCTAAATTAACACAGGAATGGGAGAGGGAAGCAGTGGTGTTGTAGCATGTGGCTGACAGATTCCATCACATATGCCACACTCAGCAAATTCTGACTCACCCTGCATGCAGGTGACTGTGTTGGATACTCTGGCTTGATGCTTGAGCACCCCACATGGTGCTCCATGGGGGCTGGAGCCTCAGGCTCCAAGCGGCTTCCTCAAGTCTTGTTGTATGAATGGGTTTCAGGACGTGGTTGGCATTTCTGTGCATTGCAGGGGTGCAGTGGGTGCAGCTCTTGGCCTCCGCTCTGTCTCACAGGTGTCAGTTCCTCAGCTCCTTGCTCCTCCAGCTGAGCTGACAGTGGGTGTCTCTGTATCAGCATCCACAGAGACATCCCCCTACCCATATCTCATATGTCTCTCTATAGAAAAATATTTAATTGATATGTATCTATATATTTCTGCCAAATTTTTGCCCGAGTTGCAAGGTATTTGCTTTGTTTTGTGTAAATGGAAAGGTTTTTCAACAGAAATATACGAAGTGTATTTCTTTCTTGATTTTTTTCATTCATAGCGTGCATAGCACACTATGTTTTTTCCTCCTCTCATCATTCTTTTTCATGAGAGAAGAAAGACAGCAGCAGTCTTAGAATAAAAGCGCTTGGTTGCAGATTCACTGGACTGTGTATGTAGAGCCACCTAGGAAGGCTGAGCTTCTCAAACAAGGTGCCCAGCTGTGCTCCTGAAAGGTGAAATTCCTTTATTTTCAGGAAAAAGCTGTCTTCTCTGTCTTCTCAACAGAGTTAAAAAATACAATATCTAACAGTATCTCAGTTCCCTCCTCCAATACCATAGCTCAAGGTTATTTTTATAGGGAAAAGTTAGAGGAAGACACGTTGTCTACGGCCAAAGTGAGATTTAGGAAGGTGTCTGTGTACCTGATGTCCCATTACTATTGTGTGACATCTGTCATAGCTGTAGCCATTTGTCCTAGAGTTATGATCCTAAATCTTCTTCTTCACTGTGTAGGCAGTAGGACTCACTTTTAAATGAAGAAGTTCAAAGTCTCTTGTCAGATCCTCATCTCTTTTCAAGCATGTCTGCATCCTGTGTCAAGCCATGCACTTGAAAGGATCACATTGCCAAGGTTCTCAGTTGCCTGTTTGAAAACCTAAAATTTGCACTGCCTCACTAAGAAGGTGAAGAAATTCAGCCTGTTTAATTTGTCAAGAAAACTTCAAGAGGTGATGCTTTCACAGTTTGTTGGTGCCTACACAGGGACAGAACTTCTGACAAAAATTGTCTTTCATCTAAAAGATAAAAGGCATAAAAGTCAGCGGAAGGTGAAGTTAGATAAATTCAGACAGAAAAAAATCATATTTTTCTGTCTCAGGATAATACTAGCTGTAAAGGGGCTGCTCTGAAGTTGCAGTCCATGAAGCAGAGTCTGAGCAGCGAAAGCCCACAAGTGCTGTTATGCCGGTGCTCAAAGTAGATGGTCTTACCTGCAATGAAAACTTTTAAATGCATAACAAACAAAATTTAAACCCAAAATGACCATAGCAGTTCTGCACAGAAAGCTGGGAAAAAGGCCACGTCTGTTCTGGGAATAGGTAATATATATTCAAATATACATCTATGTGTTCCAGTATTTTCCTGCTCTGGGCTTCTCAAATAGCATTTTTACCATGCGACTTTATAAATAAATCAATGAAAGAAAAAACATATTTAACTCATTTGATTGTACGTATTCTTAGAATGCTTCTTACAAAACAAAATTGAGAAGTTGTTAACTGCAACTTGCCTTACATACAGAGCATCATTTTCTTGTTCCAACACAGCTGAAACATTTGCAGACCACATTCTTTTTAAATCACTCTTTCACTGATAGCAGAGTGTAATGGAGCTTTTCAGACACTTCTTGTTAGAAATTTTTGGATTTAAAAGTTTCCTATCAGTTCCTGCACAGCAATAAGCACATTCAGTGAGGTGTGGTATAAGAGTGACTTCTTCCATGTCTAAGGGCAAGTAATATTTTATCGTCATGCAGCCTTCCTGCAATTTAGTATGCTGAAAGAAATTAATTTGACTGTTTACAATATTTAATTTTCAATAATTATTCAAGCATATATAACTGCAGACATTTACAGTATGTAGTAAACAGATGGATTAGCAATTGTGCATGTAATTAGAAATTACACTTAAAATACAAAAGTGCATTTGAATATTCAGTTGCTTTTAAAATGAAAAAAAAAAAAAAAGAGTAGAAATGTAGCTCAGAGTGGCTTAGAAATGCTTTATAGGAACAAGAGCCTGTGAAGTGTCCTTCATAAGTGAGTCCTTGACATAAAATATTCACTGCATTGAAATTGCAAGTTGCGTACACATTTTGTTTTTTAAAGATAAGACAAACGCGTTCCAACTCGGTGATAATTCTGGCACTGGTGTTATCTTGGGATGACTGTGGGTTTACTTTGCCACCAAGCAAAAGCATCCCTCTTCGTTGTGCACCCACGCCATCGGCTGGGCTGATGGTGCTGCCTCTGGCTCCTATTCACACCTCAGCCCTGCCTCTTTCAGGGGCCGCTCGAGTCCTGACATTTGAGAAATGATTTTGTTAAGACAAGATAAATCTTTCCCAGAAATAGTGGAACTGTCAGGATGTGAATGTACCGTAAATGAGTAACAGCCTAATCTTATTACTTTAGAGTTTATCCTTTTCGCACCTTGAATTTTGTTGCAATCTTTCATTCTGTCTGGTCAAGATTGATTTGTAAGATAGGTGGCACAGCAACCGTGGTAAAGTCATCAAAAATGCCAGCAAATTATTTTTAAAAGTGCCTTTTGAGAAGCCATTTTAGATGCTTTTTAAAATAGCACTGCCCATGTGAGTTTATAATGAAGTCCCTGGCTTGGCTGCCTTGATGTGGTACATTGGCACTTCCACTATTTTATATCTAACTCGTTGCTGGTGTAAAAGAAGCTCAACTTCATTTTCTCTGCTGGTTTAATTTGAAAAAAAGGAATAAAAAAATAAAAGTGCCGCTCTGTTGTTAGATAGATGCTTGTAAAGAAGGGACTAGAACCATGCTGTAACACCTACAAGGCATGAGTTTTTTCCTGCTCTCAGTGAAGTCAATGGGATTTCTGCCATTGCTGCAGATGGGTGTGGGACTGAACCCTTAGTGTTTGTCTGAGTGTGAAGAGAGAAAATATATTTAGCTGGGCTCCTAAGAGACTATTAGATACAAATTCTTGTCCAAGATAACTGTTGGAGCTAATTTCCCTGGCCTTCCATCATAATGACCATAAATTCTGTTATAAGTGTGGAATAACCCTTTTTGCTGTACCTGTCTCCTCACTTTAAGGGGATTGTAACAAAACATGGGGAAAAAATGCAAATTGTTCAATTCTTTGCCCTCAAAAGTTGACTGTATTTAAAGGATTATTTTAGCTTCAGGAAAACTCTAAGTTGAAGATGATATTCCTGTTGCTCTGATTATAATCCCATTATTTTTGTAATGTTATTGTACTACCATTTTTGATACTGTGCTCCATTTGTTTACTGATAGAAGTGATTTTATTCAAGACCTTCCAGTACAGTGCATGAAAGCCCCACTATTTTTCCTGCTTATAACATTGTCTGGTTTGGAGGTGAAAGCAGAGGTTTTGCAGTGTGATAGGAAAGCGAATGAAAAGATTCATCACCATAAGGTCACAGGGTTATTAGATCACCTGCACTGACCCCACACATAGTTCGAGTTGTAGAAAATCACTTAATTACTTCTGCACTGACATGTCTAACTGGTATTTGACCAAAGCTTCTATTCCAGGAAGTTACTGACTCAAAGGCTACAAGACCTTTTTTTTCCTGATGCTTATCTCTTTCATTCTTTGAAATGTCTGCTTTATTTTTCATTTGAATCTGTCTGCCTTTTCTTTCCAGCTGCTGGCTTTGGTTGTACCTTCGTGTGCTGCAATAAAGAGCCCATTACTTTCTAGTAATTTCTCCCTGTGCAGGTACTAAGGTGCATTAATGCAATTATTAATTAATTACACATAGTATAGTTCTTTAATGCAGACAGAAGAAGCACTGATTTAATTAGCACTAGATTTAATTGACTTCTATGTAAGAAAACACAGGTGGCTCTGCCCCCGAAAAGCCATGGTCACAGTCCAGCAGTGACCTCCAAAGTCCTCCCTCTCTAAGTCTTCATGTTCACAGTCAGACTGAATGCAGAGCTCCAGAGGAGCTCCAAGGACCTTCCTGACATGAGAAGCAGCAGCTGCCATTGCAGCAGAGGAGATGTTCCAGGTTATCATTCACAAAAATTATTGCTCATGGCTCTGGCTTCCATGGTAAGCTGATAGCTGCTTAATTTCTTTTCAGCATAGATAGGAAGTGAATGCATATGGCTTAGCCATTTGTCATCTACTGTGGATATTGCCTCCCTCCCCAAGGGCAAATTGCTGAGTTATGTTCATGGTTAAAGATTAAACTTTTTTTGGCTTTTTTTTTTTTTTTTTTTAATATGTGTGTTTTGTCTTTTGCTGTGTGTTTTTTTTTTTTTCGCACCCTAATTAATGCTTCATTTACTGTCCAAAGCTGGAAAAATTGGTACTACATCTAAGCACATAGAAAGCATTTTGGAAGTTGAGAATTTAGACAGCTGGTAGGTTTGTATGCTTCCCAGTATGCATTTTCTGATATATGCAGCAGAAACTCATCGAAATTCCCATTGTTTTCATCTTTGTTGCCTTTGCCTTCAGGTTTGCACACGTTGCAAGCCTGACCAATGTGATTCATCAGTCACAGTCAACGAGTAGTGCAGAAGAGGAGTAGTCTGGTCTGATCCAACTGCCTAGTCATAGGGACACACTGGTCCCCAAAACACCAACACTGGCATCCAGGCTACTGGTTGTTGCTTCCCCATCAATTCACTGACTCCGTTGCTTGTCCAGAAGGATGCTTGCTTTGTTAACTGCAAGCAAAAAGTGGCTACTAGCACAGAAAATAATGCAGCAAATCAGTGTGAGTAGTGCTTTTGAGAAACAGGTCTTTTGGGGTAAGAGGTTTGCTGTAGGTGATGATGAAAGCTGTGACAGGGTCATACATTTGAACTCGACTCTTCTGAGCTCCAGCTAAAAGTCCAAACCACAGGATGCTGCATTGTAGCAAACTGCCAGTTAACTCGTTCTTGTATTAACAGTTCTTTGTTAATGTAAAGTGTGGTGTAATTAAGACCTGGATCCCTTTCTCTGCTCTGCCATAAGGATCCTGCATGATTTGGAAATATCTCCTGGGACAGCGTCCTCAGTGTTGAGTTTGGGACTTTGTCCCATGCAGCTGCACAGAGCTAACAGACACAGACAGAAGGAAATCGTGACTCAGCCCCCAAGAAAATGCTGCAACTGATTAAGAGGATGAGACTATCTGAAGCACAAAAAGAAAGTACATCTTAGTTGTCTTCATTTGCCTTCTGTCTTAAGGTAGACTGAACAGATTTTCCACTTTTAATTCCACAAATACAGGTGTGTTTGTTTGTTTGTTTCTGGGAATTATTTTCATTTTCTTTTTTGTAATTGGAAGCTGAGAGTCTCTTGTAATTACAAGAGTCTGAAGGTCTGGAACTTCAGCTAAAATACTGAGCATCCAGAAAGGGTTGATAAATGCTTGACAGGGCCCATACTGATCACAGACTTCCAGGGAGTGAAGTATATGGTGACCACTTGGTTGTGCCTGGCTTCTTGCAATGAAACTGTGTTGAGCACAGCTTTATGACTGTAAGCACTAGCAGTAATGATCCCCCTCTTCCTTTCTGTGGTCTTGTGTGAGTTATTTCATTACCGCCTGTAATGTGCTTTGAGACCTTGGATTGAAGAGCAGAGTGATTATTATGGTAGTTTAATAATATTGTTTAGAAGGATATAATATGCTGCGGCACTGGATTTCACTAAAATGCAATCTGCATTCAGTGTAAATGATCTCCATCACCAAAGTCAACCTGCAAAGTCACACATAGTTTTGCTGCTGCTCTGTCTGCAGCTGCTCAATGTGCAGCATGGTGACCTTCAGGCCTCGGCACTGCTGCAAGGCACAGCTTCACCCCAGTCCCACACCTTCACTGAGATCTTTGTCTGCATTTAGGGCTCCATGGCACAGGGCAGGTGGTTTGCCTATCATATCCAGATTTTTGTGATTTCTAGCAAAAAATTCTGCATGGTTTAATTCTTGGTGATCACCATCTATTAGAGCCAGCTCTATTCCTAGTGTTTGAGCCGAAATCAATGTTATACTACTAAATCATGGTGCTATAGGTTTCAAGTCTGGAAATTTCAAAATATCCTGCAAGTGGAATGACTGTTTTCCATCCAGTTCTATGATCTTGTAAGTACTATGCAACTTTCGAGACCGTTGTGCTCTAGTACCTTTTCTATCTCTTGCTTTTTGATCAAAGGAAAATGTAAGGTCATTAAAAGATACAATTTGCTGCCTAAATTGGTGCCTTAAATACTAAGTGTATATACTAAGGTATACATTAAATTGCATTTGGCTGTGTTTTATTCAGACTTTTGCATCATGCTTAAACATCACAGCATCTAAATGCCTTTCAAGAAATCATTAACCAATCCATTTAACATCGCCAGGAAAACAGAGGCTTATTCTGAATAATAAATAATATTAATATACTCTTCAAACTCCCTGCTGCATCAGAGCTTATATAAGCCAGTAGGCTAAAAAAAACCTCTTCAGTTTCCTTCTGTAGTGAAAGCACAGAGAGAAAAACCTCCAGAATGCAGATCTTCCCATTATGGCTTTATTTAGAAGGGGATGAATGGCTCTTCGACAGTCCTAAAGAGCAAGTAGCAGTACCTTAATGTAGCCCTCTGCAGTCTTACCACAAGCATGCCAGAACATGTGGCTCTAGATAAGAGGACCAGAAAGCAGAGGGATGCTTCAGGGTGAGAATTTCCATGACTTTGCTTCTTCTGTCTTTCTTATTCCCTGTCATACAGCACTATTGGGCACCACAGGACAGGTAGCATGCAAAGTCTTTACTCTTTCGTGCCCCAGTTCAGCAACATATTCGGTAAAGAAAGAGGAAAAAAAGGTGGGAAATTATGTACATATATATGTATTTTGGCATCCAGTCTGTTTTAATATTTTGCTCATCTTGGGTCTGGAACAATTAATTTTGGTCCACATCTGGGACTTCTGTAGGCTGTCATAGCATAAATGATGAAAATGGCAAAGCTGGTCTTTGCCACCAAAGAAAGCATGTACATTTTTCCCTTACTTGGTCACAGAAAATGGGAAATGACAAGAAGCTTTCAGATTTGGCTTTTCAGATTGATTCCTGACTGTATGTGTCATTCAATACACATAAATGCAGCTTAATGATAAATTCCAAAAGGAAAGGAGGAATTAAGGGGGATGAATCTGACAGTACAATCTTTGATAGAATACAGTTTTTTGGCTGATTATCATCTAGTAACAATTAAAGATTTTTAACCTTTTTAACCTCCTGTGATTTGTAAATGTAAAACGGAGTGTGCATCTCTCTGAAGATGTTGCACAGAAGAAGAAAAAAAGATGTTGAGTGAAACTATCAAGTTTTAATTTACATAGCAAATCTGCTTGTTACTTGAATTGTCTTTCAGAAGGCAGTTTGCAGAAAAAGAATATTCTTCTGACATTATTTACTGATTAGATATCAAAGCTGAGGGGAGTACAGTGGTAGGCATCGATGGTCTTTTTCTTCTTTTCTTGTCTGGTTAAAACAAATTCTAATATAATTGAAAAAGTACTGTTTTTAATCACCAATTAATGTTTGGCTGTAAAAGCATTAAGATACATAGTTATAGTTTTACAGGTAAGCAGGCAATTTTCTACTTGTAGGGACATCAGAAAATTACAGAATCACAGAATCACAGAAACACCAAGGTTGAAAAAAACCTACAAGATCATCCAGTCCAACCATCCACCTATCACCATAGTTCTCACTAAACCATGTCCTTCAACACAAAAAACATTTGGATTTTGAACACCTCCAGGGTCGGTGACTCCACCACCTCCCTGGGCAGCCCATTCCAGTGCCTGACCACTCTTTCAGAAAAGTAGTATTTCCTAATGTCCAGCCTAAATCTCCCCTGGCACAGCTTGAAACCATTCCCTCTGGTCCTATCACCAGTTACACGAGAGAAGAGGCCGACCCCCAGCTCACTGCAACCTCCCTTCAGGTAGTTACAGAGAGCAATAAGGTCTCCCTGAGACTCCTCTTCTCCAGACTGAACAATCCCAGCTCCTCCAGCTGCTCCTCATAAGGCCTGTGCTCCAGACCCCTCACCAGCTTTGTTGCCCTTCTCTGAACCTGCTCCAGGGCCTCAATGTCTTTCTTGCATTGAGGGGCCCAAAACTGGACAGAGTACTGGAGGTGCGGCCTCACCAGAGCTGAGTACAGGGGGACAATCACTTCCCTGTTCCTGCTGGCAACACCATTCCTGATGCAAGCGAGGATGCCACTGGCCTTCTTGGCCACCTGGGCAAGAATTTGAATTTAATGCCACCGTTCTGGTCTCATTTTCCTTGTTCTCAGTTAAAAACAAACAAACAGAAAACTGTGGCCATGTGGGCTGAAAAGTAATCTGCATTGACTAATTGCCTGCAAGCATGCACTGCTCGGGTGCAGAGGCAGATAAAATTGCCAGTTGGTTTTTTAAATGGAGGGCTCAATACTTACGCTTCACAGTTGCTCAGGGCTCCAGCAAATAGTTACTGATCAGCAGCTGCTAAGAAGGAGCATGTTCTCACTATCATGAAGAGCAGATTGATCAGTCTCAGCTTTTCCTTTAAGGATGAACAAAAGGGGTCTACATTTTCTGTATTATAATGATCTTCCGAAATGAGGCCGTGATATTTTCCTGAGTCTGCAAGTGTTCAGCCTGTTCTGCCTCTCTGCAGCTGTTGAGGTATAAATAGGCTGTGTGGGCTTCTGCAGGAGTCTGGCTGTGAAGTCTCTCACGGATTGTGCTGTTTTTGACTTGCTGCATTTGGAAGTGCTCCTCGGGAAGCAGCGGGGGCTGTGCTGGTGCAGGGAGCCCTCACAGCAGCCAGCGGGTAAAGGAGTGGCAATCCTGTGCACAGACATGCAATCTCATTTTTCGAGAAGAAATTATAAAGCCCATCGGCTTTTGTAGTAGTGCTTAACAAGTGACAGAGCACTGCAGTCTGGCTGAAAAGGCTGCCGAGGAGTAGGCATCGGGCACACCCTTTCCCTCACCCCCAGCTGCCCTCCCCTGTCAGAGCTCCATGCCGTTCCCTCGGCCCTGTCACTGTCACAGAGCAGAGCTCAGCGCTGCCCTCTGCTCCCTGTGAGGAGCAGCAGCCGCCAACATGCCTCCCCTCAGCCTGCTCTGCTCTGGGCTGAGCACACCACGGACCTCAGCTGCTCCTCATCTGCCTTCATACAGAGGCTTGGTGCTGGGGAAGGTGTGTGTTGGAGGAGAAACTTATAATCTTCTATACAAAACACCAGCAGCTGGGTAGAACTTGCCTCTGGTGTTCTGGTACTGTGAACACGTATTAGATACAGTGCAGGAGAACTAAATGCATCTTGTGCTCAGTTCATTCCCATTATGTTATAGAAAAGTTACTGATGGAGAAGACCTGAAGAAAGGAGATAGAGAACATCTGTTATCCTTCCTCATTTTGTTACATTTGGGGACTGTATTCAGAAATCCTTGAAATGGAGAGATTGCCTTCTCACCTTATGCATCTTATTGCTAGCATTTGTTTACAAACATCATTCTGATTAGAGCAACTTCATAGGTTCTGAATTCTTCAGGTTGGCAGTACTGATTAAATGGCAGTGTTGTTCATCATGATTTCCTCCTGTGTTGCCTTTGGATGCAGAAAGCAACCTTCTCATGGTACTAGAAGCTAAAATGAATGTCTTGAACCTGAGTCCCAGTATTGTACTTTGGTTGATCCAAATTACTTCTGGGATTATGAAGAACAAGGAGTGTTGCGTCAGGGAGCTCTCAGTAGCTTTCCTCAGCCCCACGGTAACGTGTTAGGAGGTGGATTGATGATGAACAATACAGCTTTGCATAGTATTTTTGAAAAAGATATAAAGAGACAGTAAAACACAGGAAGGGGAACTCTGTGAGTCATTGGTCATTTTTTATGCTGTCAAGTGCCTTAGTACAAATCATGTACAGTTGGAGCTTTTTTTCTGAACATCCCCTAGATATAATTGGTGAAGATGTCTCTCAAGGCAAGTTTAATAAAAAGGCAAACTTCTCATTTTCCCGGTGTTGACATTGACCAAAACATCCTGAAGTCCTTGCAGAAGAGCAGAGCCTGATTAATGTCTCTGTGACAAGGGGAAGGAGGCTAGCAGAGGCTGAGCCTGCTTGTCAGTCTGTCATTATGACACCTTGTCACGCACACACATGACACAAAGAGCTTGCCAACCTTGTTTTGTTCTGCTTAAAGTTTTTGTTTGAGAATTTTCTCCACTGGGAAATCTGGAAATCTGCTCACTTATTTGTATTAGCAGACATAAAAGACAGATAGTCTGTGCTCTTTGTTGCAGAACAGGCAGTGTACAGGGCTCAAAGTATCGTGTCTCATTTCTTCTTCATAATAGAGAAGATTTAAATGGGACGTTAGAAAGTATTTCTTCACAGGGAGCATGGTTAGGACTTGGAATAGACTGCCCAAGGCAGTGGTTGAATACCCATCCCCAGAGGTATTTAAGAATTGTGTGGATATTACACTAAGGGACATGATTTAATGATTGGACTCAGTAGGTCATGTTGCTGGTTGTACTTGGTGATCTTGAAAGTCTTTTCCAACCTAATTAACTCTGTGTTTCTAGTTCTGTAGGTTCTTGTCATAAAAAAGTTGTTTTTTTTTTTTTTTTTTTCCCTGGACAGTCTTCCATCACTCAGTGTACTCTGTAACAAACCACTTAGGGCTGGCTGTAAGTGAGATAAAATGAGGCATTCCATATTTAAACAGCATTGATTTTGTAATATTGAACTGAAAAGTCAGTGATGTAACAACGTATACATTAAGTGTATTTTCTGCCTTTGTGATGTATGCTGTAACTCTGTGGCTATCTGGGTTTTGAGAGCAAACTCTTTATAGGTCATTTCTTTTACAGAGCCATCTGTGTTTCGGGTGCCTTGTTTCCAGTGCTACAGGTTCACAAGAACGGAGGGTACAGATATAGATGAGATACACTGTATAAACTGTATCCTGTCTGGAACTTGTGTCTTTTTTTAAATTAATACATAATATAAACTTATTGGGGGGAGGGGGCGCGGAAGATTCAGTTTGTTCACTGCTGGAATTTTGCAGCATATAAAGATAAGAGTTGTTTTACAGTGAAGTCAACCTGGCAATCTGGTCCCAAAAGGTCACTGGGGAAAAGTCTTTAGCACTTCTTGTAGTTGTGTTTTGTGAGAAACAACTTTGTAGAATTCATTGTTCAACAGAACCTCAGAATAATGATGCATTATTTTTATATGAAAGAGCCATGGTACCCTGCATTCCTTGCCATACAACTTTAAAACATCTATGTGCACCATTTCTTATTTATTATTATTTTCATCCTTTTTCCTGTTTTTATCTTAAGGTTCTCAGATTTGACTTTTATTAACTGCTACAAGGCAGCAACCGAAAGACACACCTTATACTGCATTATTTGAACTGTTCAAGCAGAGGCACAAGCTCTTCAATATAAAAAGAATGTCTAAATCTAAGAGACAGTTTGCCTGAGGCTTTCAAAAAATATTCCCCAGGTGCCAGCACATAGAGAGTACCAGCAGCTCCTGGTGAGAAAGCAGAGTGCAAATGCACATTATTCTCAACTCAAGTTTGTACGAGGATAAAGGAGAGGAGGATTGAATAAAAACACTCCTGTGAATAAACCAGTCTGTTTCTGTAGATAAGTTTTTTTGGAAGAGAGTGCAATGTAGTACAAGAAGCAGTTTTGCATGGGTGATGTTTCTAGTGCAGGCGATGCTGTTAGGAAAGTAGGGCATTTTGAGCATATGAAAGAAAGAGGTGTGCTTGGCTTCATTACAGATTCTAGTCACTTCTGTAGTACCAGACAAGATAGACAATGTATTTTGCATGTTAAGACACTTTATTCATTTCTTCTGTTTCACGTGTAGGTTAAAACATTTTTTTTCCTTTAAATGAAGGTATCAGTGCAATACAGTAACATCTTTCAGGTGTACTTTTTACAAGAGAGCTAAAAGGTAGAATTATTTTAGATTTGCTTTGAGCTTTGATTTAAGAAAGGTCTTTTCACTTACAGCATCTTTTTCTCTGCTACTGTTATTAGACTATTTCAAGCTTTATTAATGCAGTTCCTCTCAAAGGCAGTCTCAACCAGCAGAAGTGCTGTTCATAGCTTTTCCCACTGCGATACCTGGAATCTTTTCTACAAGTTTCAATATCAAAATCTTATTTTACCTTATTTTTACCTTATTTTTTTCTACTCCTCCCAACCCAGAATTCAGTTTTTTCCATAGCCCAGAGTGTTTGGCAGCACTCTGCAGAAACATCTGAAAAGATGCCACCAGAAATTTCAGGCCGGTGAACCCAACACAACTTTTGTTGTGCAGCTTATGTAGAGGATATCAGCATGTCCAGAAAGACTGGAGTTCTGTAAGTGAATTGTGTAGCCCAGCTGGTAAAGCATATTGAGTTTCTGGAAGGGTTTCTAAAAAGTTTTATGCTGATGTTTATTAGAAATGTGAAGTTGTGAAGTGTTTTATATCAGGTTTTATTTTGTCCACAGAAAGGGTCTCTGCAACGCAGCAATGTTTTTGTAATTGTGGATAGGTGGGTGGAATTTCAGCCTGTGGTTTCTCTGGTAGTGTTTAGAGTAAGGATGCCTGGAGGATCTTAATTCTTTTTCACTGAAATCTTTTTTTTTTTTTTTTTTTTTCTCATTCATTTACTCTGCATAGCCTAATGTGTGCTTCTCAGAGGTAGACGCTGAGGTCTGTAATGTCCCATCCAGACTACTGTTGCATCAATTAATACTGAAAGCAGTTCCTTCAAGAGTTTTACCCTGTGACCTCAGGCCAGCCATCTCACCCATTAAGCTGGGCTCCAGGAACAGGAATAGGGAAAGCCCTGCTCAGGATCTAAGAGTTTTTAAGGAAAAAGGAAACAATTACTGTTATCTTCATAGTAATATTTAAGTTTTTTATATATATATATATGTATGTATGTATGTATCATTAGCTATTAGCTATATAAGTTATGTTTTTCACCTGCAGAAAGCTGGGATGAACAAAAATAAGTTCTGAAAGAAAGGTTCTCAGGATCCCATTTTTACTGTCTTTTTGTACCGGGAGAGGATTTGTTCTTTGGAGTTGAATACACAATTTCCCAGCCACCAAAGCAAAAATCCACAGAGTAATCTTTCTTTTTGGAATCATGTTTCTTACCATAATTTTTTTTCAGAGCCATCCCAGTTTATGGCTGAAGCTGAACTCACAGTAAGAAACAAGAGCCAGCAGAAGAGAAGAGACTAATGCATCTACTCTCTGAATGCCTTAAAAATCAATAAATGGAAAAAGTCACACTTCTGTGTGAAGGGATTTGTATATTCTGATCTCTGAGAGTTTCCAATCTCTTCAGCTTTACTCATGAGCACAGAAATTTGATTTCGTTATTGCAAGAGAAAAGTGTACAATAAATGCAAGTTGAGTATAGCACAGTGCCTGAAAACTGATTTCTTCACTGACTGCAAATTGGAGTAATTCAGTTGATTGGGTTAGCATCATATGGCCTGAAGGTCAGTGCAGAATTGTCTCTTGCATTATTAATGACTGAATAGCAAAAGTGGGGAAAAATGAAAAGAAAGAGGCTGCTTTATGTATGTATGTAGACATTACACAGTTTTTTTGTCAGTTAAAGAAAAAAAATGAAAATGCTCTAGTACAGTTGGGAATAGCACATGCTTAGGAAGATTTCTGTCTGATACAGTTCTTACAGTTAATATTTTGGACTTAAAGATGTATAATTCTGAATTTGTGCAAAGAAAAGCTCAATATTGCCAGTAATTTACATTAAAAATGCAATTTTTGGTTCCATTAATAATGCAAAGGGTTCTATAGAATGTGCAGATGGAAGAGATCATTGATAAGTGTAGTTAATAACTCAAGATAAATGTAACTTAAATATTTAAGCATTATTAAAACTCAGAAGTGTCATCCTGAGAGTGACTTTTAAACCATCAGGACTAATCCTTTTAATTTTGCCTAGATCTGATTCACTTGGAGCTGAAGATGCTAAACGCAGAGGCAGAGCTGCTGTTTCCCTGTTGTCTGGTGCTCATCAGTCCTCCTAGAAGTTTAGATCCGATTCAGCTTAAAAAGTCAACTAGTCCCACTCCAGATTGAGAGGCAGCAATTACCACCGTATTTCGGAATGAGTACAGTCATGATATCCCAGTATTGTAATTAACAGCGTTGATGAACATAATGCGTGGCATTTTCCGAAGAGCCCTTACACCCTGTGATTGTGTTTAAAAAACCCAGAGGCAGCTGTTTGTGCCTTCTGACTGCACTGGTTCTGCACACACTTAATTAATAGGTTAATAAGCAGAGAGCTATATGAAATCTTCATTTTGAGGTGCTTCATTAGATTTGGTTGGGTTTTACAGCACTGATCCAGAGTTAGAGCAGAATTCGTCCTTCATGATGCTAATTGCATCCTGTTATTACGTTGTTGTTCTCACATCAGTCATTTTCTCTGCAGCAGCTTGAGATAAGGCACCGTTCTGTCTTCTCTTGTTAATGGCTTTCAAGCTGCTTCAACTCTTCGCCCGTTGCATAATCCAGTAAAAACCTGATGCTTACACAGAAAAACTACTTAAAACTTCCAACACAAAGATAACACATGGAAGAGAATGGGCACACTTTTTTCATGATAGAGTAGCTCATTCCTTCGGTGGTAGCAATTATATCCCATTCATTCAGCAGCACACATTAAGGAAGACCGCATGGCCTCTTGTGCCCCGTAACATGTTTCACTGCTTGTATTTGCTGAGTGCTCAGGGTAGGGGCACAAAATACTACGTCCTCTGAACTCAAATGGTAAATATTCAACCAGGAGTACAATGCATCATTAAGTAAAATTAACATTTGCATTTTAAATGCCTGCAGCATGGATGCTGTTAGGATGATGCTGATGGAGGAGACTGGAGGTCCCTTGGCTGCAGCCTGACATGGGATGCTGAAGCACGTGTGCCCTGCTCTGCCGGTGAGCTTGATCTTGGCTGCTACTGCACTCAGATACAAGTGCAAGCAAGAAGAAATCTGTGCACATCCCATAGAATGCTTTATGCACAATGTTGCGCTGATGAGCAGCATGATTCCAAACTATTTGCAGTCAATGAAACTGATAGGTTGATAGTACTTTATGGATTCAACTAGCTTTGTTTAAGATAGGTAATACATTTCTGTGATCATTCCTAACACTTTTATTTTACAAATGCCTAAAAGGCGATACACTTGTCAACACAGAAGCAAAGTCACAGAAAAGCAATGAGTGTGTTCATGTGCTGATCTCACTGCCATTTTCTTCTCACTGTCTCCTAGAGCAATCCAGTTTATACAGTGGCAGACATCTCAGTATCATGACTTGTACATAAATTTGGTAGCAAACACATCCCAAATCTACCAAACTGTTCAAAACTTCTGGTGAGCATGTTGCTTAGACAGTAGGGGAGCTGCAGAACTCAGCTCTCATCCCCAGAGCACCCACCCATGTGGCAAGTGAGCTTGGCTGAGCGCTGCCTTCTGGCTGAGATCCTCCATCTTCAGACCAGATCCTGACCCTGGATGGCTGGATGTCACCAGTTCAGTGATCGGAATTGATTCTTGTTAATCTGAACCTTTACTTTAGTTTTCTTTTTCAGGTTGTGTTTGGTTGGCTTCCCATAGTTGACTTCAATGTCCTGTTCATCAGAAATGGACTTGAAGTTTACAAAGGAAGAAAATGATTTTTCTAACATCAGGCCAGGTTAAAGAGATTCACAGAAACTGAAATCTTAAGAGAGTGACTGTGATTAGACACCAGCAGATCAATTTGCTGACTAGTGTTACATCCATCTAAAATATCAGTTCATTTTTATTGTGTATTTTCTACAATTAACCTATCATTTCATAGTAACTAGTGAGTAACTTCCAAACATTATTTATGGGCTTTGTAATTGAATTCCAGTTTGCCTCCCAGTGTGACTTTGTACAGGAATAAAATACAAAGTGAAGTAATAAAAATAGCCTTGCAAATATACAATTCTCAAATCTAGCATAACGAAGCATAGGACCACACTAGAGTATGTATAGATTAACACCCTTTTCTTGGTTAGAAAAGGGGATCTGATTTAGTGTATAGTCACAAGTCACTGTGTTTTAATGTTTACCAGTCACAGGCCTGAAACTAACTTTGGGGAAATACATAAAAGTTACTGCTGCAAAACAAGATTAGAATTGATTAGTTAAATGAATTGTTCCTGCTTGCTGATGTAAATCATGATTAAAATGAGTGGCTTAAGTCACTTCTCTTTAGATAATGTTGACCAGTTTAGATACTGGCAGTTTAGATACTGACATTATTTCCTCTCCCAGAATGACAGAACTACCTCCAGTTAACCATAATTACATTTCAAATCCCATTTCCTTCACTAATTTTTCAAGGATGTTTCTTTTTGTCCCTCTGCTTGAACAAAGTACATTCATAGCACAAGTTATCTAATTACTGCTTCCTTTAGCTTCTTTATTTACCCTGCGTATTGATTTTGATTTTTTTGGTCTCAAATATCTTTTATTTGTCCTTCCTCACTGTAATGATGCTTTCCTTCTCAACACTGTGCAGGAGGAGGGTATTGACAGACACTGCATCTGCTATGGTTAATGAACCACTCTCATCAGCAGAGCATGGCAATGGGTGTTGAATACTCTTGACTAATTCCAATGCAAAAATTAGGACAGTTGAGGTTTGCATGCTTTTCTTTGCATTTGAAGCAGTTAAAGCATGCACACAGTATGCTGCTGTTCAGCAATAAGTCTTCAAACTGTGTTAATTTGCTTGATTGCCTTCACCTCTCTGATAGTTGTCTTTCTGCCTGTCTCACGGTTCTTTATGACAGTATGTGGCATTGTCTGGCGTTGTACGATAAAAGTTTTGTGTTACCTTTTCAGTTTCATTTAAGGGAATAATCTTATGCAGCTGGATAATTCTTTTAGTCACTGCAAGCAGAAGACATGAGAGCTTTCAGTGTAACCTGGAGGTTAATCTCCATCAAACCATTACAGAAAATGCAAGAGATCATAATGAAATCTTTGGTTTCCTGAATATCAGTTGCCTAAAGCCTGAAAGAATGAATATGAGAAGCTCCTTGTCTGACTTTAAAGAGGTGGAAAAGGTACGGATTTTGTTCAGTCAGACATCCAAGGTTATTTTTTTCTCTTTTGGAACATTCATAATTCTTCTGATAAGTAAATGTGATGATGTGCAATGCAGAGGGGAAAATAAACTGCTCTGTCCTCTCTTCTTTAGACTTCTATTTCAAACTTACTAAAGAGCAATACTGGTACTCTCGAGATTAAGGACAAGCAGAAGGTTGTAACTGTATTACATACTTAAGTCCGTGGGGCAGTTCCATAGGATGATTGTAATTTGGTCCTGAAAAAAGTCTTTAGTGAGATCCAGCCCTTTTAGTGGAGTTTTGTAAAGGAAAGGGAGGGCATTCCAGAAAGAAAACAAAACAAAAACCAACAACCAAGGATTTTCAGCCTTACAAACCAATATTATGCTTCCAGGGTCCCTACAATAACTGAGGGACTGACCTATACTTTAAAGAACTTTTGCATTAGTGTCAGAAGGGATTGAATCGTTCTTTATCTGAAGCTAAGCAACTCGTGTATCCTCTCATACATTCTTAATAAAGAGAATCCTCATTGGGGCCATTCATGTTTCCATCAGCCCCTGCATCAAGAACAATTTGTCTTGCAAGGTATGCAAGGCAGTGTAAGTAACTGAAATCAATCTCACAGAAGCTAATGGGAGTACAGAACTTCTACACATCTTCTCCAAAATGGTTTCCCTGATAGCATTTGGGTGCTTAATTCAGTGGTTCAGTGTCCAGTCAGTAACAGATCTGGCCGAGGTATAGAAAGAATGCCTTGGCAAAGGAGGAGAGCTTTTACCATGGTCTGCCTACGCAGCCGTGAGTGGGATTTGTTGGGTTTTCCTACAGAGTACTTTATCTTCAAAGGAAAAAAAGAAATAGGTTTTTCTCAGAAGCGTAATCAGGCAACTATTGTGTCTGAGGTTTGTGTGTGCTTCTGAAGTCTTTTGCAGTGAGATGATGGATTAGCTGCAGCATTTAATTTAGTCTCTGAAGAGCAGCCATCAGGTTGAGGGGTAAGTGCAGAGATAGTCAAGAATTGTTCTGCTTCATCAAAGGGAAGCAGCACAGAGATGATCTGTTTCAAGCTTCCCTTCTGCTTGGAGACTCAGTAGAGGGGAGGAAAGTCTCAGGTGTGCCTTCACTGTGAAGTTGGAATGAGACAGGAAGTCTAGCCACTTTATTCAAGATAATTTATAACTGACTCACCATCAAGTAGCCCATCTGTGTCTGGCAAATTCTTCCTGTCATATTTAAATTGGGAAGCTGAATTATCTTACAGTAGTGTTAGAAACTGGGCGTACATGTGGTCTTCTGCTGTTTACTTGGCTCCTTTTTTTTTTTTCTGAAAAATTTATAAAGCTTCATGACTTGTGTCCTTTTATCTACTACTTATTGCTACCAAAGATGGCTCTGCTGCTTAAACAATAAAAAGCCAAAACAAACAATAACAGCAACAACAAAAACCACACCCAAACCAGTCTTCCAGTCTTTGTCAGAGCTCTCAATCTGGTTAGAGTATAAGGACACATAGGACAGACTGATACATTTCACAGAATCATAGAATAGAATCATAGAATGGTTTGGGTTGGAAGGGACCTTTAAGATCCAGTTCCAACCCCCTGCTATAGGCAGGGACATATCCTTTTAGACCAGAAGGTTGCTCGCAGTCCCATCCAACCTAGCCTTGAATGCTTCCAGAGAGGGGACATCCACAACTTCACTGGGCAACCTGTTCCAGTATCTCACCACCTTCATTGTAAAGAATTTCAGACCCAGACTCGCTGTAGGACCTGCTGAGCAATGTGCCTTCCTGGGTCCAAGAGCCTCCTTCCGTTGTCCTGGAAAGAGACTTGTGGGCAACCTATTTGGAAGTGCTAGCCAGAATTTCTGTTTTATTTTTTACCAACAGTGACTCCTGGTGAGCCTCAGTCGCTTGATTTTCCAAATCCATGTATTAAATACCAGCAGCCCTTCTTCTCGTGTTGAGAATGTTGATAAGCTTGATGGAGTACAATGTAAAAACCGTTGTTTACTCCTAAGTTCCTGAAAGTTTTGACTTCATTTAGGCTGAGGTAATAGTACTATAGCTTCCCAGAGCTGTGTTCAAGAAATTCTAGTGATGAAAACTGTATCAGGAGAAAAAAAATAGATTTTCTTTTTTGTTACAATCACCGTTACATTTAGTACGACAGAAATGATAAGTAATATTGAGTTTTATGGTTTAAAGAGAAATAGAAAAGGACTGTATGCTTTTCATAGAATTAAAAAGACTTCTTCTCCCTGGTCTGCAGTAGTGTTCTGCAGGTTATAGGTATACTGCATCTCTGTAGGAAGCATCCAGCGTTCGGGATTCTGGGAAATCTAATACAAGGTTACTTTCAATGAACAACTCAGGTCTTTCAAATAAGACTTTTAATGATACAGAGGAGATAATATCCAGCTAAGCAAAGAAACTGAGAAGAGATTAATGAAGGCAAAAATGGTTTTACATGCATTAACAATGTGTGAACACTGGAAGGTGAGACTTGTTTCTTGTAAAGCTCGTACATCCTCATTTATTTTGGCCATGGAAATTTAGCAGTCCTCATGGCCAGCTCCAGTCAGAATTCACAAAAGCCACAGTTTGTGAAATAGGAACCAATTCCGTGGAAGAGATTTTTTTTCTTTTATCCTTTTTTATTGTTAGAAGATGTAACCTTACACCATACACTTCCATGCAACCAAAGTTGCATTTCTTATAGATCTGTCAGAGTATCTATCATGCTGCCAGGGCAGTGAATAATACTGAAACTTGAACAACAGGGATGTGTTCACTCTGCTCCTTTATCAGGGATTGCCTTTTTGCCCTACGCCTAGCATCAGTGTGTCTCCATTTAGATTATGGCGTGCAGTCGCATCAAGAGAAAGCAAGCAGAAGCCCATGTGCCAGAGTGAGTGTTTACTTGTTGGTGGAAGAGCTTGCATGACTGTATGTTTATTAATGTTAAGGATAGATGAAAATGATCTGTGGGCCATAAAACATTGAGTTGCCTCCATTACTTCTTCGTTGCATGTGCTATGAGCTCTTAAAGTGTAAAGAGTAGGAGTGAATGCTCCTATGAACAGAAATCCTGATTTGTGTACTATTTTTTAAATGCTTTTGGATGAAAGATGATACATTGAGAGACAGATAAGATTGATTGTTCCCCTGCAGCATCAAGCCAAAAATACCTTGATTTCCTGGAACAGCAGTTGTAAATCTTGGCCAAATCACCTCAGTGTTTATCCTTTCCTGTTATGAGGATTAAAAACTAGCCATTACTTTGTATTTTCTTCTACAGATGAGATCTTAATGACTGAGACCACATCTGATATATGTGGCCATTACATTCTATTACCACTTTTGGTAATAATAGAAATTTGCCAAATCACTTCAGACTGAATTTTGTCTTGCATGATTGCATTACTAACTACCTGCAGCCTCCAAGACTGTAGTACGTATCCCAGGGGAATGCTTTGGCAATGCATATATCATTGAGTGACATTGAGTTTCTGATCATCATAACAGGCTCACTTCTTGAAGAGCATGTGGAACTTGAAGGCATCATGACTGCACCATGCTTCTAAGCTTTTTAGATTCTTCTGCCATAAATGGATTACTCATTTTCACTTACTGATTTTATTGTATTACTGACAGATTTCCTAAGGTAGCCTAGAAGAATGTTCCTAAGAACCCAAGTATTTGCATAACTAGGGAAACTCACTTTCCAAAGTCTCTATAAATTTGTTGGTCTTACATACCTCAACTCAATATGATGTGTTATAGGCACTTTTTATGAGAACCAATAAAAAAATGCTCCTATTTTTCTTACATGACCACTTAATCATACCCTAGTGCAGTATTCATCACAGCTCCTTGATGAAAGTTGTATTCACAAATCATTGGTTCTGAGACCTTGAAAGTTTTAATGTTTTTCAGTGTTTGTTTTGTTTGTTTTGTTTGTTTTTGTTGGTTGGTTTTTCCTTTTAAGTTAGAGAAAACAACCACATGTGCATCTATCTGACTTGCTCCTTTTAGCCTTGTTATTTTGGACAGTCAGTCTATGATTTTGAAGCTGCTAGGTCTTTCTTCATGCTGATACAGGTCATTCTTAACGAGACTGATTTTCTAATAGTTTGCTTCCAAGGGCAGAGGTATCCATCAGTGTGTCTTTTTGTTTGACACTTTCTGACAAAGCAAAGAACGGACTTATTTTCACCCTTCCCTCAAAGTGGTCTCTATCAATAAAGCTCCTGTTAGAAATTATTTATGGAACACAAAAATATTACGTTGTCCAACCTGATTAACTAAAGTGGCTCTTCTCTGTAATCCATTACTCTAATCTGGTTTTTGATAGATGGATGGTTATTGCCATGTTTGTGTTGAAAGTAGTTATTTCTCCAGCTATAAATTTGCTGTCAGAGTTGTTTCCATCTGTCTAAAAAGCCACTGAAATGTTTTTAGAGAACTTAGCATTTTGAAATTAAAAAAAAAAAAAGAAACCTGTTCTATGCTTATAAACAGAACAAGACCAATGGGCATGAACTGAAACATGGGAACTTCTGTGCAGGTGCCAAAGCAGTGGCAAAGATTACCCAGAGAGGTTGTGGGTCCCTCCCTTGGAGATGTTCCACAGCCACCTGACACCCTGCTCTTGGTGCTTGACCAGAAGTTGGACCGGATAGACCTTGCAGGATCAGCCACTGTATAATTCTCACAGCCCATCCTTGCTGCAGTGGTAGTCATTTACTTTGGGCATTATTGCTGGTTGCTGCTTGGCCTCTTTGAGACATTTTCAATGAACAGGTGTGCCCTTCTTTCTGTTTGTCTGTGCACCTTAGTTACGAACAGGTAATTGGTGTTCAGAGTTTTCTGCAAGGATGCTAAATGCATAGGTTGCTCTGAAAGTACTGCCTCCTATTTATTTCCATGGAAACTACAATACATGCAAAGAACACAATAACACTATTTGACAGAGCAAATTCTCATCTACACAATGCTGCTTTTCAATACAGTCACTACAATTAACTATGCATTTTAATCAGCAATGAACAAGAGCCTGCATGCCATGCTCATAAAAATGTGCATGGCTGTTCAGAACATGTCCTTCATGCTGCTGTTGCCACTGCTGAAATACACTCACTGTGCTCACATCCACTGTTTGGTCATTCAGCAAGCACCAGTGAATGTCAGTTGGCACCTCTGGAGGAATTCAGTCCCACACCTTTGCTTCATATGTATTCATGTCAGACTCCATTTTTTCAGACTGACCCTCTGCTGCCATTTGTCACATGGCAATAAAATGTAATGGGATATTAGTGGGAAGGTTCAGCCTCTGTTGCTGTACCACCAACATCCACCTCTGATGTTGTGGGTGAGCAAAATAAAATAGGAGGCATTATTTTCAGATCAGCCTCATAGTTTATTTTTGTAGTAATTACTTGACCTTCTCTGAATGGAAAATAACTTTATGCATCCAATCCAGTGAGCACACACAGCTTTATGGCTTTGGGTAGCAGTATTTTGAAAGAAGCATCATCAAGTCCAACCCCTGTCTCCACACAGGACTACCCAAAATTCAAATTGTATTTCTGAGATCATTGTCCCAGGGCTCAGTTAACTCTGTTAACACTTCAGTCGTCTATTACTTTCTGTAAGTATTACACTTAGAAACAGGGAGCAGAGGACTGCATTTCCAGCCATGGTGGACCACTGCAGAAACCTTGAGATGTACTCTTCTGAACCAATTCTTCAGATTCTTTATTCCTGAAGTGTTGCTTAGTTACATTTTACACATTCTCAGATCATTTAAAAGTCAATTTACTGTTTCATGTGGCAGTCTTACAGTAGAGGACTCTTTAAGAAAAATACAATTACTACTTTAATTCCTCTTGTGGTATGAGGTGTTTAGGACTACCAAACTGTAGTGGGGATGGTTTTGTAAGCATTTAGCATCTCTGATAGCTACTTAGCTAAATACCTAGATAAGGACTTGGACTTAAGCATGTGGCTTGTGGCAATCCAGTATGAAAAGGTTAATATGAGTATCTTTGCGGAGACAGACATTGACCAAAGAAGTATATATCTAATTGTCTGCTCAACTTCTAAGGAACTTGTAAAACCCTGGCATTATGGATTCTGATTTATGCCCTACTGGAAGACTGGTGGGTAATTGCACCATTCTGTTGTCTTTCTAAAATTGAAATACATCTATTTCTGTTTGCGATAATAAATTCTATAATAAAATCTTAATTGGAAAAAAGCAATTTGTCGGAAGAGCAATTAGCGGTGGAACAGCTGCTTCGTTAACATACAGATGCAGAGTAATGGCTTCTGAATCAAATGGTACAGAACTCTCTGGTGAAGAGGTTCTTCCTAACACTATTAGACAATTTGATTTTCCTCGTGTTGTGCTTTCTGTTGCTCATCAACTTGACTTGCTTTAATACAAGATTATTCAAATGTCTCTGATACTCTTCTCTACGTTGTCCAAGATTTTTTTCCATGTAAAATCAGAAGCAATTACATAGCTCACGTTTGGATGATTTACTGTGTCAAACTTAGTTGCCTACTCTGATGTCTGAATTCAAGACAGTGATGAAAAATTCAAGGGTTGATTCCACAAGGATGTCGGGTTTGTGCTGAGTGCTTTATTTCAAGCCCAGCTCTGCAAGCTTTGTTTGAGTGCTAACCCTGCTGATGGCCGCTTGACAAGAGCAGGTCTCGGTCATTCAGCACTGCCTCCAAGTTTGACGCTGTTGTAGGTGCCATCATCATAGTTTCTTTTGTAATTTTTTCATGAAGTCCTAAGAGAAATTCACAAATTCTTTGACATCTCTTCCTTTTTCTTCCCTGGGCTAAGCTTTGGGGTTGAGCTTTTATTAATTTTCAGGAAAGATGATAGGGAAACTTATATTCTATAAGTTTCCACTGGTAGGAATATGTTTGCAGACACAAGATTCAGCAGCACTGAGCAGCCCATAAATGGCTGTTGCAGTGGCTGGAACTTCAGCTACCCAGCCCTGCTTGCTATCATCCACTTCCAAGGGACCTGCACCTGAAAATCTGTGTCAGTCTTACCACACGTAAGGACATTTCCTCTGTAGCAGACATTTGATATTACTTAAATGCACAAACAGCTGCATATATTTTTTTTCATCTCATCTCCAGCTGATGTATCATTTAATCATTTTTTGTCTGCTCTTGAAATCTCTTTCCCAGATGTATGAGAACACTGAGCTCACTTATCTGGCTCCTTGGTACGATTAGGGTAACAAAACATAGCTGCTTCACAGGGGCAGTGATACCAGACAAGATTCATACTGAAAATCATTTGAAGTAAAATGTGTCTATATAGTGTTCTGTCTACATAGTACTCTGTGTGTCAGAGCATCATAATTATTGGAAGGTACTGTCACCCTTTCGGATGACCACCAGGAGCCCTTATGAAGAGGGAAGAATATTAATTAGAAAACTAATTGTACCTCATTAGGAGACATCTGTGTTTTGGAGACCAGTACTACATTTGAATGAAGGGATAGTGAGTAAAAATTTCAGGAGAGCCTGAGATCAAACTTTTCAGAGGTATTAATCAGGTGCTTCAGGATACAGCCTTGCTGATTTTTCGTTAGTGCATTTGAATATCAGACATAAATACCTCCTCATGTCTTATCTTAAGTAGTGTCATATCCACTGAGGCATAAATTTGGATTTCTACATCACTTAAATTATTTATTTTAATCTGTTTTTAATTCCTACTGCTGTCACAAGTTTTGGTGCTTGGTACTGATTAATGCCATACCTAGATAACAAAACAGTTCTGAGTATTCATTACTGGAAGTAATAGTTAACTATATTATTTTCAGGCAGAGGTGTCTGTTTGGCTGTTAATCACCAAAGAACATACTGAGAGGACTGGTCAGCTTTCTGTGCCCTAAACGCATGAGCAATTCAAGCCTGACTTGCCACAGAGCAATGCCTTTGTGTAAAGTATACACAAAGTCTTCACTTGGGGTTGCAAGGATAAACACCCATTTCTCACTGTTTGAAGTAACTTTCTAGTGTGCAGAACAACAGAAAGCATAGGCCTGAATGCCGACTTACTTCTAAGGATATTTCTGCAATGTTATTACTCTGTGACTGTAAATATATAAAGAAGATGGTGTTACTTCTGTTGCTGTTGTGAATTACAAGTAGCTTCTCTTGTAATGTTATATTTGCTTTCAGAATTAACACCTTCTGAAGATCACCACTTAAATACAAAGTGTTACTCTGAAAAACATCAGATCTCTATATTAAAGAAATGTAGTGGTAACTTTTAGAAGGGATCCTTACGCTCTTCATCTCTCAAATCTGTTATGTCTGCTTTCTGAAGAAAGGTTTGATGGGAAGGATACCGTTGCTGGTATAAATCAAATACATTTCCACCATATAGTGATTTGTTATAGCCTGCCTTCTTCTGTGATCATCTGATTTGTGCCTTTGTCTCTGGGGCTGAGTGTACTCCTGATACATATATGTATGTATGTGTACTTAGTTCATTGACCAGTTCCAACCTTGGCAGTAAGATAGGCATCTTGAAGATGATGAAGTTCTTTCAACTGATGTAAGGATATGAAATTACAGGAGGAAAAGAAGAAACAGAAACATGCTGTGAACACTGGAGAATCTGTGTGATGGGCACTGAAGGAAGCACACAAAGCAGGAGTTTGAGATATTGTAACAAGACATTTTTTGCAGGTTTCTATCATCGGAGACACCATCATCAATCTGCCACAAGATATAAAAACTGAGGAAATTTACCTATGGTACTCCTGGACCTCATAGGTAGCTGCTCAGCATGCAAAATGCTGCCATGGGAACGTGGCTCAATTAAACCAAAATGGTGTTAGTGGTACACTACCCAAATCTCATTTCCACTTTAAGAGTACCTATAGGGTCCAGTTTGACACAGGAGACCGTGACTGTGCAGGGTGCAGAACAGTAGCACCATCAGTGACTGAATATACAGGCATAGACCTAGCACCTAAAATATAGATAGTGCAGAGCTACATTTTGCCATAGTTAACCATTATTTTATTGGACAATAATTGAGCATGGCAGGGTGATAATGACATTACTGCTTCTATAAGCAGGGGTTTATCTCATGTTGTTTGTAGCAATCGGGGCTGGGAACTAAGATATTTGCTTCCAAACCATTTGTAATTAGCAGAGTGGTGCTTTTTGCAATTAGCAGTACAGGCTGAGGGGTTCAGTGTCTCATCTTGTATTAGACTTGAAATCTGATCAGTCTTCCTAGCAGCTTGCAGAGTACTGCCGTGCTTGCACTTGTTATTCCACAGTAATAACATCCACAAGGCAGCCTGCTTGCTGCAAATTCCTTGGACGTGACATGCCAGCTTTAATAAAACGTAGCAATTTCAGGCACGTGATGATAATCACTTTTGCTGTTCAGCCTTGTGGGCTCCAACAAGGCTTTAAGTAGTGGGCTTCTGGTCTTCTCTTACAGCAAAAAGCAAACGTCTTAACTCTTGCTATTAGATATTGGTGGAAGCTTCAGTGTTGTAGTGTTGTAATGCAAAGCCAGCTTTCAGCAGTCTGCAAAACTTGGGTTGCAGGTAGCTACTGTTGGATACCATACTTCTATTGAATACCAGGAAAAAAATGGTAAATTCAGTGTTATAGTTAGGTCTCAAAGACTGGAATTAACTAATTGACACATGCTTTTCTGGCAGGAGTAGGAAAACAGCTATGATAGGAAATGTGTTATCAGAAGAGCATGTGGAGGTGCTTTGCTGAATGGGGAACTCTGTGGGACTGTGATCATGGCACCTGGCCAGGGACATGAGGGAAAAGATGCAGCACGAAGGAGACCCAGGGGCCATCTCCAGTGAAACAAAGACAGATGCGTTATTTTCCTTTTTCCCCAGAGCTATCACACAGTAATTGGTATCTCTAAAATCTGTGGTGGTGACAACCTCCCTGTGCTGCTGGTTAGCAACCTAACCAGGAGGGATCTTCTGTGTCTCAATGGAGGCCAAAGGGCCTTGTCACCACTTTGTTTCTGCGTTGGGATAAATTGCGGGTGATTTCCTGGCTGGGTTTTGTTGGTGCTTAGTGCAGGGGCTTAGGTAGAAAAAGGTTTAATGGAAGGAAAGGCGATAAGGGGAGAGCAGAGCTGTATGAATGACTTTTTGGTGATTCACATCCTATTCTCAGTCTCAGTTCCCAACCTTTGTAATGCTGGGGCCAGCAAATGTGATGGAGACCTGATGAGTGTTGTTCTCTCCGTCTGCACACTCTCCTGTTCCAGCACTTCACAGCACCATTCATCAGTGGTGACAGTGGTGACATTAGCTGATGTGTTCACCCTCCCCAGCCCCTCTTGGAGGCTGTCCCCACTGCAGTTGGGCTCTCACCACCACAAATGACACCGCAGGTGACTGAAGTTGGTATGTAGTAACATGCCTCCAATGTGCTGTCAGTGTGAGCTCTCCGAAGGGCTCAGAGCACCGAGAACTGGGCTGCTGCACCTGCCAAATTTATCAACTGCATGCTCTGAGGCACTGCTCCCTTCTTTAGTTGTTTTTGAAGCCTTCACCAATGTCAAAAGCCCTTCTGGAGAACAGGATGCCCCCACAGCACGTTCTCTGAGGCCTCTCCCCATGCTCCATCATGGGGTGTCTGGCCAGGCCCAGGGCCACCCCTTACCCTTCACCAGGCCCCTGAAGCTACTACAGCAGTCACAAAGAGGAGAACAAAGATGAGGAAAGCACAGTGAAAGTGAGTGTCGTGAACTGCAGCAAGGAGCACCATCTGACCAAGTAGTGCCTGCAGAGAAGTGCTAAATTCCTGTTCAGCAGGAACCCAATCTGTTCCCGAGGTGACTGTCAGCCTTTCACACCACCATTGCTCCCGTTCGCCCCACACGGATGGGCAGGTTGCGAAGCACACACGTGCCTGCTGTCCTGATCCCTCCAGATCTGATGGGCATGGAGAGGCCTCCACAACAGCAGATGGCCTCTTCCAGGAGGAAGGTGAATTTAAAAAATGTTGGGCTCATTAGCTAACTGATGGTAAAGAGATATTAATCTGGGTAGATTTATTCTGTTCTGTAGTCTGCGAAAGCTATTAAACTTTTTGTTTCTTGTGAACTGGGCAGTGTACGGCTTCTACGTGTTCCTCTCATTATGTCACATACGTGCCAAAGGCATTTTTCACTCTTCCTTTCATGGCAACTGGTACATCAACTGAATCCACTCCTTCCAGCAGATGGTGACGCTGCTCATAGCACTCCTGCTCTTCTCTTTCCCTTGATATTCAGGCTGAAGGCTTCCAAAGGATTTTCTTACATCAATTTTTTACATGACACTTTTTCTCTGGACTTGTGATCAAAAGAAAAAGTCAGGCTCATTCTCTAAGTTTCATGGTAATGAGAAAGATTGGGGCTAAACTTTTTCGGAAACATCGTTAACAGTAAGGATGGATAAGCACGGAAGTAATGAAAATGGAAAGTCTTGAAACATCTGCATTCACATAGTTAGAAGGAGTAAAAAGAATATCTGTTGGAATCGTTCAGGTATTGGTGATCCAGTTTTGAGGCCATGTGCTGGACAAACTCTGTTTAAGTCTTTCTAGTCTTGTCTTCTGCATTCTTGTATTTAATCTGTTGATTAATGGGTTGTTCTGAACACACTGTTCACCCTGCTTATGAGTGTCTGAGCAATGAAATGTGTAATAAAAAGAATGGCATAGTAAGGTGAGTAAGGCAGCAATGACTTTCCATTGATGATATCAGGGCTGTATATTATCCACTTAGAACTGCAAGTACACAAATTGAGCACCAAGTTATGATGCAGGTGGAAGTATCTTTATTCTGCATCATGCTTAGAAAGTCAACGTAAGTAAGCCACCAACTGTAAATCTGTTTGTGCCTTTTCAGATACAGCTAATTAAACTCGTGACTAGTTTTCTGTAGTTGCTGTTACAGAAGGATTTTTTAGGACAGTGGAGACATTAGATTAGCAGCGCCTAAAGGTGTGTGCTTTCACATTTACTGGTTGCACAGAAGTTTGGATCTGTAACTTTTCAAAGACCAAAATTATTAGAGTGAGGAGGCTATAAAGGCAATGTAAATAGATAGACTCTGGAAACAACACTAGCCAATTTCAAAGAGAAATGGTCATTTTAAAGTCAAGAGGCTGCTGATAAAACTTAAAAGGGGAAGAGATTCAGCTTTGCCAGCCTCTCTCAAAAAGAGGCTGAAAGAAAGACTCATTGCAGACCTTCTTGCTTCCAGAAAATGTTCTCTTGCATTTCCACCAGGCCCAGGAAATAAGGCATCTTTAGGTGTTCTTCCTGCTGTAAGGGGGAGGAGTTAAGCTGTTCAGAAATGCAGCAGCATGGATAAGAAAATAACTCCTAGCCAGCAAGTGAAACTCTCATTGTTAAATGTAGAGATCAGTCAGGCAAATAATGAATATTTTCAAGCATGGAGCATTTGTAAGCAGCTGGATATCAGCAGTCACGTAACTGATCCTGTATAAGTATTAAATCTGCTGTTTTATTTATACAAATGAATACTCACAAGCATTCCTACATTTACTTCTATTCCTGGGAATTCCTCTCTGGTTTTATAATTGGGGTTGCTTCTGTGCCTTTACTGAAGCGCACATGGCTAAGATTTACAGACCCTATCGAAGAATGGCACCGATAGTTTACTTCAGATATGTTATTCCAGTAACTTGATATTATTCAGAAATATTAGTTCTTAAGATTATTCAGTGTTACTTTATGTTTTTGCATGGTTGTAGTGGAATTACATAAATATGAATAAAGCTGTGTATCTCTTGAGTATGCCTTTTCCTCCTCGGTACTAATGTTTGCATCTGGGTAGCTGCTGTTATAAATAAGATCATTTTACATGATGCCTGAAGAAGTTCCCTGCCCATCCAGGATGGATGTTCTGTAGTACAGATAGATTGGTTAAATATTGATTTACATTTACTTGTGGGGTTTTTCCTCCAAAAAAGTAAGGTAATTTCAGAATCACTGAAAAGCTGGTGAGAGATGGCTAGTCCTACGTGAAGAAATTACCTGCACTCAGTCTACTTTAAGGTACTTGAGGGACAACAAGCCATGTAAGAGGGTTGGTTAAGAGTAAAGCACTTTGGCTTGCTTTTGAGAAGTCCCTACTTCACCAGCGTTCTCATAGCTTGAGTGCCTCTACATCCCATAATGTCATGCTGCAGGGTTGGCCCCTTTTGTAGAGAGCTGGATGAGCTCGTCCGCCTGCTGCAGTCACTGCCCTTGGAAATTGTTTTGGGTTCCTGGTGGCAAACTGCTGGGCTGACAGATCCTCTGTCTGTTAGGCTGAGGGAGCTGGGCTTGTTCAGCCCGGAGAAAAGAAGGCTGCAGGGTGACCTCATTGCAGCCTTTCAGTACCTAAAGGGAGCCTACAAACAGGAGGGAAATCAACTCTTTGAAGGGTAGATAACAGCAGGACAAGGGGAAATGGTTTTAAGTTGAGGGAGGGAAGATTTAGGTTGGATTTCAGGGGAAGTTCTTTACTATGAGTGGTGAGGTGCTAGAACAGGCTGCCCAGAGAGGTTGTGGATGCTCTGTCTCTAGAGGTGTTCAAGGCCAGGTTGGATGGGACCCTGGGCAGCCTAGTATTAAATGTGGAGATTGGTGGCCCTACATGTGGCAGGAGAGTTGGAGCTTCGTGATCCTTGAGATCCCTTCCAAACCTGGCCATTCTGTGATTCTGTAATTCTGTTATTCTGTTGTCAGGAAAGCAAGTCTTGTTCATCCTGGTCCTGTTGGTAGACGTTCTTCTCTGCCATTTTCCAAAAGTTACTTCTGTCTTCATCTTCTCATTGGCTTTGTTTGGTTATGAAATTAATTTGGGCTAAAGAGAAAACTTGATGCACCCTTTTAATATAGCTCTTGTATAGTCGAGGATGACAAGTTTGCTCTGAATATGTAAGCAGCTCTAAGTTTAGCTTCTGTGGAAGGAGGCATGTGACAAAGTAAATCAGATTAATGTTTTGAAGGCACTGACATTACCATTAGTCAAATCTTTATATCCAGGCTGTATGTCCAGGTCAATAACAGTAGTGGAATAAAATCTGCATATCATGGCTTATGTTCAGGTTGCACTCCTTAGCAGCTGGTTGCTTAAGGTGTTAGCAGTTAGACTAATTTAGCTCTCAAATGAAAGTTTTGCTTTAAGCTTTCCTGCTTTACATAAACATTTTGATGATTCCCAGCAATGTTTTGGGTTGTTTTTTTTATTAAGTTGCGATCACATGTACTAATGAACACTTATATTATGAGGTGTCTAAAATTTGAGAATTCACTGACATTTCCTAAAAATTGCTCCTAATTGGAAATGTTGCTTCCAACAGCTTCTCAGGGATCTGTTTTCCAAACAACTGCACTGCTGAGCTGTTTGTTTAAGACATTTGCAGAATTTATGTCTCCTAACCTTTAAGAGCAGTAGTAGGACTATTTGCATTTGGGCTAGTTTCCTGCAGTTCCCTAAATGATTAGTGAAAGCAAACCTACCTCAGGCCTTGATTTTAGAATGAACCAATTTGTCCTGGGGAGCTACACAAGCTGTATAGGTCTGCATGGTCCATTACTCCGTTGGTTCAGAGGACTCCTACCCCTGCCTCTCTGGAATCATTTCTGGGTTTAGTCCTTGGCCCTTGCAGCACCACATCAAATTCGTGCTCCCTTTCTACCTTTACTTTTCTAAAATGCATTGGCAGTACTTCCTCACTTTGGATATTATCCAAGGGAGAGCTTTCTTTACACCATATATCCCGAGCTCTTCCTTTCTGCCTACGCCTCCCATATTTGTACTTTAATTTGGAGCTCTAACACTAAAGAGGAACCTTTGTGTGTGGATATATACACGATAAAGCCACTCTTGTTGGCATGAGCTTCTGAAAAAATCAGTCTTTGCCGAGCTTCTCTACCCCAATTGTTCTATGACTTCATGCTCAGACATCTGTGACTCTTTGTCCCTGGTACAGCATGTAGGTTTGCACATTCACAGGTGCATGGCTCTGAAGGCAGGTGAGGAAGAAACCACAGGAGGGTATTGGCAAAGTCACAATAAGCAGTTTCTTAATGTGAACCTTGTTGCTTATGAAAATAGAAGAATGACTCTTCCCTTTGAAAATGTATCTCATCAGCAGAATGCTTTAGCATGTTTTTCACAGTTTCCTCGGAGTTGTCAGTGGCTTTTTATAAGAGAACTGCAAATAGCCTGTAGTATTAAATATTTCATCACAGTTAGGTACGCTATATTCATCAGTTTGTAGAGTGAGCTTGTCAAAAGTCTCCTTGTTTTTGTTTTCAAGTCACATGTTTTTAATGCGAATCTGTCGGGTCTGTTATGTGGACTTAAAATGCTGCTTTGCTTGCAAAAACAGAAAAAAAGAAGAAACTAAAGCTGTTAGAGCTTCAAATGATTTTGAAATATTTTCAGCAAAGAGTAGGATGAGAAGTTGCTTCCATATAACAAATGTTCAGCAAAGAACCTAGGAACATAAAAGAACGTGTATGACTTGTGAGGAACAATCATTAGTCATGGTAAGCTTTATTCCACCACCAGTGCTTTATTCTATGTGGAAAAGGTGGGTTTACTTCCCATTAGAAATACCCTTAGAGAATCTCTTGTCATTAAGGCATTTAGAAGTTTTTAATGTTCATTTTTTTCAAGCCCCGAACAATCAGAATTAAAAGTAATGCCAGATAATGAATCTGTGCTGCTTGTGGCCTCAAGGTATGGAACTAATAGGAAACCAGTTAATGAGAATAGCCGTGGTTGTACTAGGAAGGATAAAGAGAAAAACCAAGAATTATAAACCTTCGTGCTTCAGAGCCAGCCACTAATTGGCAGGGAGGTATGAAGAAACTTCCACAGTTCAGAAAGAACACATTTAGGTGTCTCCTTTGCAACTTCTACAACAATATATGGTACTTATCACTGTTAAAGAGAAGGTGGGACAGTTTGGAATTGCTCAGGACAAATTGTAAATTTGAAGATGATGATGGCGATACACATTGCTATACAGGGCATTACATTCCTGCATGGAGCGGAGTTTTATTAAATAGTCAACAGAGGACTAATTCCCCTACTTTGGAGGAAAGATGAATAAGGAGAGATGATGTATGATTGGAAGCAGAAAATCAGATGTGTGCTTGAAAACATAGGTGAAATAGTGGCCAAAGTATATAGAAAGTAGGAATTGGCCATCACACGAAGAAAGAATGTACAATGAAACCAGCTACATATGTTGTTAAATCACCTGCAGTGGTTTAGGATTTCAGGTCATCATTATGTCTCTGAATAGCATTACTTTGGCATTGCTCCATAATTGTCTATACTACAAGATAAAAGACATGCCAAATCTTTAGTTTGTCTGGAATGTATTTTAAAGGATTTTTGACCTTGAAGCATTTTAAAGCAATTTGTCCAGTCCCTGAAAAGCAGGAATGCCTGCTGCTTTCTGTCTAACCTGTGACATGGTTATCTTCGTAAAAGCAGAGCTACTGCTCAGCTCAGCCACTGCTGCTGCGCTCACCATTCCTATTGCCATTCCTACAGCAGAAGCAAGCTGATGGTTTTTATTCACTTTAGATAAAGTGAGTTAGTAGCAGCAGCATGTGTAGTAATTGGTGATTAAAGCACTGGTAAAACGGGCACACTTAGTGAGCCTGAATGAACCCTTCAGCAGAGTATCTCTGCAGTATTTTTAGTAATCACTCACTGGGGCAAAAGGTGGCCTAGAACAAATCTGCAGGGATTGTACTGTTGTTAAGTTGCCCTCTGAACAACATGAAACAGTAGGGGAAATGAAGGATTGGATTTTGCCTTGTGATAGATGAACGTGGTGAGAGCTGAGGGCTGACCACCAGTCCCCTGCTCCTAACTCTGATAATGAATTGAAAATGCACTCATTGACCTCTTTTCAAATGCAATTTGTCCCATATTCACCAAGGCTTCTTTTATCTGTGGTCTATTTTTAAGAAGATTTGATAACCTGTTAACTTCATAAGGAAAAGGAAAGTAGTCTATTAGTTCAGAAAGTTTTCCCTTAATTGTTCTTCGCTGGCAACCTTCAGAAGCCTCTTCTGATTGCTTATAAAAGGTGATCATCTGTGCTTGATGGTAAGACTTACAATGAAAGTGAAGTTGATGTGACAATAAAAATTAAGAGCATTGAAAGGGCCAGTGCTGTAAATCTGCATGAGTATTTATTTAAATAGCATCTCTTTTAGCAGTAACTTCTATAAGTAAAACAAAGAAAATAGATTGTTTTGTTTAGGAACTTGGGGTGGGGTGGACTGAATTAATTCAGAGCTTGATGTTACTCAAAACAACAAGAACTGCTTGATTGGGTCCCTTTTTGCTATGAAAGCAGCTCTTGCCTTCTAATTTGTGCTGGTTCATCTCTCCTAACAAGAAGAAGTGTTTTTGGCTGCACGAATTATAGTTAAATATTTTACAGTAATGAAAATAATATAATTCCTGATAGTCGATTTAGAAAAATGTATTAATTCTGGGATTCAGAGGACCGCTTCCACAGATATTTCATGTACTCTATCTATTGCTTTTCTTACCAGTGTAGATATCATCCAGCAATTGGCTTGGTCTGATTTATTTTATATTCATGAATCAACCTTGTGATAGTTTCCACGGCTGCACTGCTGTGAAATAAGTCTTCTGCAAATCTCTTTTTGTATGTATATACATGTGCTTATTTTTGCATGCAGAATTTCAAATGTTTCCATACAAAATAGAGGCAACCAGAAGAACATATCTAATATGAGAATGCAAGAATCAGAATGTATTTTTATTCCTAATGTCTTAACAGTCTAATCAAAATGCAACAACTGCTTCTTGTTAGAACAATTCCACCAATAATCCATAGCAATTTCTGTAAAGAATCATTAGTACCATAGAGAAGTCATAGAATCACAGAATCATTTGAGTTGGACAAACCCATAAAAGTCTTCTGGTCCAACCCCTCTGCACTAAACAGGGACACCCACAGCTCTATCAGGTGCCCAGAGCCCCGTACAGCCAGACCTTGAGCGTATCCAGGGATGGGGCATCCATCACCTCTCTGGGCAACCTGTGCCAGTGCTTCACCACCCTTATTGTAAATAATCTTCTCTTTATATTAAGTCTAAATCTTTCCTCTTTTACTTTGAAATCAGACAATAGGCAAACAATCACAGGGTAATTTTACTTCACTGCTGGGCCAAGCATCTGACTGCAGAACAAGCACAGTAGCATTTTCTTGACTTCTGCAGGTACAGTAAAAATCACCCTAAAACAGGTTGAAGACCAGACAAAGCCTAACAGTCCCAGAGGCATGCACAGCTCTCATGACTAATTACCACTTTTAAATTGAGGCATAGCAGAAGCACGAGCATTCGACACCAGGGCAGTGGCTGACATACCTGTGTTGGGTATATCAAGTCCTGCTTTTCTCACGATTGCAGGATGGTGAGTTTGAGAACTAAGTTACAACAAAAGCAAAGATAAAAAGCTGCATCATGTTGATTTCAGGATTTGGAACTGAACAGTTCACACCTCTCTCTCCCCTCAGGGTGTAAAGAAGCCTGCAGGAGGCTGCAATATGCGTTACGGGTGGCTTGATGTGAGTGAAGGCACAGGGAAATACAAACGCTCAAAGAAATGTCCTTCCTTGGCTCTGAAAGAACTTGGCAATGGAACAGAAAGGGTAATAGTCAGTAGGATGGCCCTTTTCCATGGATATATTAACATACATTCCATGGTATTTTAATATATTCAAAGCTCTTGAGGCTGGAGTGCAGACAGCATGCTCTCAGTAGCAGGCTACCCATTGTCATATATGGTCTGACTTGGAGTATTTGCAAATACAGAGATCAGTTGCCTTGAAGCTGTTGCCCACCAATTACAGTATAATTTAATCGAATACAGCCATTCATTCAAGATGTCACTATTATGGAGTAGTAGGACCATTAGGAACCTGAATTATTTGACAGTCCCTTGTTCTGTCTCAAACAATTCCTTGTTCAGTCTTTTCACGTTATTTCTTCATGCTTGAAGCACACAGTGTTACTTCTCCATTCTGGACTTGGCTGCATATCGCCAGGCGTTTTTAGTAGAAAACATTTGGAGGGTTTGTATAATCCCAGTCCTTTTTTTCCATTTGGCTATGACTAAAGAAACACCCCCTGCTTGAGAAGGGAAGTACAGACAAGCTCTGCCTTCCAGTCCCCATTCCTGATCCAAGACTGAAATGCAGGTGGTTGTTGACAGGGTGTAAATGGTCATAAAATATCATAAAAACAGAGTTTAACCAGAGAAGAGTAATAAAAGTACTCTCAGATCTGTGGCAGCAAATGCTGTTAAGCTTGCAACAACTGGGAGGGAGCAGAGTGTGAGTGAAGAGGAGGATTAGAGTTGTTTCCTTTCTGATCAGAGTTGTGTAGATCTGATCTCTTACAATTTGGAATGATTGAAGATTTCACTGAAGCGCTACTGATTCATACCTGCCCATTAGAGCTCTGACCTGAGCACTGATTTTGAATTCCAATAGAAACCAAAGTAAATAGGCAAGTGACAGACTGACATGTGAATAGAAAAGCCAGGAGAAGTGGGCTGAGCCACACTTCGGTAGCAGTAGAAGAGCTTACACAGTGCCCTAACTCCTGTATTAATACTCTGTTCCCTTTAAGCTTGCCCTAAATTTATCACTTCTAATTTGCTAAGGAACAGCCATTCTCCGAGCAACTTGGAAGCCAGCACTATCAGTTTGGGGTCAGCAGTGTGCTCCTTTTTGATGCATTGCTTGGAATCTGGTTTTCTCTAGGTCACAGTCCTATGGAAACTCCACTGAGTTTATGGCTGCCATTCCTCTGAAGAAAATCAGCCTGGCAAATGAAGTAAGATTATTTGTAGTAATTGCACCATCATATCTCCTCCAAAGAGATCTCTTGGGGCTGATATTTGTGAATGCATCATTATTTGGAATGCAAACTCAAGTTGTTTTTTTTTAAGCAGTACAACAACCAGTAAGATATGAATGAACTTCATCCCTAGTGAAAGCAATTTAGCCAAGAGAAAAAAAAATACTAGCATCTAGTGTTGGTAGAAGGGAATAGGATCCTGTGCTCATTTCATCTGCTTAAATTCAGTTTTAAGTTCTGCTTATATTTGAATAATTTGTTTAGCAGTGAGTGCTAATGTTTTGAAGTTGAGGGAGTGTTGCATACCACACCTTACTGCCATCCTGTATTTGAATGAGAAAGGCAATGGAACAAGACATAGGGAGTCTTTGAGTACCTTGAGAAGCTGGTTCAGCTCTGTACCAGAAAGAAGAGAAGACAGGAGCCTCTTCAAGCTGGCAGGTTTACACACAGTTTCCAGAAAGAGGTATAAGCCCAAAAGCATCTTCTGGGGACTTGCTTCTTGGGAGATGTTTCATCAAAGAAGGCTAGGTCTAAGGGGAGACCCACTGCTGAGAGAAGTTGTTTTCTCCTCCTTCATTGGTGCCAGCTGGGTGCAATTACCCTGTTCTTTTGCTGGGCTGGGATGAAGGTGACAAATGGTTTTATATCACTGATATACCTGCTGATATTCCTCACTATTACCCAAAATTGAAATGTCTGAATTACAGTCAAAATAGCTGACAGTAGTTTGCAAGAGAGGTGTGCTTTTTAAGAGTGATGGTACTGATGGTATTTATTAATAATAGATATTTTCAATTTGGTATCTTTTCGCAGCCGTGCTTGTTACAAGTTTTCCATGTTATGGAAAATATTAATCAAAATTATACTTAAAAACAACCAAAAATACTCTTAAAGTTCAGAAAAGTGATTAATTCTCTCTCTGTAGATCTCTCAAATTCCATTCTTCTGCCTTCCTGTTCTCAAAGAATTCTAGGAGTGGCACATGGGCTCTATACAACTGCAGAGATTAGCTGATGGGATTTTAGAAGCAAACTGAACGAAATGCTTGGGCATTTCTCTCTTTTTTTTTTTTCTAGCTGTCTGTCTTTTTGTCATGGTTGGTCAAGAGTGCCCCAAAAAAGATAAAAAAAAATCCCAAGAGCATCAAGGATGCAGCGATTGATTGTCCCTACTGTGTTCTTCTAGGAAAAGAAAATATTGATTCTAGAATGAATTGAACCATCCCTATTTTTGTCAAACAAAAAATAACTTCTGCACTTCTTCCACCCTCCTTTCTCACTCCTGTCTCAGAGCAGTAGTGCTTTCAGCCCTGCAGTGCACAGAGTCCTACCTCCTTTCCCGGCTGGTGTTGATGAGTTACCCACTTTCTGTGACTCTTCCATTTGTAATGCATTTTTTTCCCTCTTGGAATCTCTGATTACCACTAAGTCATCTGAATTTGTGCTACAGTTAGAGAACAGGGAAGCAGTAAGTGGGCCTCCATCCTTTAGCTGGCTGTTGTTTTCATCAAATTCATAGGAACTTGGATAGAAAATTCTCTTTTCTGTCAAATCAAGCTTGAAATTGGATAAGAGAGGAAAAGATGTTATTGGGGAAGAATGACAGGCACATGTAATGTATTCACTTAACTCTCAGCTCTTTGGAAACAGGGACTGTGTGAGGGTTGCAGTGCATCAACAGGTACAGCTTCTGAAGGGGAAAGCCACACTGCACAGTTGAGGAGGTACCATCAAGCTGTATGCATTTAGGAACTCCCTGCCTGCTCACACACTTTTCAAATCATGAAGCTTTTATGCAGAGCAGCTTCGTTCACCACCATTGCATCAGGAAGCTGTGATTGCTTGGCCTTTATAAAGGGAGAGATGGCTTCCTGTGTATATCAACTATACATGGCATTAGAAGGTCAAGTACTGCCCCTCAAGCTTCACTTCAGAGCCACTTGGCATCCAGCAGAGATTGCAGAAGAGAGGTGTAATGAGCCATCTGGGTAGGAAGAAGTTTTTGGGTGAGTTGCTACATGGCTAAGTTGCTCTGCCAGCCCCGCCTGAAAGCACATGTCGCAAAGCAGCTTGAGAAGGCATATAGGCACACTCTTGAAGCTGAGCATGTTCTTGAAAACAAGAAGACTAAACCATATGCACGGTGTGTTTCCCTGAATAAAAGCCTAAATAAAATCTAAGATTCGGTGACTGGAAATGTAGTTGCCAGCTTCAAGCATAACAAAGCTACAGAAGAGACACGCTGTAATGTTCCTTATCTGTGTAGCATTCCCCTCCTGTTCCGAATACTAATTCAAACAAAGATCAGAGGGAACAAGAGTTTGTTTGAGAAATTGCAGCAAAAATATCACAGACCACAGCATTTTCACTGACTTCATGGTTTCACAGCAGCCTGGCTTTGGAAGCAACGTATTCTGTCACTTGTGAGTCTGACTCCTGTCTTTCTGACCTGTTTTCCCACTCCTGAACTGCATTATCTTTTGCAGCACAAGTTGCTGAAGCCATGTCCAAGGCAATCTCCTGCCACAGCTGCGGTCTTCAGTCATGGTGCTGTGATCACAAATCCTCCTGTCATCCAGAAAAACTGGCAAGCTGGCAAAATGCAGCAGCATCAGTACTAATATCTGATCAAATTTGATATCTCAACCCCCAGTGAAGAAATGGACTGTCAACTCAATTATTGTTTGGAGCAAAACACAACAGTGCTGTTGGCTGCAAGCCATGCCATTATTGGGACAATTGAGTTTTATGCTGGGGAATAAAATGTAGTTATCCTTAGAGTGCCATCTGCATGCACACTGCACTGCAGACCTCCACGCACCTCCAGCACACAAACACCAAGGCTTTCTGCTTAGTGTATCTGTATGCTGTGTGTATATATCTAGGTGCTTTAAGTAACCCATGCAAAGGGGCCCTGGATGACATTGCCAACTCACTGCTCCCCTTGACTGCTGTTATTCAAGAGAGCGTGCACACCCTGCAAACATCCTACAAATGAGTTACTCTGTATTCCTTTCCTTTCCCTCTTTCTTTTGATATGTTTTCATCTACAGAGTCGTAGGAAAGTTTAGATTGAAAGGGACCCTGGAGGTCATCTTGCCCAACATCATCGTCAAAGCTGGGTCACTTGGGTCAGCTTCAGTTCAGATATGATTTTCTCCCACTGGGCACCATGTAGCTTCTGTAAATAATGATGCTGCCATCCATCGTCTCTTAACTGATCTGAACTATCCTTCTGTCAGCAATGTGGATCTCTAGAGGTTAACAGAATCAGGTCTTTATGTTTCCGTCTCCACAGTGTACATGGGAATTGTGTTAGCTGTATGCTTTCCACTTTTCGGTGTATTGAGAGCTGACTACAGACTGGAGTCAGCCCATGTTCTCATTGAAGAGGACTCTATTCTGTGCGGGTGAGGCCTCACTTGGAGCACTTGGTGTCCAGATGTGGAGTCTTCAGTACATGAGAGACATGGAGCTGCTGGAGCGCATCCAGAGGAGGGCCACAAAAATGCTCCAAGGGATGAAACACCTCTTCGATGAGGACAGGCTGAGAGAGCTGGGGCTGTTCAACATGGGAAAGAGAAGGCTGCAGGGATTCTATGATTCTATGATTCTTTTGACTGAGTTGCATGCTTTAACTTCAGTGGGCACAAACTTCTAGTGAAACCTGGGGATTGAGTGTGCTTTCAGAAAGACAAGTTGGCTGCAGGATTCTCTGAGAAACTCTTCCCAGCTGTATCAACATGAGCAGCTCCACATAACACGCAACCCACAGATGCTATCCCAGCACTTTGCACAGCTCTGCTCAGCTCCTGGGAAGTGTGGAAGCACTTACTTAGTACTTAGTTTCTCCTCTGGCAGCTAGCAACTGCATGTCTGACTCTGGCAAGTCTTTGTATCCTTGTGCTGTGAACTTCGGTGTCTTATATTGGTAGACTTCTCACATTTCTCCATCAGTAGTGATGCATCTGGAGGTGTCATTTCATTGCACAGCAGGGTGCTCACGAATGATGCAGCTGCAGTTGTACCACTTAGGTTTCATGCTGGTCCAGAAGTGCTAGCCATGAATTTGCTGTCTTTCCAACTCTCATTTGGAAACTGCTCTTAGTTTCTGCTCTGTTGGCACTGCCTTCAAGATGGGCTTTGCTGTCTCTCTCTCTCTGATAGCAGCAGATCTGAGCAGCTCCTGCAGGGGCATTGGAACCCTCAGAGAGGTTCCTGAGGCTAAGCCTCTTCCTGCTCTCAGCTCACCTTCCTTGCTTCAAGATCTGGAGATATCTGCCTACTTAAAATGGCTCTTTTGGCTGTGCACCTTCTTTCCACTTACATGTTGACTCTGAAAGTTGATCACACCATGAGCAATATGTTGTTTTCACATCATAAGCTCTCTCCTGCATGGATTTTATGTTCCGTTGCTGTAGAACAAGAGTTTTCTGATTTGATCTCCAGATTGTCTGATTGATTCATCCCTTTTCTTTGATGAGGACTCATCACTCTGTCAACATCATAGATGTATATCTTTGGAGGCATGAAAGAACACACGAAGAGGAAGTCCAACTTTAATAATTCCTGTGGAGGAGTTATAGCAGTTCTCATGTGCACTCAGGGCTGTATTTGCATTGGTCAGTTAGTCCCACCCTCCCAGTGGAGAACAAGAATGGACAAAAAGTGGATGGTGGATATCCACCATTCATACCATGCCTACACAGGATGCTGGCAAATCCTTTACGAAGTCCCCTTTTATTTTTTCACCATTTATCATTTCTTTTAGTTGCTTTTATAGTCAAAAGACATGTGGGACAGTGGTGTAAAGCTCTAAAGGTAAGGAGTAGGGAGAAAAAAAACCTGCAACCCTGTGTTATTTTCTGATGCCAAGATGCCAAATCACTCTGTTGGACCTTTGAGATTATATCTGCTGCACATTCTGGACAACTGCTGTTGAAATGTTAGGACAGTTGGTGAGGAATGCCATTTGCACCACCTGTGGACAGACAGCCCAGATAGTATTATCCTTACCAATACCTGGCACCTGTAGGCTGTGTGTCCATGATGGAGTGTCTTACACTGGGCTTATAGGTGGCAGCTTTAGAAGAAATGTTTTCAACATAAGAGTGGTCTGCTTCTGGAATGAGTGCTCAGAGGAGTCCCAGAGTATCCATCCTCGAGCAATCTGGTCTTTTTGGCATTGATGTGGTCAGTGATTTCAGCTAGATGTCCTCCATAAACTCCTTACAATGTGAATTATACTGTGCTTCTGTGATTCCTCAGTGACTGGTAGAAAGACATGAGCCATTCCAAAACAGTCTGCCTGTATCACTTAGGGAGAGATGAAGGTCTACTAAAAGGTTTTTGATATGTTGGTTTTTTGTATGGCTGTTTTTTTTCCCCCCATATTTCCTAGGAAGAGAGCCATTCACAGACATGCACGTTTTATCAAATTAAGCACATCTTTACTGAAAAAAGACATTGCTTGAAGCCCTTGCACATGATTTGGACAACACTTCTTATTTGAGAAAAAGGGATGCAAGGCCTTCTCTCTTTTTGCACAATAATTTCACTTCTGATAATTTGCTATTTTTGCTTAACATAAAAATAAGTTGTTTCTTTACCTTCACGAAACAGAATCTTTCCTCAAATTACTATAGATGTGGATCTTAATAAAGAAAATAAATCAGTCGCAGTGATACTACACAGTCACAATCACAGTGAATTTAGTTTTACCTAAGCTCACCTCTTCTCTTGACCTCAGCATGCACTCGGGTGTGCAGCAGCATCTCCAGCCTCAACCCAGTTGCAATCATGGATCTTAGATAGTAGAACCATGGAATCATGAAGGTTGGAAAAGACCACTAAGATCATCCAGTCCAACCATCAACCCATCACCACCATGCCCGCTATCAATCAATAGCAGAAGGAGTTCTGACAGCCTTAGATGGTCAGTACATTTCTCTGTATCTCATAAAGCTGCTTTTTCCTGACTTCTGCAGAGCTCATGTCTTCCTGAAGTCCTAACCTGATGTTTTAGCAGTGGCACTGAGAGAGCACACTTACCCAGGTACACTCCGTCTGCTCCCAGCTCAGAGCTTTGGGACTCACCTTTCAGCAAGCTGGGGTCTGCTCTGCAGCCTGTGCATCTGTGTGAGCATCTGGAGGAGACCAAGGAACTACTAGGGGATCTTTTACAGCAGTTCCCATACATTCTGTGTCTTTCTGTGCATCTTTCTCCTCTTGGGATAGCACTCTGGAGTCTGCAATGGGAGGGAAGAGACAAAGAAGCTTTCTGCCTTCAATGTACAATATATGGAGAGATGGGACAGATGTGCCCTGTGTGAAAACCACTGGGCAAGAAACAAGTTGTTAGGAGCTGAACGAGTGAGGCATGTCGTCTCCCTTGGTAAGATACATGTGTGCATGCAAGCACACTGCAAAGAACTACAGTTCCTGAGAAGTAAGCTGCTATTTTCATCTATAAATTCCTAATTGTAAGAAGCCTTTTTCATGTAAAATGAGATTGCCTTGCATACCACGAACATCAAATATACAACTGAAACCCCTCCCCCCTAAAAGAACACAGTGGACAGATATCTGAGGAGCCAAGCAAGGCTGCATTTTGACATGCTGCACTTCTTAATGGAAGATTAGGAAATCAGCAACTAAGCATGTATTTATCTCACTAGGGCAGAAAAGATCTTTTGACGCACATAAGCAGTTTCTGTTGCTAGCCTGCAAACAGAGAAATTGCCTGCTGAAGTCAGAGATGATGATTACTTTCTGGGTGGTGGCTGCATTTACCATTTTTTCTTTAACTTTTCACATTATCTGCGATATTTCATTGCATTATTATGTGTAAAGATTTTTTTTCAGACTCCACAATATTCAAATAGGGAATCGCTCTGTTGTCATGGAAATCATTGCAGAATTAGGCCACAAAGAGTGACAGGGACTCAGTAGCCAGGTGATATAGGCACTCAACTGGGAAAAGAGAAATCTGCTTTTCTGCCCCTGTTCCCATGAATTTATAATTATTTCTTTCTCTAATGAAGCAGGTGCACTAAGAGGGCATGTTTCAGGAAACTGCTGCTACGTGAGTGCCTTCAGAACTGGATTCAAATGGGTGCTCCTTATCAGGCAGGAGAAGGGAAGAACTGAATTCTGATTTCACTCATCCTAGCAGAAGGAATTGATGCCCGGGTGAGGAGGTGGAGAGGCAAGATGGCCACGGTGGCCTTTCCTTGTCTGTGACTAAATGAGCCCTATGTGTACTTACCAACACTTCCTCAGTAAGTGGGTGATAGGCAAACGGGTGCCTAATTTTAGTCACGTCAAAGGTTCAGCCAGGCATGAAACTGTTTCTTCAGAATACAGCATGTGGGCTCAGGAGTGCAGGCAGTGATGGGAGTAAACCTAGCAGGGGGTTGGAGAATCTCTTCACCATTCCTGTTCTCTGTTCAATGCTTTAAGGTTTTGCATTCCAAAATGTTAGTGGAGAGTGCAGTAGTGAACCTTTTCTGTACATAAACATGTACAAATGTCCATGTAAGTGCAAAACTTAAAAGGATGAGAAATTCAGTGGAGAATGCAACAAACTGGACTCTGAATTACACTGTGGTCCTATGGGTGGAAGTGTCTGATGCGTAGCTGGGGATTCTATGAATCCTCAAAGCCTTGTTCATGAAACAATCGGGTATAAATGTGCTTCCAGTGTAAGCATTCGACATCAGAAAGATGTTTGCAAAATTTTACTTTAAAAAATACTGTTGTTACTGTTTGAGGGTGTGCCCAGGCTGAAACATAAAAGCTTTTGGTCTGATTTTAGTGCTGATTTTGATAGTTAGTAATGGTCTTCACAAGAAAACATAACAGCAGGAAAACAGATATCGAGATCAAAACTTTGGCTTCTTAATATATGCTTATCTTAGTCTCTACAAGTGTTATTTGTTTCAGTATCAGCTGATACATGGAACTGCTGTAACTGTACTGTAACTATGTCCTTTTCTTGGAAGAGGACGTGGCAATACAGCTCTGTAACCTATAATAATTTTTTCTAGTAGGGGGATGGAAATGATTAGCTTGTAACACAGTAATCTTGTCTGCTATCTCCTTTTGGACAGATTTTGATTAATTCTCCATTAACCAAATTCACTGGTGTACATTATCATGCTGTCATATTCTTCTGTGTGTGCTACCTTTGTCATGTGATTAGCTGCCCTGAGGGCAAGAAACCAATAAAAATGACATTCTTGCTTATTATTTGCACCACTACCCTTTCATAGCCCATCATCAACTTGTGTGTTGCCTATGAGGATAAAGTCAAAAGTTAATTAGAATGCCACTTCATGTCATATAAAAAATGATCATTGTATGTACAGAAGAAGTTGTATGTCTCCATATATGTGTTTGTCAGCAGCTCTTACTGGTTGTGCCTCATTCCTTCTTTTTAGTGATCCCAATCAATGGGAATATGGGACATCCAACCACTATGAGGGTGGCAAAATCCAGTGCTTAGTAAATTGGCAACCTGTTCACTGTGAACGCTGCAATTCTCAGAAATGCTTTCAGTGTGTTAACCAAAAAGTCCCCTTTGTACCAAATCATCCTTTTTTTTTTTTTTCTTTTTTTCCTAATTATCAGCTCCTGCATTTTATTTGTGTCAATCATGGAAAGGAGATTTGTGAAAAGATAGCAAAGAACAATTCTTGAAATGCGCAGATATGAATTGTAAGATAAAAAACTTAATTGCAGTTTAGACTTCAGATTTATTTGAAAAGGGGATAATGATAGTAATTACCCAGTTTGAGTTTTGTAGAAGGCTAATTAGATCCCAAAAGCATTTGTATGCACGAGGCAAACCATAAATACAAAAGACCATCTGGTCCTTATCAGCTTACAACACTAACACTGTCTGTAATTATTTTTTCTATATTGTTTTGATGTTGACATTTTATGATGCAATACATTTAGCCATGGTTAGGGAATAACCTGTAAATGCTGAAAAACCCTGTTTTTTTACTATTGCAGAGTTTGAGGTTTCTTGCTGGTTTTAAAGACATTGACTCCTCTAAGTGTGCAGTCTGTGGTTGAATCTTTTACAAACTGGTCAGTGTTTGAACTGAGTTTGTGATTGGGTTTTTTTTAATCTAAATTGTTCCATCTGTCTTTTATGGCTTTCTGAGGTTCAAAAGTAATTTATGAATATGTAGAGATGGGTTTATCAGTCAGTGAAGTACTTTTCTAGTCTCTAAGCTGTTTCGCAGCAGTAGAGACACTAATTTCAATGCCCTTGTTCAGGATTTAGAGTTTGCCACCTCAGCCTGCCTGTGTTCTCTGTCCAACATAAAGTTCTTCTGTGGCCTTGTGAAAGTCAAACTTGAGTACAACGGAGATAAAAGTTTTGTACCTTCTCTAGTGTAGGAAGAACTCTAAGTACCTCTGTGCTGAGAAGCTCAGTGTCAGCAGGATCTCTCTCAGGCAGTAGTGGAGCTGAGCTTTGGGACAAGTTGCAGAAGCAGCCATCCCTGGTCTATAGGGTGGTGTCCTTGCCTATAGCAAGGGGGTTGGAACTGTATGATCTTAAGGGTCCCTTCCAACCCAAACCATTCTGTGATTCTGAGATTCTCTGATTCTATGATTCAGCGATCTCTTGTGCTTTAATCTTCATTCAGCCTGTTATCATATAGCCATCAGTATCCAGAGTCTCTAACAAGACTCAGATCTCTTTCATTTTTCTGTTTGGAAAGCACTGAATAGGGAGGACGCAGTGGTACAAGCACCGTGTGCATGACTATTATCTTTACATATGTATATATATATGTCATTGTTTCCATGTTTTTTTTTCCACGCGGTCTTTTCTTCTGAGAAGCATGGCTCGTATGGATACTGAGAATATCATTATCTTTATGGAAGATGTAATTTGTCTACCTAGGCTGGACTGAGCTCTAGCTGCAGATATCCCAGTTCATTACCACGGAGTTGGATATGTTGACCTTTAAAGGTCTCTTCCAACTCAAATGATTCTATGATTCTATGCCCCATTGTACCCCTTTTCAAGGCCCAGGCTTATACACTTGGTGTAGCCGTCAGACTCCTGCCACCCTGCAAGGATGATGTACATCCCCTCACTGCAGCACCATCCTCTGCCTCTCTTCACTTTGCCTGTCCCATTGCCATCCCTTCAGCCCATCCTAGCCTGGAGGTGAAGGAGCCTTTGTGCAATCTATACTGTGAAAGCTGGCTTTGGAAAAAGTAGTTGAAAATCTTTATATGCACAGTAGCACATTGCAGCCTTTCAGTACCTAAAGGGAGCCTACAAACAGGAGGGGAATCAACTCTTTGAAAGGGTTGATAACTGCAGGACAAGGAGAAATGGTTTTAAGTTGAGGGAGAGGAGATTTAGGTTGGATGTCAGGAGGAAATTCTTTACAAAAAGAGTGGTGAGGTGCTGGAACAGGCTGCCCAGAGAGGTTGTGGATGCCCCGTCCCTGGAGGTGTTCAAGGCCAGATTGGATGTGGCCCTGGGCAGCCTGGTCTAGTATTAAATGTGGAGGTTGGTGGCCCTGCATGTGGCAGGGGGGTTGGAGATTCATGTCCTTGAGGTCCCTTCCAACCCTGGCCATTCTGTGATTCTGTGATAGCACGTGTGTATTTAAATGACAGAACATGACTGGAAAATGAGTAGGTTTTGTAGAATGTCTTAGGTGGGTGTGTTGTTTAAAATTATTCTTTAATTGCTTTGAGACAAGCTGATGGAAGGCACACTGATGGCTTTATGCAGCAGCTGCAAAATACCTTCATTTTTATCCTTTTCTACAGATTTGAAGTAGACAGTGTTCCTTAAGTAAATGTCACTGGGTGTAATTTCAGTGTTTCCGTGTGAGAACCAGCTGCTCGCCATGGAAAGCCATGACCGGGAGCTCCTGACTTTTCAATCCTCCTCACTGTGCTGTCATCTAACCAAAAGTCATTGTAACGTACAGAGCACAAAGCAGATGCTTGCTCCTGGAAGTCACCTGGGGGCTGTGGCTGGGGACAGTGGGTGGGGGAGCAGCACACTAATGGCACAGAGGATGTGACTACACAGAGCAAGGCTGCATGCAGCCCTGCATCCATGCGTGGAACCCAAAAGGTTAAGCTCTACAGAGAGCTACAGTGGGTGAGTTTGCTTCCTGATACAGATTTTCAGGAAAAGAAATAACAGTGTTTTACCATGAAAATTGCTTCGGCAATTTTTGTGGAATTGTTTGTTAGAGTTTTATAACTCCCTGTAGGAAATTGTTTGGGATTAGTCTTGGAAGTGGTGGTATGTGCATGAAATGGAAGGACCTGCTGTATGCAAGGGTGATCAAAGCACCTGCTGTGTGGTTGCTATAACAGAGCATTCGGACTGTATGGCACAGCCTTCCCTTTGGTTTTCCCCTTCCTTCTGTGGTTGTTCTAGTTCTTCCAGCAAGTATCCACTGCCTTGCTTCCCCTTCATATAAACCCAGGGGAGGTTCAGGCTGGATATCAGGAGGAATTTATTCTCACAAAGGGTGATGAGATATTGGCATAGGCTGCCCAGAGAGGTGGTGGAGTAACCGTCCCTGGAGGTGTTCAAGAAGAGTAGATGTGGCACCGAGGGCATGGTCTAGAGTGGTCACAGGCAGTTGGACTAGGTGACTTTAGAATCACCAGGGTTGGAAAAGACATTTGTGGTATTTTCCACCTTAGTGGTCTTTTCAACCTTGATCATTCTGTGTTTCTGTACCTGCATGTGCTCCTCCAGGCTGATAGTTAAACTGCTGCTGAGGCTGAATGTGTGGCTTAGTTTTGTTTCTCTGTGTGAAATGAGCACCTGGGGTGGGATTGTTCAACCAGCATCTAAAATGTCAGCAGTTCTGGAGCCAGGGCCCACTGGTTGTGAATGGATGCCCAAGTGGTTACTTTGGAAGAAAGTAATTATTTAACATATGGCAGCAAGGAATGTACTTCCATGGCCTAATCACTATGGGCTAGATCCAGATAATGTCTTGATTGCCTAAAATAAGACCAAGGATGTAGATATTCAGATCTAAGAGTGCACTCCCAAAAACCATAATTACTTGCATGCAACCCTGAGGCCATTTCAACTTTGCACTTAAATCTGTGTTAATGCTGCGTGCTCCTCCCCACCTTGGGATCCTCATACCTTTCCCAGATGGGTCTTAGCAGGACTCATCATCTGTAATTCATACAGAAGGCTGCATAGACTTAATGCAGGAAGCTTTCTGTGAGCATAAGAAGTGCCTGTTGATGGGGCCAAACTCCCTGCTCTTTGCTGTTGCCATGCTATTTTTGAAGAATGCTGTGGGAAGGTTGGAGGGCCTCTATCTGATGGATCAGTTCTGTGGTTAGAGCACTTACGCAGGAAATCCAATGTTCTCTCACCCCAAAGGCTCAAAATCAGAGTGTACTAGATACAATGTACTGTACTAATAAAACTGCTGTACCCTTTCTTTCATACTTACTCTCAGTGCAAAAATAATTCCTCATTTTCTGTAATGGAGGGAGAGAAGGGAAGCAAAGCAAGCATTGCAGAGAGAGCAAAGAGAAAATGAGGGTTTCAATCACAGTGTCTTAAGCATTTGCTTGGGAGGGTACGGCCCAGACTCTGTGCTTTAGGGCTGATGTTCCTGTTCCAGTGTGTCACCACCCTCTGTGTGACAAACTTCCTCCTAAAATCTAACCTAAATGTCCCCGTCTCGGTATAAAATCATTGCCCCTTATCCTACCGCTATCTACCCTCGTAAATAGCTGTTCCTTTTCTATATATAGCTGCTATTTCCAAAACATGTAACAAGATGCATCAAATTGCTATCATTGAGACTTGTACCTCTGTCAAATTTTGTTGAAATTACCTAATAGAAACTGTAGAGGGCTTTTGTCAAGGAGTACAGTCATGCTATCACCTTATCTCAGAAAAGAATGCTAAACTAAGGATAAGTTAAGAAGTGAGTATCAGTCTGCCTCTGGCAGTTGAACATCAGTAAAAAGAGAAGGTAAAGAAGATTTACATATTAGTGAAGTTAATATAGCTACAATCTACTATGTTTCATTACCAATTTTGTTTATGTAGTGATGACTTGACTCTGTTGGTCAAATCCTATAAATAACACAGTCCTGTTTTACTTTTATTTCTGTCTGACAGGAGCACTGAATTACAGCATTATGACATTATCTAGCATTATGGTTCAGCAATGGTTTGCTGAAATACTCTCCTTCTAGATATAATTTATTACTTCTTTGGCTTGCTAAACTCTATGAGTGACATTCAGACTTCATGAGAGCCAATTATATTGTTTCTCAAAATAGACATATCCATTTGCAGAGCTTTGTAGTAGTACTCAGGATTTCTTGACTGTGTTTGTCTTTTATCCATGAAGCTTACTTTCAATACCACTTCTACTTGGCTGCTGAAAGTAATCTCCAGCATCAGAATTTCCCTTTCACTCCCATATCCAGCTCCCTGTATCGGGATTCCCTGGCAGAATTGCTGGTGATGGAAAAGGTTCAGCAGTGCCTGTGGGAGCTGAGGCACAGGGCAGTGATAGGAACATCTGAGGACATGACCATGGCCACAGCCCCCATTGCAGCCCCACTGCCCTGCCCCCACATACATCACTTGGCATCTGTTGGCTGGCTGCTGGCTGACTTCACATCTTCCTCTCATCAGCTGCCTGAGAGCTCGCTGATCTGTTTTGCTTGCAGTGTGATAGGTTTGAGCAGACTGTATTATTTATAAACGTTTAGTAATTTTCTCTGTCAGTGATGTGTTCTTTGGGGCTGCTTCAGCTTTTCAGAAGCACACTTGACACAGTGTCTCTTTGTCTCAGCTCCACAGCATTCCCAACCAGTTGGTCTGTGCACTTGCTTCCGCTTTCTGCAGTTTTTAAAATGTTCTTGTGGTTTTGTGCCAAATGATTAATTAAACTTTCATTAGGATGCCAGGTCTCATTCTCATCCTAGATGCAGTAGCATGAATGGGAAGCGGTGGCAGTGGAGTTAAACTAATATAAAATTGTAGATTGAATGCTGCTGTCTTCAGCTACATTATCATACTGCAAATCTTACTGAGGAATTTCCCTACAAAACCGAACAATTTTGGAAATACATTTTGACATTCAACCACCTTTCATTGTGTGGATTCCTAGACTTATATTCGTGCCCCAGAATCCAACCTTAAGGTACGCTGTCCCACCTACAGCTTTTCACAAACTTGTCTCTCCTATTTGTTCTTGAATCAGCAATGATTACCTGTGCTGTATGCTGTGTTATATGAGGATTAGTATATCTCCAAACAGAGGAAGAGAGTAGTATTTACTAAGCCCCATTTCTGGCCCCTTTGGAATGACGAGTTGAGTTCTTAAGAGCTCATTGGCTCTGGTCGCAGGAGCTGCCTTTGCAGCTTCTCACAACTGTATGGAAGACCTTCAGAGCAGGTGTGTGGCTTAGGCAGTTCCTTGTGTAAATCTTCCTTTTTGCTTCTCTCCACCTCTTCCCTGCTCTCCATGTGAATGCAAATATAATTACAGCATCAGGTAGAGATTCCCTAAGTGGCTTTTAGTGAGCTAGCTAGATTGTCTAGCTGTAGCTAGAACTTTGACCACTCCTTTCTTTAGTAGAAAATATATTGATGGAAGACAAAGATATAGTCCAATAAAGCTCGTACTGCCATACAGAGACATGGACCTCCTATTTTACAGTTAGCTATGTAAACATGAAAACGTTAATGCCTAAGGGATTTTTCATGGCCTTTTTAATTTCAGTCTAAAAAAGAAATAGCTTATCATTTTCAAATGGATAGCTTATCATCTTTAGAGGAACAAGTAGATTTCTTTAGTATTCCTTTCTGAGAGCAGAATAAATTGAGTTATTCTTCAACTTAACTAAACAAGCAAAGAAAGTGTTAGGAATAAGGAGAACAAAAGATGTCCAAGAATTATCTCATAAGACCAGATGGGCAAGCAGAAGTGTCGATCTCAGATAAACTTATGCTGAGAAAATATCTCATTTGCAAACAGGCACTGAACAGGGTGCCTGTGAAACCACTGAGAAGAGATGTTCCCCAAATTGAAATGATGGCTTCTAGTTGACAGCAGCTTTGATTGCCCCTTAGAGCTACCCAAGCGAAGGAGAAGCTGATGCAGTTGTCAACCTGATCATTGACTAACCGACCCATCATGTTCTGACAGCTGTATCAGGTACAGATGGTTGTACTATTTTCTTAACTTTCACTCCATGGGAGAGTCAGACAGGTCTGTCTGATCCATCAGCTGCCTCGTGTGGAGAGGCCACTCATCCTCATTGCATTCCCTTCCTTTCTTCCCATCTTTATTCAGCAGAGAAGTCACATATTCCCCACAAGACTACAAAGCCTACAAAGCCTTAGAGCTCTGTTATTTCTTGTATTATAAGAATATTTATATATATATTGTATAACATGTGCAGTCATGTTCTTATTTTTCTTTTCCAGATTTTCTCTTTTTTTATTCACACTAATTACAGCTGTTTTACCCCACTCTCCTCCATTTTACCTTCTTCCCAGTTTTTCTGGAGAGCAGAAGTGGCTGAATTTTTCCATTACCTCATATCTGTAGAGATCACTTAGCTTTTGTAGCCAGCCCCTCTTCTTCCAACAGCATTGGATTTTGTGCAGTTTTTCCACTGCCTGCAGAGGTGGGTGTAGTTGGCTTGACCTCTTCCAGCTAAAGTTACAGGTAATGCATATGCTTTAAAGGGGACAGACTCTTTAGCAGGAACTGTTGTGAAACGACAAGGGGAAAAGGTTTCAAGCTAAAAGAGGGAGATTTAGACTGGATTTAAGGAAAAAGTTCTTTACGCTTAAGGGTGGTGAGGCACTGGCACAGGTTGCCAAGGGAGGTGGTATATGCTTCATCCCTGGAGACACTCAAGGTCAGGCTATTCAGGGCTCTGTGCACCTGATGGAGCTGTAGGTGTTCCTGCTTACTGCAGAGGAGTTGGATTCGATGGCCATTAAATAGCCTTTCCAACTCAGATGATTCTATGATTCTATGATGTGAAGAAGTAGCTGTAGAAATAAAGCTGTTCTTCTGTGTCAGATAGCCTCCAGCTGAAGCCATTTTCCTCATGGCTTTGATCTGTACCCAGAGATGTCAACATGTGGTTGGAAAGTTTCAATGAGAAAGCACAAACTCTTGATTTATGGGAGGGATGCTGTAGCAGGTAAAATCTGCACCTGACTTCACTGTAAAGGGAGGAATTTAACTGATAGGACTGGCTCTGAAGAGTTTTTCTTGGGATCTAAATTTAAATATAGGACTTATCTATGCTAATTCGAAGTCATTAACTAAATTCAGGTAGGTTATGAAAAGTAAAATAGTTATTTTGGTATAAGGGCACCCAGAATGAAATAATGAGTGCAGATGTGATTTCAACAGATGCTTCTCTTTAGCCTTCTAAAAAACCTGACTTTTTAAAGATACCTCTTTTTGAAGCACCCCAAAATATTACATCTAACAAATTAAATAAAATATTGAAATATGACTTTGTACCTTATGGTTAGGAGAATAAAAACACAAATTGTACTGCTGAGCATTAACTTCAATTACCTCTGATTCCCTCAGGTGCAGATTTGTTCACTTGGCAGGCTGGCTCAGAAGCATGCTCATGCACTGCCACTATTCAAGGCCACGGTATTTTAGAGTTTCTGGCAATAGTTTGACCCAGTTGTTGGCATGCCCCTTGCAGTGGAAGGCAATGGAGCCCTGTGCAGCTCAGCAGATGCAAGCCTGGCTTTCTGTGATCACTTGTATTTGGCTCTGATTTCCAGAGATAGGAGCCCCATCAGCACATCAAGCCTTACTCCTGTACTAAGAAACACAATGAGATCTGACAAAAAAAAAAGCACAGGTGATTGCTCATTTATGTTTTTGCCAACTGCTACTGAGTTGGTATGGCAGAGCCAAAATTCAAATTAAAGTTTGACTCACACATATCCAGTATATTGCTCACTATCTTCTTTCTCAGAGGTGTTTTGGCAAGAGGAATTCACATTTGTCTTCCAGGGGTTCAGCATCTACCCAACCTTTACTTGGTTCAGTGAAATAGATCTTCAGTACTGGGAGAATCATTTGTAAAAGCATTCTCATAAGTGTCAGCTTAAAAAATTGGTGGTTGCTAAAATGGACCTTTCAAATCCAGTATTGATCATTTGTGTAAGCAAGTGAGAAATGTTCCAGAAATGCATTTCTCAGCTGTTACTGGAAGTGACACAGATTTTGTCCAGTTTCCTGAGCTGTATCTGTAAATGAATCTCGCATTTAGTCATTTGGATTTAGGGACTATGAATGAAGTACAGTAACCAAACAAACTCCTAAGCTGCAGGAGGGAAGATTTTGGCTATTGATTTCATAGGCACAGCAAACAGATTAGCTGCTAAGTGCCTCAATTTGCTTGGAAATTGTTTTATTATCCTCTTGTCTTCATAATTTCTTTGGATGCCCTGTCCCTGGAGACACTCAAGGTCAGGCTGGATGGGGCTCTGAGCACCTGATTGAGCCGTGGGTGTCCCTGTTCATTGAAGGAGATGGACTAGGTGGCCTCTAAGGACCCTTCCATCTCAAACAATTCTGTGATTCTATGTAATACTTGAACAATTATCACTGCTGCAAATTGAGGATATTGTCATATCCTGGGTTTGCAAGAGAAACAAGAAAGGCAGAGAATCTGGTAAGAGGGAAGTAGTGTGGAGTTACTCTTGAAATATTTACTGCTCTTCACACATTTTTATGGTCCTCAGGAGAGATCTGAATGAGGTGTTAGTCTGAAAGCTGAACCTAGAGGCTGCTCCTTATGAAGGGGAAGATGGTATAGAGGAATGAGCTGTTTGACAGCTGGACTTTCACTTTGGATGGGTATTTGCTCAGGAGAGTGCAAATCACCACCTCGTTTTCAGGCTGCTTGAAATACAGATGTGGGCTCAAAATACAGATGTGGGCATGAGGTAGAGTCATTGTCCCCTAGTGGAGTCATTGTCCTATACACTGTCCCCAGGCAGGTGTATGGAGCCCATGCTGGCAGCTTCTCCTTTCTTGTAACTGTGCAGGAAGTCAAGGAAGGAGCCATGCAGGTTGGCCACTGAGGTGTGAGGCAGGGACTCAGGAGCTGATGTCTGAACCCCAGAGCCCTGGTGCTCCTCTCCTTGGGACAGGTTGTGCTCAAGTTCCCTCCTCAGTGCTTGGTTTGCAGGCACTGCCTAGCCCATAAAAAAGCAATCAAAGCAGAGCAGTAAGAATTTTGCAAATAAATTACCGCTCTTCAGCATCAGCCTGCATCCACCTCATAAACCCACTTCTGAGCTTGGCACGGGAAAGGCAACAAAACAGCATTCAGCCAAAGACTAGGCTTACAATTTCTTTATTTTTTTTATTTCTCAAAAGTTCAGTTATTTTTACCTAACGCACAGCATCCTTACCCCTATAACTGTGCTGGCACGTGGGCAGCAAGCTGCCAGTGTCTGACAGCTTGCTAATAATGCAGTGCGCTGCGAGCACAGCCCGTGCCAGCAGCCATCACCAGAGCAGGAGGCAGCACGATGACAGGCTGCAGGAGTGGCAAGTGCCATCTGAGAGCTGACATCGAAGGGAATTTCCCAATTAGTGCTGCGGTGTTATGCTGAGGGTGGCAGGGAGGGCACACAGAAAGCACCTCCTGACTGCGAGGTGCACAGCACCTTTATCAAAATGAACAATTTGTAGTTAGGGCATGCAATTGAGTTATATTACAATTTGGGGAAAAAAGAGAAAAAAAAAAGGATAATAAGCTATTGACAGTTGAGGTTGCAGTCTGAATTCAGCCATAATTGCTAGCACAGATGCTTGTGTTTTCACACAAGTGACTGCATTCACTAAGTCTGCCTGTATAAACAGTTAAACCTCAGGGCTGAATTGCCAAAAGACACCAAAACTTCTAAATACCATGACACTGCTGCCCATAAAGGTGCTGCATGTATATGAGAGGTCCAGGGAAGAATCACAGAATCACAGGATGGTTTGGTTGGAAGGGACCACAAAGCCCATCCAGTCCCAACCCCTGCCATGGGCTGGTTGCCCCCACCAGCTCAGGCTGCCCAGGGCCCATCCAACCTGGCCTCGAGCACCTCCAGGGATGGGGCATCACAGCTCTCTGGGCAGCTGTGCCAGGGCCTCACTACCTTCTGAGTAAAGAATTTCTTCCCAACATTTAACCTAAATCTCATCTCTTTTACTTTAAAGCCGCTCTCCCTTGTCCTATCATAGTCTGCCCATGTGAAAGAAGAGAGAGGAACAGAGCAAGTAGTGGTGAAGGTGGGATTACCTTGCTTTCATGTCACTGTTTCAGAGTTAGGCTCTGTGTTGACTTGTCTGGAAGCAGTGGAGAAAAGGTCACAATTCTGATGCTGTTCTGCCTTTCCTATGCTTCTCACAGCAGACACCCAAATTGCAGCCTTATACAGTACATTGAGATTTACTTAGCTAAAATTAGACGACTTCCGTCCTATGCAGTGTTTGGCTTCATATCAGTTGAAATATTAATTCTCTTCCTGTGACAGCAGAGTGTTGCCATGGTGTAGCTCCTGCAAAGTTACAGAAGCAGTATGTTTTTTCCCCCAATAAAAGATATTTTAATATAGAGTTGTCAAACAACTTGATTTAAGCATCATTCCTGTGAAGCAGTACAGAGGAAGATCAGGGACTCTACATCTCCCATGCACTGTCCAAAGTAAACCTTTGCCTCTTCCCTATGGGTAGCTGTGGTTTTCCCCTAAGCACAAAATTTTGTCCTCTTGGGACACCGGGACACAAGAACTGTGGGAACATAACGCTCTATCAAAGCATTAAGCAAGACTATTCAGCATCACAGTGGGATCCTTGAATCCAAACTCCTAAATTTAGAGAAAAATATGGAAATTAAAAACACTGTAATGAAAAGGTGTGGGGTTTTTCAGGAGGAAAAAAAAAAAGAAGTGTTGGAAAGCTGAGATTCAGTGAGAAAAGCACTTCATTTGATGCCCAATTTTGTCAAAACTGTTTGTGAGGGAGGGAGGCTATCAATGGTGGTGTGCAGTATAAGAAGGTATGAATTAGCACAGCTCTGTGTTAGCTAAGAAGCAGAGGAGAGACCATGTAGAAGGAAAATGAAATTAAATCATTCATCAGTGGGAGGCATGCCATTCTAGCCAGTGTCCTTGTGTGGCCAGGAACTTGACACAGCAGGCAAGGGACTATTTTCTTTTCTCTCTCAAGCTGATGACGTAGTGGCTTGCCTAGCCAGGGCATGTAGTGCTAAATGAGGAGCCCTCAAACACCTGAGCATGGCACAGATTCCCACGACCTACATAAGAGTTCCCTCCTTCCAGTGAGGGTTGAGAGAAAGACCCTTAGCATAAGCCTGATTGAGTGTAGGCAACTGAGTTGAACATGCAGTGTTGGTCCCCTAACTTGCAGGTGGATACCAAAATTTAGATGTCTTAATTTCAGAATTAATCCCACCTGATGTTTCATATTGACAGACTTATTGCATTCCAACTCCTCCAAATGGAATTTCTCTGTATTTCACTCAAAGTTTCTTAATATACGTGTCTATTTTGTTAGGAATTTTCCATATTTATGCCATATGTATTTCAAACATGATACATACCCTTTATTCACAGAACCACCACAGAATCACAGTCAGTAAGGCTGGAAAAGACCACTGAGATCATAGAATCACAGAATCACAGAATGGCCTGGGTTGAAAAGGACTACAATGATCATCTAGTTTCAACCCCCCTGCTGTGTGCAGGTTTGCCAACCACTAGACCCACCCCCACCATTCCCACTAACCATGGCCCTCAGTGCCACATCTCCACATTTCTTGAACACCTCCAGAGACAGTGACTGCACCACCTCCCTGTGCCAGTGCCTCAACACTCTTTCTGAGAAGAATTTTTTCCGATCAAACCAGAACTTCACCTGTTACCTCAGAAGGCCATCACCCCTTATTCTATCACTGTAACCTGGGAGAAGAGGCTGACCCCCACCTCACCACAACTTCACCATTGAAGAGAGCGTTAAGTTCTCCCCTGAGCCTCCTCTTCTCCACACTGAACAATCCCAGTTTCCTCAGCCACTCCCCATACATACACTTGTGCTCCAGACCCCTCACAGCTTCATTGCCTCCCTTTGGACATGCTCCAGGGTCTCAACATCTTCCTAATAGTGAGGGGTTCTGACACTGTATGCCATATCTATGCCATGTATATTTTACAGATGATACATGCCCTTTCTTCATTCTGACATTGCATGAGCTACTCACACACCTGGCAAAGTGGAAGGTGGTTGGAATTTGGCACTCCATGAGGCTGGGCACACCCTGTCCTATTGCAGGACTGCAGAGCTTCCCCTGGCCATGCATACATCTGGGTTTGAGACCGAGCTTGTCAGTGAGCTGCTCCATGCCTCAGGTCCTTTCTGCATGGCAGCGTTCCCACACATCGGCCCTGTGGCTATTGAACCTCATGGCTGCTGCACGAGAAATTTCTTCTTGTTTCCCGTGAGATTGTTCTCTTACTATTTAGGGAAAAGTGATAAAAGAGACTGGGAGTATGCAACTAAGAAAAATGTTTACTCATTATCTCAGTGATGGGTTCAGCAGCCTCTTGGCAAATCCACTCTCCATCTAAAGTACAAGCTGGTTTTCTGTGTTTGGGAGTTGAAGTTTAACCCTTGGGGGGGACTTTGTGGGAGAGGGGGTCCTAGGAGCTGTTTTCCTCCCTTCATCACATCACGCAGCATGCAGGGCACAGCTTCCAGGGTGACCTGACACCATACTCCATCCAAAGCAACCCTGATGCATACCCAGAGCTCTCACCAAGCAGATCCCTTTGCCTTGCAGAGTGCTGACAGCAAAGTCCCTATTGAAGGATGGTGCCTGTATGGCCTCAAAAAGCCCTACAGGACTGATAGCAGCAACAGTCCCCTCTCCCACACACCGCTCACTTGTGAATGAAGCACAGTAAGGGCAGTGCAGGGTTAACAACTGCTCTGTCAGCGTTTTTGTGATGGCACAGCCCTTTCACAGCAAGATGTCATTGGTGAATTGATTATTTCTTCTTTGTTCTGCTGTCCAGACTCAAGAGAAAAGCAACTGCTGGCAACTTTCAATTCTCAGGGCTTCCTTGCTGCAACATCCTTCCTGCAAATGGGGCCAAAGCAAGTGGAGGTGGAGCTTGTTTTATAGAGGTTTCTGTTAGGGCTGCAGATCATCATGGGTCAGTTGCTGCTTCTAGCATAAGCCTTGCAGACCAGGCTGGCTGGAAGTATCTGTGTTAATTACTACTAGGCTGAGGTTCTGTCTGTAGACACAAGTTGTATTGCTTTAACTACCCTGATATCATTAAAGTCATACAAATACCCTGAAATGAATGCAGTTAGAGCAGTATAAATGACCTTATTTATCTCATATTCTTTGCTAGTATAAAGCACCTTTATGCCCATATAATTGCACTCACTAGGGGTTGTGCCAGTGTAAATGTTTTGGTACAAAAATCAATAACTGGCATAGTTAGAGGCAGCCGGCTGTCTGAGGTACAGCACAACAAATAGACCGAGTGCTCTGCTATTTTTGGTTTTAATCTATCATTCTTATCTTGACCTAGAAATAAAACTGAATAGGAAGTTGAAATTATCTCTGCAGCAGAAATAGGGGTCACAGGTGTTATGTCCCTGTTGACCTCCAGCAGCCAGTACAAGCTGCAGGAGCTGCAGGGTGGGAGCAGTCCCTCCTGACTACTCCTTGCACACAGATACAGAAAGGGTCCAGCCAGGCAGAGGCAGAAGTGGTGGGAGAGTGATGAAGCCTAAAGCACGGGGATTGATTGTCCCTCTGTACTCAGCACTGGTGAGGCCGTACCTTGAGTACTGTGTTCAGTTTTGTGCTCCTCACTACAAGAAAGACACTGAGGCACTGAAGCGTATCCAGAGAAGGGTAATGAAGCTGTGAAGGGTCTGGAATACAACTCTTATGGGGTGCGGCTGAGGGAACTGGGATTGTTCAGTTTGGGGAAGAGGAGGCTAGGGGAGATCTTATTGCTCTCTGCAACAGTGGGGTTGTGGTGAGGTGGGGGTCAGCCTCTTCTCCCAGGTAACAGCAATAGGATGAGAGGTGATCACCTCAAGTTGCATCAGGGGAGGTGTCAGATTGGATATGAGGAAAAATTTCTTCTCAGAAAGAGTGTTGAGGCACTGGCAAAGGCTGCCCAGAGAAGTGTTCAAGAAACGTGAAAATGTGGCAGTGAGGGCCGTGGTCAGTGGGCATGGTGGAGATGGGCTGCTGGTTGGACTGGATGATCTTAGTGGTCTTTTTCAACCTTAATGTTTCTGTGATTCTGTGTTGCCATTCTGCCTGGATCTATTTCTGTGCACTCAGACAAGCATTGCCAGTGGAAGAGAAACATTCAGTGATGGTGCATCCCTGTATGTGCACCATCACCACACCTTGTGCAGCAGCAGTCAGAGCTGTCTGCGTAATGATACTAAATATCATGGCCATTTGGAATGCTGATGGAATGTGTTTTATTGTTCATGTGGTTAAGCTTGGGCTTGTCCTGGCTCTGATGGAGCTTTTTTCCCAGCTGCCAAGTGCTCTCCAGTCTCTGCTTGCAGTGCGTGCAGATCTCCATGACACCCCAACTGACTGTGGTGCACTGTAGAAGAGTTTGATCTGGGCTATAAAGAAGTTGGTGGTTATTTCCTCCATCTTAATATATTTTCAGTATCTAATCCATGTGCGTGATATCTCTGGGTTTAAGTTCACCAAGTACACTCCCAAGGATCCACAACAGGCATAACCTGTTCTTTTTGTACCCTACAGGAGCAGTTTGTAGACATAGGATTGTGCTACTGCTGTGAAAACAATGCTAAAATAAAATGAGTAACTTGGGTGAGAGAGAATGCCTGATTGTTTCATCGAGGCTTGTACAGCACAGAACTAGAAGCGCGGTCACACCATCCTGCTGTGAAATGCCACACAGCCTCCTGCCACATGAGGGATGTTTTAAATTGAGCCTTAGCCTTAGAAACCTAGCCCTTCAATGGTGGTTTCCTCTGATCTGAAGATTTTCTGGTTTTTATTTGTATGATTTTTGCCCACGCTGATCATTTTTTATCCCAAAGAGAAGTCTCAAAATTGATCCCATTCTTAAAAAACAGACTTGAGAGACTAAAGAGTTAAAAATGCGCTCCTGCTATGGTTTGCACCAGTCTTCAACACATTTTTAATTTTATAGCTAAGTTTCTCTATCTGTAAAATGAGAGAAATCTGTTTAACCTGTGGAGGAGTTAACTCCCAACCTCACGCTGGCTTTTGATGCAGAATTCATTGACATTTATGAAGTACAATGTGATTTTTGTGTGATAGATGGCGTTAAGGAATATGAAGTTAAGGTTCGTAGACTTTTGTCTCAGTTACAGCTGAGATGGAATTGTTTTCTTCAGAGTGTCTGGTATGATGCTATGTTTTGGTTCTGTGAGAAGAACAATGCTGATAACACACTGATGTTTATAGCTGCTGCTAAGCAGCGTTGTACAGAGCCAAGGCCATTTGCACCCAAGGATGCAAGGAGCTGGGAGGGGACAGAGCAGGACAGCTGACTTAAGCTGGCCAAAGGGACATTCCATACCATATCATCATGCCAAAGGAATTTTGAAGGTGGTGGAAGTTCATCATGCTCTCTTCTGCTGCTCAGGGAGCTAGCTGGGTGCTGGTTGGTGGATGGTGAGCATTGCTTGTGCATCACTTATTGTATACATACGTATTTATTTATATATATGATTATTATCCTTTTCCTTTTTTCTATCTTAGTGAAGAGTTTTAGCTAACCCACAAGTTCTACTTTGTTTTCTATTCTCTCTCCTGTTGCACTGGGAAGGAAGGAGTGAGAGAACAGCTGTGGTGCTCAGCCACCTGCTGGGTTAAATCACATCAACTTTCCTGGACTTTATTCTTTTTTATTATTTTTCAGGTACCTCTGAAAAAAACATAAAATCATTTTGGAATTTGTTTTTATTTCCAGCTTTACCAAACAAACCGGCAACTATGGGAAGCATAAGTAACTTTGTGTTGTTCTGAGTGCTATGTCTGTGGCAGTTTCATTCCCATAACTATTGGATTAAAATTTGTAACTGATCTACAAATCAACCTTTTGATGCAGTACATCTGCCAGAAACCAAAACTACTCTGGCTCAAATGATAGACACTTATTCTGGCTGACAATTTGTACTTTTAATTGGAAGCTGCAGCTTTTGAAATGAATTGGACAGGGTGAAATCATCGCAGTCTTAGATGTAGACAGTGACAGAAGCCAGCATGTTCAGTTCTCTTTGCTGAGGCTCGTAACGCAGACAGAAAGCTGCTGATCGTACTGGATTGCAATTGAAGATATTTGCCCTTCATTGAACAGGGAGCTTGCAATCACATTTTGCTGGAATAGGTTCTTTGTACAAACAAAACTTAAATCAGAAGGAAGTTCTATCTCATTTCTTCCTCTCTGATCAGAACCTTCATGCCTGAGCACCTTGTGCAGAGGAGCATTAGGCTCACATTTCTGAAGTCTTATTTGTTATTCAAGATTTGTTCCTGATAGCTTAAACTACTGAAACCCCCACCACCACCCATACAGATTTAAAAATGGAAAAATGGTTCATTTTCAGCACTTGGCAAAGCCTTTATTGTAAAAGGGGAGCAAAGCAAGTAGAAAAGAACTGCCTGCATCCAAAGCCCCCAAATCTTTCCACTTGTTCCCAGGGCTCGGACAACAATACCACTATGAAAATAGCTCTGAGGAGGAAGAGCATGCTGGGTAATGAGATGCAAATGAGCACACTAACCATCCCACTCTGCTTCAGAGCCTTTGTATCCAGTAGTTCAATAACAACTGGCTTTTGTGTCATGATAGGTTAGCACAGAATAGATTTCACAATGTGTGTGTGTGTTATCCTCATAGTTCTCAGCTTGTGGTCAGCAAGATAGTTAAACGTGGCATCCATTTTATGGGGAAGCTGGTAGAAAAGTTGTCTAGTTTAAAGCTAGCTGAAATAAGAATGTTGCAGTTAAATGGAACAGAACTCAGTGCAAGGCTTTTAAAAAGAGAAGAACGTTATTTATTTATTTATTTATATTACTCTATAAGTTGGTTTTCCCTACTCTACTCAAGGTCACGTGCATCCAGTTGCTGTGGCCAAGACAGATTGCATGTAACACTGAAGTGCATTTCTAAAGAGCGGGATGCAGTGCTTGGGGTGCTGATAAGACTCCAGATTGAGCGACAGAACTTGGGTCTGCTGTCCTTGCGCCTGTACACGTGGGAAGAGCTCAGTCTGCAGATCTCACCATCAGTACCTAGGTGACAGCTCTGTGCCAACAGCTGATTCTGCTGCTTTTCCTCAGCTAAAGATTTTCTTGTACGCGGGACCCTCTGCTCTGACAGTTGCTCAGCAAGACTGAGGTGTTGGCCTTGTTCTGCAGAGAAAAGCAGTTCCTGCTTATGTTTACGTTTTTCTGTGCGTTACTGCTATTTGTTATGTGCAAAGCCACTGAAGTCAGGGGTCAGAGCCAGTACTACACTTTATCCATTGCTAAGAATTAAAATAAATCTCTGTATGGACGAGAAAAGAAAAAGCAGCAAACCTTAGAAACCAAAGAGATGAATTTTATTCTTTAAAGAAATTATTTTCTTTACCTACATAACCATAAATTTTGGAAAAGTGCTTAGTGCTGTTATGGCTGAGCTTTATGAGATTGTTAGTTAATAATAATACCTTTCTCTTACACAAGTGATTTTTTCCTTTATCGATCACAAGGCACTTTATGGAGAAAGACATCAATTATCCCAGTTTTTATGGGAGGGGAAACTGAAGCACTGAGACATAAAATGTCAGATGGAAGGTTACTGAACAAGTCAGGAGGTGAGCAGGAAACCAAACAGAGTGTCTCAGTGCTGCTTCCCAGGCAGGAGACCACCTTGGGAAGGGCAGCTGAAGTATACATAGGTCTGTCTTTTAGGTTGTTTGTCACCAAAGAAGGCCATATATCTTTTCTGTGAGGCCTCTTTCTGCAGCTCTGCGTTGTGTGTCTGCATCAGGAAGGTCACATCACCAATGAATCATTTTTTATTGGAGATAAAGATGAGATTCACTTGATCTGGGGAATCTGCTGTTAGCACAAGGCACCGCTTTCCCAGCACCAATGGATGCTAATTGGTGGAGGCAATTGCTGGTAATGAAGGGTGAAAGTCTTCTGAGTCCAGCTGGAGAAAAGCAGACCTGTTTTACTATTGTCAAGAGCAGCACTTATTGAAGGTATATATTAAAAGATGCAAAATCATTTGTCTTTAGAAGGTAATGAAGGTTTTCAGATGAGGAGAAAACACTGACAGCTGTGCCCTGCACACACCTCCACATCTCCTCCACAACTGAGAAAAGAAAATACCAGGACTTAGCCTGCAGCAGCCTAGGTACGTGTTATACAAAAGCATACACTGGAGACTTCGTTATTATTACTTTTTCCTGCCTTTGTTGTTACATCATAATATGCCAAAGAAAGAGATGGAACAAAGCAGGATGGGATGCGGAGTGTTTCCATGTCCTCTTTTCACTGAAGGTGTCACCACCCACCCCATTACCCGTGTTATATAACTCTCCTCTCCTGCAAACAGTGAAATTCATTAGCATAAATTATAACCAGATTCTAGTTAGGCTCAGTTGTCACTTTTGCAGAATGATGAGGCCTTTGTGCACAAAAAAAAAATTAAAGAAAATTGTATAATGATTATGTGCACTGGTTACTAAGCTAGCCACCAGTTAGATATATTTATAGCTATTCCTGTAAGTAACAATTACATGCTAATTATAACCCAAATAGAATTCTGCAGTTTCTCACTGAAAATGAAAGTGATGCAAGGGGATGTTAAAATCTGTGCTGAGGCATCATATTAGCAATGAGATTTTTAGGCAGCACTGCACTCTGTAAAGGATAGAAACAAAAGAAGATATGAATGTTCTTTCTGTTCTTATGTACTCATTTAAGCCTAAATAAAGCATCTGAACTTTGAAAACCCCATAACCCACAACCTGTGAATTTCCATACAAAGTGTTTAAGGAAAGCTAAATTGGACTCTCGTAGGCAGTTACTTATTGAAAAGTATTATCAAATCTTGGAGTGGAGTCATATAAGTGGAAGATAACAAATGGAATGTCTATGGAGGGCAGTGTGAAGAATAAACCTTGTGTTTACTCTTCTTTTTGTCTGACCTCCATCATCTTCAAGATTTTTGAATGCTATTTGAAAGACAGTAGAATTAAAGACATGGAAATAGATTGAAAATGGGATAAAAGTGTTCATGTGTTTAGCAGAAGTAAATTGTGCCAGCCTACCTTGATGCCATTGATAAGATAAATGATGTTCTAAGAAATGCTATATGTGTAATCTACGTGGACTTCTGTAATGCATTTGGTAGGGTTGCACTGCAGAATTTATGAGACATGCCCTCATGGAGATTAATAGAATAATTGATATGTGCACATGGGTCTGGCTGAGGAAGAAATAAAAGTGATGAGTCTTGAAAGAGGAATTTGCACGCTGAAAGGCGCACATTAACAGTTTCAAGTGTTGACTAGACAAATGATCTTGTTTGATGTTCCCATCAAGGATGCCAGCTTCAAAAGTGGGAAGTTCTGATCCAGAAATAGCAGTCATCTTACACAGAGGAGGTGCCAGGGAGGAAAAAAAAAAAAGAATACCTGAGGGTTCAGGGAGAAGAAATGGAATGAGATTTGCCAGTGATGTAAAACAGTGCATTTGAGGACTGATAACAAGATTGCCAATCTCTGCTCAAAGTGCATGCACTGAGGCAGTTGTTGGGCTGGTTTATGGGGCCTGTGGAGATGTTACTGGAGCACAGCATTCAGTCTCCATTCCTCAGGCTCAGGGTGGATGACAGCATGCTGGAACTGCAATGCAGGAAGATGAATGGAAAATGGAAAGGAAAGGAAGCCAAAGGAGCTTGGTCTATTTAGTTCATCGAAAGAAAGGCTGACGGGTTTACTATGGGTCTCTGGTAGGCAGCGTGGCATTAGCTGGCTTGTGTCCCCACAGCATAAGTCACCTCCCCTTTGTAGGAGATTTGTCATGGTGTTGCAGCTGAAGACAGAGCCAGGGAAAAAGCTGTGAGTGATAGGGGTCTACAGCCCAGGTTTGCTCCCAGGCCAGCTTGGATGGGCCTTGAGCAGCCTGATATGGTGGGTGCAACCAGCCCATGGCAGGGGGTTGGGGCTGGCTGGGCTTTGTGGTCCCTTCCAACCCATTCTATGAAAAGGGGAAGTCCCATGGAGCCCTCCATTCCACAAGGCAGAACAGACTGTCACACCATATTGCCTTTTAAACATAGTTTAAGAACAACAACAACAAGCCAAAAGCTACCTTTAAAGGCAAAATCCAAATTCTTCACTGGAATAAATGTTCACTTTGCATTTTGTGCAGAGTTTTCATATTTTCAGGAAAAAGCTAAGAAAAGTCTCACAAGAAACAGAAGGGCCAACCAAAAAAAGGAGTTTTCTTCTGCTTATTCTTTACTTTTTTTGTTTCCTCAGACATAACCACACATTAGAAAACATAACTGTTTTTAAAAGCAATCACTTTTGATACCTAGCTATTTTCGAAGAGGTCGTTCTGCTCATTGTCACCTCTGGAAAAACAATAAGGCAGCACTCGTTCACGTAATTGCAGAGCCTTGCCTGCTGTTTTTTTTTTTTTTTCTCTTGCTAAATAAAGTATCATTCATTTAGATCAAAATACAGTCTTCTTAAATTAGAGGTTTACATGTGTAATTATATAAAATGATATGTTTGTTTACATCTCCAAGTAAAATTTACATCATTTTCTATCATTTATCTTTGAAATTCAATTTCATTTTGTCTATCTCTAATTTATTGCAGGAGATGAATGTGCTCTTAGAGTGTTTACAACGCCTCTCACTGCCTGTGGGTAATAAAATTACCCTGGTTATTGCTATTCATTTCTGCATTTCTGTGGTTAGGAATACTTGATAGTTTTACTTTCCTGAATTAGGTTGGAAATCCTGATGCTGTTTGTTTTGGCTGCTCCCTTTTTTCCCTCCCATTGAAAGCCCCAAATTTAGTTTCATGCTATCAGAGTGCAGTGGGACAGCTGACAGCTGATGGCTGTATTTCTGAACAGCTCTGTACTCTTATCTGTGTTCAGAATACGTAGGCTGCATTCGTACCTTTGTGTCAGCTGTTAATAAATATTTGAGATTTCTAATAAACTCATCAGTAAACCCGTGTGTTCCCACATGAATTTCTGCACAATCAGCCTGCGGGAGCAGACATTGTGTATAACCAGTTGCTGAATTGATGGAGCATTTTTGGAAAAGCAGTGTTTGCTTTAGAGGTTCTTTTGTCTGTTTAACTTGTTGGGTTAAAAGAGCCATGTTCTCACCAAACAGTCCCAAGGCATTTTTCTCCCCAAGCAGAGCTTTCAAGGGTAGCTCTACAAAGTCTCCTTTGATATCCTGCTGTGGTTTTCTTTCTGTATCCTTATTCCTTATAATGCTTGAGAAAGATGTTTGGGAATTGTGTTGTGGGCTGAGCATCAGATGGGGCACAGTACCTCTGCAGAAAAGCCTCTCAAATTTTGTATTCTTGCTTCCATCTCAAAATTGATTTCTGATAAGATGAAGATCAATATCTTTATTAGGAGAAAGTTGCCTCCAACTATAAGATAATAGAAAAGCTTTGAGCCATAACCTGAAGTTCTTGGTCCTAGTTCTCTCCCATCCACACTTATATTTTATGAATTAAATTGTCTTTATGAGTATGCATGGCTGGAAGAAAAAAAAAAAAAAGAAGGTAATTTAATGAAGAGCAGTAAAATGTGCAGTAAATTGAATTCAGTTAAATTTCTGGGGAGGGGGAAGGAGCTGTTTTCCTACTCATCTTTGTATGCCTATGAAGACACTCAGTCTTCAGATTAAAATAGAATATATTTGTCTTCTTTCACTTTAGCCTGTATTACCTGTTGAGTACTCTCTTCATATCTCATCTAAACCAAGTTTAGAATTGAGATATTAATAAAGGAGTTCTTTAAAATTTCATTTTTAAAAAAATAATGCTTTATCCCATAAAATTTGCAGTATTTCCAGAGACAGCAGTATAACATTCTGTCTCTCCATACCAGATTCTGTTATCTTTTAAGTGAGACTTCACAACATAGCTCAGGTAAGGTTATCCATCTACAGTTTGAAAGAAAATAATTTAATTTCATAAGGAGAAGGCTATTGAACTCTCCTTGGCTTCATAGCCATATTAGGGAAATTCAATCTGTGCTAGAAAATAGCCTGTAGCAAACTGATTTTTGGTCCCAAAGTGTTGTGCTATTGAAAAATATGTGAATTTCTTCAAAGTCAAAGGTCAGTTCAGTTCAGGATCACACCTGCAGCTTTGGGCTGATCTGGATGCACAGAAGATAACCATCAGAAGAAGCACACATACCGCAGTGTTTCCCTTTGTACTGTTCAAGTGTTTAGAAGTTACCTCTACCATAGGCTTTATGCTCAACAGAGCTGGGTGATTTTTTCTTCCAGGTCTGGTCCCTCAGCACAAGGGCACAGAGCTTTTGGAGCAGGTCCAGAGGAGACCAGGAGGATGCTCAGAGGTTTAGAACACCTCTTCTATGGAGATAGGCCAAAGGGGTTGGCTCTGGGAAGACCTTATAATGACCTTCCAGTACCTCAAAGGCACCTGAAGGAAAGGTGGGAATGGACTCTGTCATGCAGTGCAGTGATTGGACAAAGGGGCTCAGTTTTAAATTAAAAGAGGGGAGACTTAGGTTAGATGTTTGGGGGAAATTCTGGGCACAGCTGCCCAGAGAGCTCTGGTGCCCCATCCCTGGAAGTGCTCAAGGCCAGGTAGGATGGACCCTGAGCTGGTGGGGGCAACCAGCCATGCCAGGGCTTTGTGGTCCCTTCCAACCCAAACCATTTGATGATTCTGATAGTATGTGCAAGTCACTATTTGCCTTTAGTCATCTGTCTGTTTTTCTCAAGACTCTCACCCTGCTTGCACATTACTCCATGTTTCTTGGCAAGTTAATAATAAAAATAACCATAAACTTAAGTATATGTGTTATCTTTAGGCCATCATATAAAATATGTTTCCATTTTCTGTACTGTACAATGCAAGCTTTGATACAGACTGGCAAAAATGTTAGACTTCAATTTAAATTTTGGAGCTACAGTAGAAATAAATGGCAGTATCACAAGCTTCTGAGGAAGTATGTCAAAATGCAAATATAGATACTGAACTTACAGAAATGAAAGATTTTGGCCTCAAATTACATGAAATATAAATTTGTTTGCTTTGCTTTTTTACATTAAGTAAGTTAGTAATTTTCTTTTTTCATGTGTTATTGACAATAAAAATGCAAAGATTACAGGCACTGTACAAAGTTCTTTGCTAGCATAAATTTGTGGATCTGCCTTGATTGCAGTGGAATTGCTCTAGATTGAGCCTACTACCTGCATATTATCAGAGAGCAATGTGCATTTTGAGGTATTTCTCAGATACGTTCATCTGGCATAGCTACATGTCTAAGCATCCAAGCAGAACACTGTTCAAAAAATACAATGCATCACAAAAGACTCTTATTTGAGACAGAACATCGTTCCAGTTCTGAATGACAAGTACAACTTAGGTAACGTGATAGAACCAACAAGTTGCTATTCCTTTGCCAGGTTTGACGGCTTTAATATTAATAAAGATAATTTTCTGTAAAATCCATTGCAAAGCATCAGGCATTGAATTCATAACTATTCCTGACTTTATGTCATCTGGCGTAGCTGTATATGCATACGTTTGCACGCCTCCATGGGCACACACATACCTGACAGTAACTCTAAGTTCTGTGTCCAAACTGAGGCTTAGAATCACATAATCATAGAGGAACCCGAGTTGGAAAGGATCCATATGAATTATTGAGTCCAACTCCTGGTTCCATACAAGACCAGCCAAAATTCAGAGCAGGCTTGTGGGACATACTGCACAGGGTGAGCTCAGTCACCTTCCATCTTTTCTAAACTCTGTAACACGAGGAGAAAAATAACTGTTAATTTATTTAGGATGGGAAGAGTATTCCAATATCAAAAGTAAGAGAACTTGTAGAAAAGTAAGTTATATAAGAACATGGTTGTCTCTAACCTGAAATACTGGAGCAAGCAACATTCCTGAATTTGTCAGAAAGTCTGCTTCTGGCCTGAGAAGCCAAGGTGCCAGGATGCACATTGAGATGTTTTAAGTTAGAAATTCAAAACAAAGTAAGAAATTCAGGGAACAGAATCACATAACCCTGATGATGATTTTATCACAAATAACTTTTCTATCACACCCAGTTTTTCTCTTCACTTTCCTGGCTGTCTTTAAGAATCATCACACTTAGAAATATCTCCTGGACCTAACAGGACCATGTTGTTTCCCTGGAAATTTCAGATAAACCATCTGAGAGGTGTGGTATGACTTCTGCAGCTTGTTAGCATTTTTGCTATTTTGTGAAAAATGCCTGCTATATCTCCCAGCTGGCTTCGGACAGTTGACCAGATGGTTGTGTCTACAAGAGCTATGGCACATATTGAAGATGGGAAAAAAAGAAATGGTCATTTTTCATCATTGTCCCCCTGAGATTTTATATCAGTGCAGCCCAGCATCATTACTTTGGGCATATAATTCCCTGAAAGTTATTTTCTTTAGATAATGCCTTTCTAACATAACAGTATGATGATACAGTACAGTTAGAGAAGAACTGCAGTTGGGATGTATTCTCTTGTGCAAAACCAAGTTTCTCTCAGTGGCTATGGATCTGTAAAAGGAAGTTAAATATCCTGCTAAAAATTACCACTATTATGTATTTGTACTAAATACAAGAGGGACACAGCAAGATTCTCATGAAACTCATGAAGGAACTGGTTAGTAAACGTAACTGGAATCTTTTTCCTTTTTCACTGTCAATGATAGATCTAAAGCAGAGTTCTCTGAAACGCAGTTTTGTAAGAACAAGGTTCATATCTGTACCAATACATAACCATAATTAAATAAATTCTTGTTGTAGAACTCTGTATAGAAATATTTTGTCCTCTTTAAGGGCAGCTGCGTTTTAGTATTTGGACTTAGTTGTTGATTCTATTTGCTTGGTTACTTGTTCTTCAGGAGCAGCTGCTGTCTTGGTACTAAATCTGTTAAGATCTGTTCATTTTAAAATATAGGCACTTTTGTTGTAGATTCTTGCTATGTGTTCATATACCCCCTTTAGAAGTAAATTTAGTTCTGCAAGCACTCTGACTATTATGGCAGCCCAAAAGGCCCTACACTGAAAAAAAGAAAAAAAGAAAAATCCCAAACCTGTAGTGGGAACAGCGATTGTGTGAGACTGCTTTTGTTTTACTAGTGAGAGACAAGCACTATAAATTCTGTGAGTGATGCTCAGTGTCAGATGTTAGCTCTTGGTCTTCCAAGCAGAAGTGAAATCTTTTGCCTGAATTAGGTGATAAGGACAGAAGTCTGTGATTTACGGTGTTGCCTAAGCATTCCCCAGTATATGGGGGGAGCTGACTAATTTTTCAGCATAGTAAATACTCTGAATATTTATTATTTAAGGGGAAGGTCTTTGTAATTCATAGTACCCCAATAAGAAGGATGAATGTGAAAGACAGTATAAAAAATGATCATATTCCTTACTGAAGTTAGGTCATGCACAATTAATTTCCATAGAGACCGTGCGTAGAACAAATAAGGATATTTCAAATCTGAATTTTCTGTTTTATCAATTTATTGAGGCTACGCTTCTTTCATAACTTAGAACTTCTTCCTTGTGTCTTCCCTAGACGTGGGAGATCTTGTGTGAATGACACCAATTTGTCATCCATGCTGTCGTGTCTGTTTAAACTCATGCAGTGAGTAGAAGTCTCCCATATGGTGTAACTGTTTTGAAGACTTACAATTGCTTGGCGCAGGAAATACCAGTTATTTTGCTTTTTCAGCCTTTTGCCAGCACCTGGTTGTTCTTCCATGTAATAATATTACCGAGATGGCTGTAATGATCCAATCTGGTGCCTGCAATATCCCCTTGGGTGTCACTTCTGGGATCTGGTAGATCTCATGATGAGCCTGAAATATGGGAGGCAGACTGGACTTTCCTCTCCATTGCTTCAAGTACTATTTTCCCTTCTTTATCCACAATGTGTCCTCTTCCCCTGCTTCTCACCAAAACAAATAAGTGATGCTTCTAAGTAGAAGGTAACAGTGTATGAAGAGTTGCAGCTTTAGAAACTTTCTGGAATTAGAGGTTCTATATAAATGCAAGATGTTGCTGCAATTGTTTTCTGCAGAATTTGCAGTCATCATGGATTTGTGTTTAGGTGATTGACTGATCTGATTGAATAAGTAGATATTATAAGTACTACAGGGAGTCCTTCTTTTCCTTTCTTTGTTGATAGTCTTATAGAGGAGGAGTTCTTAAGGACTACTTTGTCCACTGGCATTGTTTCTAAAAACATCTTTACCTCTAGGGGAAATCAGTCCCTTTACTATCATCTGAGTATATGAGACAACATTCAAACAAGGAATTTCCCCATCCAAAGAAATGTTTTGTGTGGAGGAAACTCAAATCTGACCTTTAAATCTCTACTGAGAAAAAGTAAAAACTAAGTTGTGTTCATAGAGCAGTGTGCATCAGTTTTTTTGAGGGAACTTGTAAAGTACTTCATTTTCTTTACTTGCTGTACATCTTACAAGACGTTAATCATTTGTGAAAGCACATTATGGAATCATAGCATCATAGAGTCGCAAGTTTGGAAAGGACCGACAAGATCATCTAGTCCAACCATCCTCCCATTACCATTGCTACCACAAGCCTCTAAACCTTATCCCATAGTTCAGACACCTCTTGAACACTGCCAGGGACGGCAACTCCACCACCTCCCATTCCAGTGCCTGACCACTCTCTGAAAGAAAAAGTTTTTCCTTATATCTAATCTAAACCACCTCTGGTACAACTTGTGGCCATTTCCTTGGGTCCTGTTTGTTGCCTGAGAGAAGAGGCCAAACCCCTCCTCATCACAGCCTTCCTTCAGGTAGTTATAGAGAGCAATAAGGGCTCCCCTGAGCCTTCTCTTCTCCAGACTAAACAATCCCAGTTCCCTCAGCCTCTCCTCATAAGACTTGCGTTCCAGACCCCTCACCAGTTTCATTGCCCTTCCCTGGACACATTCCAGGGCCTCAATGTCTTTCTTATAGTGAGGGACCTAAAACTAAACACAGTACTCGAGGTGCAGCCTCACCAGTGCTGAGTACAGGAGGATGATCACCTCCCTGTTCCTGCTGGCCACACTATTTCTAATGCAGGCCAGGATGCCGTTGGCCCTCTTGGCCACCTGGGCACACTATCAGCTCATGTTCAGCCAAGCATCAACTAACACCCCCAGGTCCCTTTCCTCTTCATAGTCATCCAGCCACTCATCCTCAAGCCTATAGCGCTGCATGGGGTTGTTATGGCCAAAGTGCAGGACCTGGTATTTGGCCCTGTTGAACCTCATCCCATTCACCTCAGCCCAGCGATCCAGCTTATCTAGATCCCTCTGAAGGGCCTCCCTACCTTCAGGCAGATCAACACTACCTCCTAACTTGATGTCATAAAATTACTTTAGAAGAAAAGATATCTTGATCATACTCATGTAAAAGGATACTTTATTCAAAAGACTCAATTTGATCATGGAACAAAATGATGAAATTTTGGTACAAAATCTTTAATACCTTAGAATGATTACATTTGGAAATTGCTACATACACAAGTAGTTATTACAGAAATAATCTTTGTCAAGTATTCTTGGCATGGAGGCAATCAGCATCCTATCCCATTAATTGTTTAAGAACTCTGAAATATTTAATGAGGTTTTTTATGGAAGGATCTCAGTCAAATGCAAATGATTCAATGAAGCAATTTATCATAAGACAAACAGTGATTCTTTTGTAAGGTGTTTTATTCAGCATAATAAATGCAGCATGTTAAGGAGAGATGCACAGCTCACTGTTTTTCAGTTACTCTTCTCACAGCATTTTTCTGTAAAGATTCATTGTTAGTCAGAAAGTCATAATGGCTGTGCTGCAAAAGAAAAGGCTTGACAGATGTCAAGAAATCTGTGGCTGATATAGCTTCAAATAGATTTTTTCCCTTTGAGTGTTTGAAAAATGAATTTCGTCTTCTGGTCGATTGAGATATATATTTTTCAACTGGTATTGACAGTCAAATATCATTCTCTGTTCACAGGTCTGATTACAACAACATCAAGAAAATTGGATCGAGAACAGCAAGCAGAGCATTTTTTGGAGGTAAGATTAACTGGAAAATATATGTTAAAAGGTTAACTGATTTTTGTAGTTTAAAATCACTTCTTCCTATGCCAAGAAAGTGGAATTCTCCCTTCTCTCAACATATACTGACTCACACAAAGATAGGAATTGCCTGATTATACAGAGGAAAAAATACATTTTGCAATTCACAATCATGGGAAAAAAATGAAACAAATGTGCACAACGTTTGTTTTCCACCTTTAATCTGCTTCAGTTAAATCTTTCATGGTAGCCCTTGAATTTTATTTGTAAGATAATTGTAGAATATTCCAGAGGAAGATACTTGTTCTAAAAGTAGTGGTATCACAACACTGCCAAGGTTTGTATGGACAGAACTTCTTGCACCTTGAGTAACCTTGAAGTTTATGGGCACATTTCCTGTCTCTGAAGTTAAACATGTTTAGAGTTTTCATCCCAAATCTAAGATTCAGAGTATTCTGTTTGGTGAAAGCAAATCTTCACCATATTCACTTTCATTACATCTTTAGAATCAATGATTAATTCCTTAATTTTTGCTCATTGGGACCACCAATGACAATTTTCAAATAAAAAAGTTGCCCTCTGAAGAGTGTGCACCAACCACTTCCTTCATCTAATCTTAATGGAATGTTTATAAACGGCTTTAATATAATGGATGTGGATTGAAATATTTGTGTACTGTTTTACTATTTCTTTTGCACTGCTGTACACCATGATAATGCTTTCCTTGACTGTTCTCATGTCAGTTTGTGAAATAAGGAGCGCTCGATTCATGTTGGTACAAGTGAAATAGGCCATATTGTCCCACATCATCAATCATTACAACCATATATTTTAGGAAATTATTTTCAAATGCGTACAAATTAAAAAGCGTCTGAATAAAATAGTTCCCAGTGAAGTCACAATTTCACAGCAAAATGCAGTAAAATACAGTTATTTATATTCCATATTTGTTGAGGGTTTTTTTGCTAGAAATCCGAAATTGTTCTTGCCTAGTGCAGAACACAGAAATGAAGGGTTAATTTACTACTGTACATGGTTTTATGTGGTTTTTTTCCTTGATAATTCACTGTAGATTCCCACACATTCCAAGCCATAAATAAATGGAAAGGAATAAAAGGATTTTGCCCTTGTTAAGATTTATTAAATTGGAAACTGTTAAGTAATCATGTGTTCAAATAACTGCAAGCTTTCCAGTTTATACGGTCAGAGAAGGTCGTAAACTGAATGAAATTGGCATTGATTTTGAAATATATATATTGATGAGAATCTTAGGTCTATAAGTCTTTTTCACATTCATGTGCTTCCCTAACAGATCTCAGTGAAACATGCCAAAATTACACTTGCCAGAGGATTCCTACAGTGATGGGGAATTTTTACAGCAAAAAAGAACCAAAAAAAATATATATATATATAATTGCTTGTAAGATTACGGTTTAGTTATCAATTCAATATAGGTTAATGTATTCCTTCCTCTGGTTTTTGTCTCATTTGTAAAAATAACTGTATATAAGATTCTGAAGACTGGAAGCAGAATTGAAGGAAAGTATCACAGGGTGCTCCCAGCGTCATGGTGGTGATGGGTTGGTGGTTGGACTAGATGATCTTATTGGTCTTTTTCATCCTTAATGATTCTATGATTCTGTGAATGGGAAGCAGTGAAACCATAAGGAAGGCAAGCTGTAGAGAAGAAAAACACCTGAATGTGGAGATTTGAGACAGTCTCATGGAGAAATGGGGGCAGGACCATGTTGTAAAACCCAGCTGGAGAGCAGCAGTCTAGGAGAGGGATTTGGCTCAATGGCCAAATCAACCTCTTGAGCTGCTAAGGAGCACTGACCAGCACTGCCTGTTGGAAGGTGAATTCCCTGGATCAGAACAAAGAAGCTGCTAGAGTTTCAGAGCTGGGCATGCCAAGGTGTGCACATTCTTGTGACACCCTCAAAACGCATTTTATTTAATGCTTGACTTGCTGTGTTAATAACCCCCTGGGAAGGGCTTCATTGCCAAGACAACCACAGTCTTCCCATGGTGCAGTATTTCCCTTCCAGCTCCATTTCATACCTTTTTCCCAGTAGTCTGTCTGCTATAAAAGACAGCAAATTTGGCTCCCTTTGAAAAGCTCCGATAGGGTATGACCTGACAGTCTTTGGTCTCTTATGCCTAGTACATGTATGAAGTACTGACAGACCTTTCCTAGATACAACTTGTTAATTATTCTTAATAAGCTGTCTTTTTTCCCCCCTGAATTTGACAGGGATGCTATTTCATGTTGGCCACTGTTTACCAAGTTGATTCCATTAGCAGTAGTATTTCTATATCATTGCAAAAATTATCTGGAGAGCAAGATGAGCTAACATGTCAGTGCTATCAGACACTGGGTTTGGATTTTGGGTGGTCTGTGTGGAGCCAGGAGCTGGACTCAATAATCCTAATGAGTCCCTTCCAACTCAGGATATTGTGTGATTCAAGAATTGTATCAACATGGATGATGTTAGCCCTTGTTAATTTTGCATGCTATTGCTATCTCCAGGTGATGGCTTAGAGTGTCTCTTCTATGCTTGTCTGTGTCAGAGGAAACACAAGTTCTCAGCAAGGGCTCACTGTGTGTTTAAACTCAGATTATCCATCTCTCTCTTCCTCCTTCCTCCCTGAATTACCTTCTTTGAAAAAAGATGTATTTCTTCTGCCACATCTTTCATTGATTGTGGCATTGCCAACACTATTTTTTTTCCAGCTCCCGAGTTGAGGGCTTAATTTTTTTGACACATCTGTAATGTGTTGGAAGGGTGCAGGTTTTATTCAGTGCTTGGTATCAGGGAGCATTTTTCTGCTTTGGTGGAGATTGGATGTCACTGGATTTTATGCAGGATGGTCTCTTCTTTAGTGGAATCTTACTAATGGAATGCTTCTGCAAGAAACAGGGGAAAATGGCCACTTAATTACATTTCTGTCCCACGTGAAGTAAACCAAAAGCATTTGTTTTATTTCACACACTTTCTTGAAGAGTCTGTAATTGGCATGAAGTAAATACTCATCCAAAACAAGAAAGGCAGTTCTTATAGTTACCTGCTCACTTTGCAGGGAAATGAAAGCAATAATGTATTCCAGTAGAGGTGAATTGCAGTTTTCAGGTGATCTGTAAGTATTTTTTTTCAGTAATTGAACAGATCAGCACTGTAGCTATAGAGTTCCTTCTTTCCTTACTTTCTCTTCTTTCTTTTTCTGGATAGATGTTGTCTGAGGGAACTGGGCTTTTTAGCTTGGAGAAAAGAAGGCTCCGTGGAGACCTCATTGTGGCCTTCCAATAGTTGAAGCGAGCGTACAAACAGGAGGGGAAATGGCTGTTTACAAGGGTGGATAGTGATAGGACAAGGGGGAATGGTTTTAAACTAAGACGGGAGGTTTAGGTTAGATATTAGGAGGAAGTTTTTCATAGAGAGGGAGGTGACATACTGGAACAGGTTGCCCAAGGAGGCTGTGGATGCCCCATCCTTGGAGGCATTCAAGGCCAGGCTGGATGTGGCTCTGGGCAACCTGCTCTGGTGGCTGGTGACCCTGCACATAGGCAGGGGGTTGAAACTAGGTGATCACTGTGATCCTTTTCAACCCAGGCCATTCTATGATTCTATGAATCTATTTTCTTCTATCATATATTACATCAATTTACTAAAGACAGGAATCTGAAACCGGGGAATATGAGTGGAGTTTGAACTATGGAAAAACGCAGAAAACAGGCTGCCAATTTTTTCTTCTCACTTTTTTGTAGATGCCTTCAAATGCTGGTGTGATAACTTTACCTGCACTGATTTTTCCATGGGATTATATGCAAACAGCTACTAGAGCAATGGAGGCTCACCAATAAGCATTTAATGCAGGATCTGCAGCCTTGTATTATGTCAGCTGATTTGGAAATGTCCAAATGTCCAAATGAGTAATTTCTGGTCTGCTTTTCAATGTACATGTGCAGCTTGATAGGAGAGGATTGTTTAATCCAGGCTACAGCTCATTGACTTGCTCATTCAGCCCAGAAAGTGGATCTGAGTGTATGCTTTCTGATTCTGAGTAATTTCTGAATGCACTATGGGAGATGCTGGCTTACCTGAGCCTCCAACAGGGAAAATCTTTACAACACACACCCACTGCTGGACAGTTTGGTTTGCTGGGGTGCAAGATCTGCATTTAGCAAAAGAATGAGCCAAAACTATTGCAGCCTTCAGCGTGCAGTCCTTTGAAATGCCAGAATGTTATGATTGGAGAGCTAAATCATCTGTAGTGGGACGTGACCTCTTCATCTTCTCTGTAGAGGAATATAATGTATTGGTGCTTTTAGAGTGCTGAGGCTTTTAAGCCACCCCTTGATGACCTCACAGAACACAGGCTTTTAACTCATTTGGCCAGTTATGACAATTGTAGCCATAGCAGATCTCTGTTATTGCAAACTAGGTTTAGATTTATTGTTGTAGATTCATTCAGAAACATCTTCTAATATCTGTCATAGTGGAAAACACATCTATTTTGAGCCTGTTGTTGGAATAAAAGTAGTAGCATGGTCAAATCTTTGCCACAGTGACAAAGCAACTGGAGACAATAGGTTTCAAACTACTCCTATAACAGACTTAACTTTCCAAGGTCCAAATCATGTACCATAATTTATGAGGAGGAGAAATGAGAGCAGAGCACTGGCTTAATGCAGCTGATTTTTAGCCAACTTGGTATGATTGGAAGGGTGACTGTGTCCCTCAAGTGCTTTGCTGCAGCAGCAAGTCCATGTACCTGAGCCTCATCCATCTTCTCACTGCCTTAGCATAGCTCTGAGAAGAGTGACAGTAACAGCACAAGGAGTTGTAATGAAGATAAATTGGTAAATCTGATGCGAGTGTCAAATGAATGAAGCGTGTATATTGGTTTCTGTTTACTGTAAGTACAGTAACAAGGTGCAATAAACTATTAGATGGCATGTATTTATGTGCAGTAATTACAGGAAAGAATAATAATGTGCTGTAATTGCAGCCTTCCAAAATGATTTCAAATTTCCACTCGTTTAATAAGAAGTTGTAATTGCGGGGGGTGTTTAGATGGAGGGACTGTCATTGTTTTCCATTTGGAATTAGGTCAGCAATAGCACAGTGGAGAGACCTGCTGGAACCTTTATAGCCACAGTCTCTGGGGGGAGGAGGCCTAGAATACTAAAAAGCAGCACTATAAATAGTGCAACCTCTCAGATCTTCACCCAAACACCGCACTGGTGGCTCAGCATTGAACCAATGCTGTGTTCTCTGCCATCCTCCGCTTTTTCTCCAAGATCTCCCACGCAAGAACTTAATATATTTAACCTTGTTTTGCTTTAGAGCCTATTCATTTAGGCTGTACCCTTCACCGCTGGTGATGCCCGAAGCAAGGAGTCCTTTGTGAGAAGTTGGCGTGTTTTCCGAAATGCATGGGCAGCAGTATGGCAATATGCTCGTGTGTATTTTTCACAGCAGAATTACAAAAGCTGAAGTTCATTGGGTTTATGTAGCTGAATAGTGCTCTACAGAACACTGATTGCTTAAACTCTGGATTACGAATCTGTGTGAGCATTTGTTTCATGGATCTTTAACATTGCCCACGTTTGGCAGAGAAAGCTGCATTTTTTCTTGGTGACATGCTGGTAATGGGGTAAAAATGAGGCAGTGTGTCTGATTGAACATTTTGTCTGAGTTTTTAATGGCTCCAAAGGCACATGCCTCTCCATTTTAACACTGAAGCTTATCAGATGATGCAAGGGAAGTCAGAAGTGTAGGTAAACAGCCTGTTATTCCAGCTCCACTTTAAAAATGGCTAGTTAAAGCTTTGCAGAATGTTGGTGCTTGGGAGAAAAGAGAACTGCTTTTTTTATTATTATTTCAAGGGTGTCTGAAAGGATTTGTAGAGGAACAATTGGTGTAAAGGGAAAACTTTCTAAAGAGACGATGAAAGCAGTGCCATGATGTCCAAAAAAAAAAAAAAAAAAGAAGAAAGGGAAGTAATGAAACAGTTCTAAAAACAGCAAAAGAGAGCTCATCTTGTCCCAGCGGGTTTATGAGCAGGAGATGCTGTCTTAGAGGTGGAGCTGCCTGCAGGACAGGCTCTGCAGTGTTGGTTCTGGCCTAGCCTGGTGTTCCTAGCACAGGAGGACACAATCTGGGCTCACTCACCCCATGCTGCTGATCCCATCCCACACACTCTGTTCCTCAGGAGCTGTCTGTGCACCAGCCTTCTAGAAATGCACATACTTCTCTCACCCCCCTCCTCTCTCCTCCTGATTAGTAGTATTTTTTCTTCTGTCAAGTTGCTATTTTCAGAAGTAGCCAACAATTTTCCAAAGGCAGGAGGTGACCTGAGGTTAAAACTCTCTTTCAGAGACAGATTTGCATATGACATTGCACTCTGCTTCTAATGTGTACTCATGCATAAAGTCTTATGCAGCAAAACGCAGGGAAAGTCCTGGTGTGATTCATCTGTCTGCACTGATAAGTGGTCTCCCTGCACAGACTATCGTCTCTAGCTAATGGGATCCAATAAGATGAAGAATCATCAAGAGCATCACTGAAAAATGTTACTTGCTTAGTGGCCTCTGTGCAAGAGATATGAACAGGAATTTTAAACTGCAAAATAATTAAGAGACAGCGTTTTTACAGATTCTTCTCTTTTCCTTGACTATTGCAAATTTAAATAGCTCCCAGATGTCCTTTTATTTTAGATAGCGACTTGAGAAGTAACACAGATGACAAAGCCTAAGCATTGGAAAGACTGTGTTTTTCTTCATGCGTGTGGAATTTTAATTTTGCTTTGTTATTAAATAAGAAAAGAAAAATCTCCATAAAATTGTTATAGTAGGGTAAAATAAGTCTGAATTAAATATATGTATATATCTATTTAAATCTCTCCCATGTGAGATTCGGATTGCCAATGGGAAATGTGCACACAGATCTGATGACATAATATATATCAAAGGCAAGGGGCAGGAATGGGTCTCTATATATCAATAGCTGTGACCCTCAGCTCTTCTCAGTTACTGAATGAAATACAAATGGCCTTGAGAGACTGGATGTGCTAAGAATGGCTGTGACATTTCCACACAATTTGTAGACTTTTAAGTCACTCCTGAGGACGCTTTGTTTGCTCTTGGCCTTGTGCTTATGGTTGATTTCAGTCTTTATTTTTCTAAGACACTGTTCATCTGCCTCTTTTAGCTCACTCAAGATTAGGTTGTTTCTCTTACAAATGTTCCGCACATGCTGTCACAAGGATGATGCAAAGGATAAACATACCACAGTTCAATTACTGATCACTTATATCCAAGTATCTGATTCTGGCCTTTCTTGGAGAGTGCATAAACTAGCTAACGATAATCTGATGCCGTACTGAAGTTCTTACATGGCATCTCACACTGGTTTGTCTATGCCATTGATTCAGGATACTGATAGTAATGAAGAAAAGCAATCTTCTTTTCTGTGTTCAATGAACTTCCTAAATCAAAGGTCTTCATAACTTTATATGCAAAACTTTGTTTTAGCTTAGGAATGTTTGACAGTTATGGCAATGAGTCAAATATTTATGGAGCTTTTATAGATGTATTGTAAGCTTGCATTAACTTGTTTGGTTATTAAAATAAAGAAGCACAGCTCATTTATTATTTAGTCACTCCTCAGCTCTTGGAACAGATTTGATTTTTCCCTCCGCTTGTCAATAGATCCTTCATCTGCAGTGGAATACTGCCCTGGGCATATCTTCCACAAAATAATGTTCTGCTGCACAGCAAGTCTGGCTAGAAATGGGAAGGAAACTATTGTAATAGAGCAAAATAAATTTGAATTTAAAAAAAAAAAAAAAAAAGTATTTAAATCCCTAATTTCCTAACCACACAAGTTTAGCCATTTAGATGAAAAGTTACAGGTTGTTCCATAGCATCATTAATGTTCGACAAGACAACTAAGATGACCCAGTCCAACCATCAACCTAACCCCTCCATGCTCACTCACACGTCCCTCGCTGCCACATCTGCCCTTCTCTTGAAACCTCCCAGGATGGTGACTGTATCACCTCCCTGGGCAGCCTGTGCCGGTGTATCATCACTCTTTCCAAAAAGAAGTTTTTCCTAAAACCCAATCTGAAAAAAATCCAGTAGGAAGATATAGATGATTTTGCATGTACTAATTCAGGTTCATAGATGCATAGCGAGAACAGAGATGTCGAGGAGCAGTGCTTCAGTTCACACACTGCTGTCTAATACAGGTGTTGTGCCTCATTAAAAAAAATCTCATTTCTGATTGCCCAGAGCTTTGCCATAGTTAGCAATGATTTGCATGTATCTGGAGTTGGCAGAGGGGAGGTAGCTTGTTTTACAGATTTCATGAATCACTGACCTGAACTGTTGGGTCATGAAATGAAGAAATGAAAATCCATAAAGCATAGCACTCTCAGCTTTTTTTGTGCAGGGCATCAAATGCTCATCTGGGATTTCCTGTGGACCCACAGAAATCCAGCAGCAGGTCTTGGCTTTAAGCCCCTCATCACATGCATGCATGGAAGCAGATACTCAGCCTGTAGGGTTCTTGTCCTGCCTTATCAGGCCTTCCCCACCTCATTCAACAGCATTATAGAAAAGGTGGAATTCTGCCAGAGAGCAAATCCAGCCTTTAGGCTGCCACCCTGCTAGGTCCTGAGCATCAGCAGTTTCTGAACCCTCTGGACCTAATTAAAACTTCACCAGACTTAGCATCGTGCAGCTGTGAAGCCAAATAGTACAAGAAAGTGACCTTTTGGATTACTAGTATTATGTTAAGGTATCTATGATGTCAGTGCAGGGAGGGGAAAGTCTTATTTATTATCCTGGGGGCTCAGTGGGTTCTCTTGCTCACCCTAAGTAGAACCCTTAGTCCGGTTTTAGAAGCTCTAATTTTCTTGAAATTCATAGAATCATGGAAGGACTTAGGTTTGAATTGACCTGAAAGCCCACCCAGTTCCAACTCCTGCCATGGGCTGGATGCCCCCCATCCAGCCTTGACACCTTCAGGGACGGGGCACCCACAGTCTCTGGGCAGCAGTGCCAGGGCCTCCCTGTCCTCTCAGTAAAGAATTTCTTCCTAACATCTAACCTAAATTTCCCCTCTTTTAACTTAAAGCCATTCTCCCTTGTGCTGTCACTAACAGACCATGTAAAAGTCAGCCCCCCTCCTGCTTGTAAGCTCCCTCCAAGTACTGGAGGTTATCCCTGGTAGTACCCAGAATGAAGGAGTTAAGCATTGGCACCCATGGCTGCATTTCCCCAGGTTTGTCTGAAAATGGGTGAGTTAACACATGAGAGAAAAGCAATTTAAAATACACCCAACACCTGTTCTTTCTGCTCTGTTTGCAGAACTATGAAATGGCAGAGCATTAGATCAATGTAAATGGGATGGAAAAGTATTATTAAAACAGCAAACATTATTGTGTGGTTTGAAAATTAGGCCTGCAGCCATGTGTTAAATGCTGTTGAAACAGAGAGGGATATATTAATGGTCTTCCCGTATTATAAATCATTCCTTGTGCTAAGGTTGTGTAGGCAAATTCTGTGGTTAATCTATACCCAGTTCTTTTCTGTCAGGATTTAGGAGTTTGGTCTAATGCTGCTTTCCTGCTGATGGATTAGCTCACAGATTAGCTCAGGATTTTTCCTCTTTGTATGTTTCTTAAGATCTATAGTGTTCTTTTTATGGGATGGAGCCCACCTACCAGTCACAAATTGGTTGGATGTGCCCTTTCAGGATGTCTGTAGGCCAGGCTCCGTGCTTGTGAGATAGAGAGTCATTGTGAAGGGCGCACTGCTTTGCTAAATTTCACCTTTGTGTGATGAATGCACCAACGTTTTAATCTTCTGCAGGAGCAGCAGGAACTCTTTCACATGATTTGAATCTATTTTAGATGTGCAGAGTCTGTATGCTTTCTGAAGCATGTCTGATTTAGCTTTGCATCATGTGTTCTGTAGCATTTGCAACACTTATCAGCTGCCAGACTGTTAATTTATGTCTGTAAGTGTGAGCACACACATATGCACTCACACACACGTTTTGAGGAGGTCTCCATTTCCTGCCTCTCAGGCTAAGACAGCTGAGTACTGGGTTTAAAGCAAGAAGGCATCTTCTTTCCCCATCAGCAACACATTGCATCTGTACTAAAATCCCTTCTGGGCTTAGAAAGTCCTTAAATATCTTTTAATTAATCCAGCATTTAGAAATGTTCCTTTCCACAAGTTTGTATCCATTTGCCCTTTCTTCTGAGATGATCAGTGCTCAGCTGCTCAGAATTCATGCTTGTTATCTCTACAAAAAGGTAATTCTGGGATATTTTCACATCTCTCCAATCTGTTCTATGTTTTCAGGGATGCTTCACTTCCTGCCACCCTCCACACGCACAAAACCCAGCACTCTGTGGTACGGCTTTAGGGATCCTGGCACCAAGTCTCCAGTTCCTTTGATATGCTTGGATAATGGCGTTCTTTGGGGCATGCTCTTTGATAACAGCCTGTCACAGTATTCATGGGGTCTGACTGCAGGTGGTTCCTAAGACGCCCTCAGCCTGATCTGATCATTTTCACTTTCAAATGTGCCCTTTGATTTCCAGGCAGCCCCTTGCAAGAGTTGGTCCCTTCCAACTCTATCAATTCTATGATTCTATAAAGGAAAAAATAGAATATCTCTTTCCTTTTGCAAGTTCTGTTATATTTTACTGTCTTCCCATGATCCTCTTTTCTCCATCATGGAGAAAACCCTGCTCTTATCAGGGTCTCATAATTTCCAGTGTTGGTGATACCCTGACAGGTACTCATGGCCCAAAATCTGCCCCACCAGGAAGTGCACTTGATGAGAACCTTTTTCTATCACATCTTGAATACACTGCCATTTTCTTTGAGTTTTGTCATATACAATCAGAATGGTTTCAGTTGGAAGGGACCTTTAAAGGCCATCCAGTCCAACTCCCCCCCAGTGAACAGGGACACCTACAGCTCTATCAGGTGCTCAGAGCCCCCTCCTTGAGTGTCTCCAAGGATGGGGATTCACCGCGTCCCTTACAGTCTTCTCACCACAGCCTGTAATGTCTTTTGATATTTTATATTTCACCAGCTCTTTTGTTTTCCCAGATTACCACTTTGTCCCTTTCCCACATCATCCACCAGCACTGAGCTAGACCAAAAAGATACACAAAAAGGGTGAAAAAATACCATGCAAAAATATGCAGAATGTATTTTTTTTTTTTATTTTGAAAATAATTTCTTATGGCAAAAGTACATTATTGTGTGATACGTGATGAAATAAGATTGGAATATTTAGCATAGTTTGTAACGTGACACAAATTAATGTATTTACTAGACACCTAGAGATAAGAAAACATCTAATCAGGTTGAGCATCATTTTAATAAGCATATTTGACACCTTTCTCCCTAAATATATTACCATAGAACACAAAAATCCTAATGCTTTTCTTATCTGACTGCAGCTTGATAATAATCAGAGACCAAACAATTCTTTTACTTTTTACGAAGATATGATTTAAAAACAAATTTACAGAGGCCCTGAAGCATCAAGTGCTATGAAATCTGCCCTCAAAAGCAGTAATTTTCTTTTCCCAGCCTAACAAATTTAAGTTGTCAGGAAACAGATTAATCTCCTCATTCTGAAATGTAATATTGCTGTTTGCTAATCTCATGATACAGAGATGTTGAAAATGTTATCATAGCAGCTCTAGAGTATTTTATGTTTTGGCAAAAAATAATGCTTTCTTTGGCAAGGAATGTTCTAAATATTCAAAAGCAAGGACTAGCGTAGATAATTGAGAGCAAAAATGTCAGAATCAAAATAATGAATTATTTTTTCTCACATTCCCTGGGAAAGTAAAAGTTATAAATATTGCTAATAGCGGTCTGTCAATTTATGGCTTCAACCAGCATGTTATCTTTAATCAAGCTACCAATAAAAATCTTAATACTTTCTGCCATAGACTCACATATATTTGTTTTTCCCTATGGATCTTGTTCCCTTCTACTACCATTCCAGAAAATGTTTAAGGCATTGTATGAATAAAAATGTGTTCTTAACCTCCAAGGCCGAACAAATACTTTAAAGACTTAATTGAAAAAAAGCATGGAGATTTTAAACTTGTCATTTTTTATGGGCACTTGTTTGTTTAGTTTGGATGGTTTCATTTTTTAGCCATGACAACAGTTTAAAAATAATACTGAAAAAGAAATATCCAGAAAGCCCTGAGTTGTAGACAACCCAATTTATCTCAGCGCAGACCATGTCTTGTTATGAGACAGAGCAGTGTCATAGAGGTTTGGCCTCTCAGCTGAGTGAGAAACAGAAGGCAACAGGATATGTGTTGATAAGTAAGATAAAGGGCTAATTGCCTTACTCCTAAAAGAAATCCACAGCATATAGCTGAAGGAATAAAAATATTGACATAGGAGGCTTGCTTGCATATTGCCCAGTTCTCACCCTTTTGTTCAAATGGACCTGCCCAAACTGCCTCTGTGTGCTGCAGCTTTGGATATGTGTCTGTGCAAGAAACTCAACTACTGAAGTCCAGCTCTTGTCCTTTTTGTGCTGGCATTTACCAAGTACCTCTTCAGTTCAGGATATTTCAGTATTTTTTTGCAAGCCTGGCTGAAGCCGTAATTCAAGCATCTTGTCCAGGGAGTGGCATTTTAATATTTGCTTTAAGTGTCTTCTCTTCAGGCATTTAATTCTAATATCCCTCTGCCTGTGAAGGTATCAATTCGAAGCTGTGGCTTTTTTAGTAAGAAGGAGTCTGATGCATAGAGAGGATTTTGTGTTTCCTGCAGCCATCTGAATCCAACTTTCCTCAAGCTGCTGAGCTCCCAGAAGACCCCTCTCTGCCACAGCACGGTGCTCAGCATGGCGCTGTCATTCGCCCTGCTTCTTGACAGAGCAAATTATCCTGCTCGGAGCTGTGGGCTGTTTTCAGTACCGCCATCAGTTCTTGCAGGGCTAATTTGGGTCCCTTCGTCTGCTCCTCTCTGCAGCATGAACTCAGATCTGCCTCTGAGCTCTTCAACTTGAGACCCCCTGGATCCTCTTGGTGCCTGAACAGTAGCAGCTCAATCAATTATATATTCACGCTCTGTTTTTTAAAGGTTCTTCACACACACAGATTCACCAGACTCATGCAGCAAAACAGGGACTGCATCTTAAACTTCTCTTGATTGACAAACTGCCTTTGCCCCAGTGACCCTGTAAATAAGATCTGGATATTTTGTCAGATCGGTATTCTGTGGATTAGACTCTCTTAATTTCCCACTTCTAACACTAGAAAGAACTACAGAGAACAAGCACTGTGTCTGCATATTTACTATGCAATTCCTTAAAGGAAGCAGCAGTGGTGCGGATGGCGTTGGCCATGGATGCACAGCATGAGCATGTCATGACCCCAGCATCTCAGCATCAGGATTAGTGCCTGGCTCTGATATATCCAATCTCCCTTTGCTGAGGTATCACGCCTCCAGTGCTGAGCCAACAGGATACACTTGTGCTGTTCAGGCTCTCCCATAAATCAGGAGCTTTCTCACAGCTATTTCCAGCCAAGTGCCTAGCCCATTTAACATCCCCTGAGACTATCTCAAAAGCAAAGCGGCTCCTGAAACTTTTCTTTTTCAATCTCTTCTGCTGCAAACCAACAAAGCAGCTCATTAGAAGGACTCCTTCTGCTTCCCTCCTTTCTCTCCCTTCCCATAATGAGGGCTGATTGGAGACCCATAACATGTATCAATGAAAATTCTCGTTTTTTTCCCATATATCATTGGCCTTGCATTACCAACTTGGGTATGTTGTCTCATGCCGTGTTTTATTGTCCCCCAGATCACATTATTGGCAGGGCAGTCTCACAAAGGTTAATAATGTTACTGGGTTGTCTTTTGGTCTGACATTCTTACTCATCACTTTAAATCCACTCATTTTACCAGCAGCCTTGGACATCCCTAGTGAAGTTAATTGCATGCTGCTTACCACTGCCTTCAGCCCCACCTCTATAAATTGGAACTTCTTGTAGGTGATTGTGCCTGCTCCTAACTTTAATTTCACAACCAGGATAAGAATGTTTGGGGTTGATATATCCAGCTTTTCTACTGCACAATTTGACATTTGCAATCCAATCACTTGACTCTTTGGTTCAGCTATCTTCCCATTACCACAGCATGTGAATACTTGGTATATGGACTCAATGGGAAAATAAGCAGTAAATTATGAGTCTAAATGTAAGAGTTATGGTGATTCCATAAACCATGGAAGGGAAAGTACAGTGCTTCATGCAGTTGCTGGAGTACCAGGTTAAAATTGCTGCTTTGGCTTTAGAGTGTCCCAGGGTATGAAATCAAGCAAACTGTCTTATGAGGACCTGGATGTCCACACAGTAAGACCATGAACCTTAAGGGCTATGCATGGTAAGGTCTTGATATTAAGTTATTATATAAATGGCTGCCATCAGTAGGAAACAGTGAGTTTATATTAATCTTTTTTGATTAAACATTTCCCTTTCCCAGATAGAAAATACACTGCCTATGGTCTACCTACATTCTACTGACCCTTTGCACAGCAGTGAATGCCATCCTGTGGCTGCAAAAATCAAATGCATGTCAAAGATGAATGCTGCAGAAGAATAGAAGCGCTAAGAATATTCTAAAACTTATGTTATTTTAAAATTCCTTCTGCATTGCAGGAGTAGAATGTCATCTTTTTATTATTCAGACACACAAAGATCCCTCTCTAGGACTCCAGGCAACTGTATAATTAATTAATTATAACAGTATTAATTGATTAATTAATATTAATAACCTGAACATTTTTAATGGGTTCTGAGTGTTACTCAGGGAAATTCAGTTTTCTGGCCAAGATTTTTTTTTTTTTTTTTTTTCCAATGCATTTGGAATATTAAAACGGGGGATGGAGTTTCATGTTGTTTCTTAACCCCTAAGATAACCCCATACTCACACCTATTTAGTTATGTCATCAGTACTGTCTCTAGATGTTCTGAAAATTATTCATATACATTGCTCTTTGCAAGATCATTAGCTATACATGTAACCAACAGGAAAAATTGTGTTAAAAGAATGATGTATGACATCACTGTTTCTTAGAACAAAATCTGTTTTGGTGTAAAAGTAGGATTCTTCCTGGTGAATTACGATGCATGTTGTGCTGCTGCAGTGGTACACCTCTTCTCTTACCCTTCAGCTGAAGGCGTACAACTTCCATTTATTTATTTGTAATGCAGCTGGAGACAAGGGCTGGGCAAAAGCTGAATGAGAAAACAAGTGCAGCTGAGGTTGTTGAACTCCAACTGAAACCTTGTTCTTACCAAAGCCAACAGGAAAATACGTACTGACTTCAAGTCAGAAGATTCCACAGCTGGTAAAGTCCACAGTCCTGGTAAAGGACAGTCCTTTACCAAGCAGGTATCTGTGATTCTGAAGAGAAGGCTCTGAATAGACCTCATTATGGCCTTCCAGTATTTAAAGGGAGATTATAAGCAGGAGGGAATCAACTTTTTACATGGGTAGACACTGACAGGACAAGAAGAAATGGTTTTAAACTAAAGGAAGAGAGATTTAGATGAAACTCAGAGACCTAACATACCTATCATGGAAGATGCTGATGATTCTTGTCTTTATCAGTGGAACGGTGAGCGAATTTCAGTTTCACATCTTCTGTCTCTGAGTGTAGACAATGAACCTGTTTTCCAGGCTGAGTTTTTAAAGTAGGAAACTAAACATGAAAGGAGTAAAAAGGTACTCCATCAATACAAGTTCTGCTCCAAGTTAGCATCTGAATTTCTCCCCTGCACACAGTGCCATGATCATTCTCAACCAGCTTGTAGAATTGACCCTCCATCAACATAAACTGGATAGTAGATATTTATAGACACTTTGGAGACAAGTGGAGATTAAGATAATAAGGCTTGTCTTTGTTTCCTATTAGATGAAACTGTGATTAAATATGGCCCAATTAATGCTTATTATCTGTCTAAAATGAATTTGTCACAGGAAGTTGTGAAGTAGACATCAAGAAGTCAAGTAGAATTTTTATTGCTAAAATCAAAGCAAATATAAGTTTACTTTAACCTGGTCTGACAAAAACAAGATGAAACTGTCATTAATAAACTGTCATCTAAGTTGATTAAAACTTTGCTTTGTACTTCACTGCTTATCAAAGAAACTTACAGCAATTAACTTGAATATCAACAGAAAAAAATCTTTAATTTTTTCCCATTTAGATCAGTGAACAAGGTCACGACAGTCTTCCTTGGTGACAGTTCACTAAAGCAATTGAAATTTCTGAGATATAAAAAGTTCATTTTGCCTTTTACAAGTTCAAAATGTCTCCCCAGAATCAAAAATTGGAAACGAACTATACCCCTTGAGGGTCTGATATTAAGTACTTTCTATCTGGGTAAGAAAACCATTTTTTATTAATCAGTTCTTTTACTGATAAGTTTTATTTTGAACATAAAACTTTAGAAGCTTCCTTTCTACATGGAAAAACATAAAATGCATATAAACGTCAGAGACTACTCATCATGCTATCGGCTATAAAACTCTCTTTGAGGTATTCTATGCAGGATTTTCCCAGCATATGCGTATGGATTGAGTGCATTCATTATTTCTTGTTTGTTGTGGAAAACTAGGGTGAGCTGGAAATTGAATGTGTTCTGCAATTACTGATGGGATGCAGTGCCTGGTTCTGGCCTTGCCTGCTTTGATATTGATCAAAGGCTTGTTGATAAGCAATGAATTTTGTAGTGAGGTTTGGAATGGGGAGGTGAGTAAGAGGGTACGTGTACTGAAATAGCAGAATTCATCACCAAAACTATAGCTACACATTGCATTTTTCTTCAGTGGCCAAAACATTCTCTGAAATTTCCCCCCTCCTGCCATTCATCGCCTCGCTCTGCTCCCTTGCTGCCACCCCAACACTAGTTAACCATCTGCCTTTGGGGGGATTTTGTTTGCTTTCAGCAGTGCATTTTAAGCCCTGATTATTTTCAGTAATCCTGTTTGTAGCACAGATGCACAAACAGCGCATTGACGGGTAAAGGTGGCTACAGATCATTGACAAGGGAAGAGCAAATGGTTGGAGGAGGAGCTGGAGATGGGGCTGGATGGATCTTCATCTGCCTTTCTGACAGGCACAAGGCGATGTCATCCTCCGGGAACACGACCAAAGGCTGTTTGTTAGAGCAATTAAAAAAAAAAAAACGTGTTATCTTTCCTTCAAAAATACATGGTTCTGCTTCATACAGCAACATCAAATTTGGATGCCTTGTACCTATAAAGTACATTAAGAAATTACAGCATGCATCTATCATCTAATTTGTGGCTGAATACATGTATTACCTACTAAATAATAGCAATACCATTTCAAGACTGTCACAGAGCCTTACTAAGGGGGTTTCATCCAACATCAGAAGGCACTGGCTGTTGGCATGCCTAAAATTGTTTATGTTTGGATAATATAGTTCAGAAGAGAAGACAATATTTCCTTTGTATATGGAAAGTTTTCTTTGAAGTGACTACTCTGTTGTACCAGGAACTGTATGCCATATAATATCTCTAAAGACATTTTAGCAAGAGCAGGGAAAGCTCCTTCATATTATGTCATAATTCATAGTTACAAAGTTCATAGAATGGCCTGGGTTGAAAAGGATCATAATGATCATCTAGCTTCAACCCCCCTGCCTGCGGCATGGTCACCAACCACCAGAGCAGGCTGCCCAGAGCCACATCCAGCCTGGCCTTGAATGCCTCCAGGGATGGGGCATCCACAGCCTCCTTGGGTTCCCGTGTGTCACCACCCTCTGGGTGAAAAACTTCCTCCTAATATCTAACCTAAACCTCCTCTCAAGTCTTGGAGTAAATTGAACAACATGTATCATGTTAGCATGAGGCTGCTGATTTATTGCAAAATAGACAGAGAGGTATTGCCACGAAATAAATCATCTGCACTGTATTTGTGAGTTTCTAGTAAAATAATTGCTCAACTTTAATTTCTCATCACTTTGAATATCTGGGGACCTATACTATAAACCAGTGCAACAGCACACCGGAGCAGGGATGTAAAGTAAAATTTGTTTTGCTGCCTGATTAATAAACTCCACAGTGACTATAGCTTGATTAGATTCTAGAAATATATTAGCATGCATTTTTGCATATAGCCTTTCTGCTTACAGTTGAAACAGAAAATAAATGACTAGTATTAGTTGTAGGAAAAATTCTTGGAAGCATTGCTAAAATCTTGCGTCTTTATTAATATCCAAAATTATTTTCTTGCTAGTATATGATTAAACATGTTGACTGGTCTAGTATGAAAAAGGGAGAATTGGGGATGTCCAACAATCTTCATAATTTCATGGCAGCTTTGAAGCAGGAGTTCGGCTCCTGCTTATAGTAGAGATTAGAATCAAGTGAGTTCTGTGGATGGAAAATGGTAAGTAGTTGAATATTTGAGAAGAAGGGAGTGCAGTGAGCTTCGAAGTTGATACATACCTCTTCTGAAGCACAGAAACAGAGAGCTACTACATTACCTGAGTGCTGAGATAAGATTTTTGGAGAAGTGCATTATCTGTAGAGGTAAATATGGTATGGGTGAACAGTCTCACATATCAATATTTGATCACAAGTGTTTCTTATCATGAGAGAAGCAAAATCCACAAATGGCTGAAGTAGATATTCAGGTATTAAGGGAATTAGAATCGACATAGAGATTATTCCTAACATTAAACTGCCTAAGTATCTTAATTTTCAAGCTTGACTTTACTTAAAGCTGCTTGAAATGAAATATTCTCAGATTTGACTCCTCATCATTTTCTGTTCACAAAAGTCTTTGATTCTAATCTTTGCTATCAGCAGGAGCTAAACACCTTCTTCAAAGTTTGCTGTGAAGATCAATACACAACTTTTATCTTCTCTCTTGCTCAGAGGCTGAGGGTAGTTATGCTTCTATTTACTAATAGTTAATTCTAAAGAGGTTCCAAATCTCTGTAAAAATGTTCTTAAGAAATCACATATTGTTCTTTATCTTGTTTGTAAAGTGTCAGTTTGAAGCTGGTTAAACATTCATGCGTCCAGATATTATAAGAGGACTATTTTTAATGTTTTGGTTTTTTCTGCTTTCCAGGTCTTCCCTATTGTATGCTGTGTTATTGTAGCCTTTTCAACAAAGAAATTTTTTATATACTCAAAAGGCTTTTACAGTTGTGAGACAGAGGTGGATGTTCCTCCTGTGACCATCTCAAAGTTGCCAGTCCCATAATTACAAACTTTGCAAACTGCTTAACGTGATATTATACATGCAGCTCCAAGCATCACTTTAGTTGATGGCAATATAGCCTACAAGGTCAGGAAAAATCCTAGTTGAGCAATGCCTTTTCTTACCGTAACTGACTACACACTACTGCTGTGGAGGAGAGGTGGAGATCATTTAACCCCATGTGTGGAAGGAGGAGGCACATTTTGGGAAGCAGTAGGCTTCGAGTCACTTCCAGGCAACATTTTATCTGTGGTTTGTCATAAACAAAATTAGATGAGATTGGTATTCCTGAGAGCAATAGTGAAAAGGAGAAGAGCAGAATCCTATTCTGTGATTGCTTGGAGTTTCTTTTGACATAGAACAGAATTTCTATTGTGGAAATTGAATGGAGCATTGTCTGGTTCTGCGCTTACCCTGGCACCCATCAATTCAAGAATACCTTAAATATGGCTTCATGCACTAAGATTGCCAGCGTAACAAACTTAAAAAGCAATGCCTATGGAAAAAGACTATTTTTCTTTCTGAGAGCCACTGTTGAGAGCTATGCAGATCCTTCCTCTGCTACAACTAAAGCTAAAATAGAAACCTTCAGTTTGTTTTCAGAGCTGATAGGTCTTTTATTTTCTAAATTTTCAAAAAGGTCATAGGATAAAGTATGGCACAAAATAAAGGACTCTTCTTCTTAATTAGGAGTATTTCAGGAGTTCTGGATCACTCATTCTGGTATTCTGTACTCCCAGGTCATTGCTTTCCATTTGTTTACTGCCTACTGGTAACAGTAAATGAGTCTGACAACAGTTACTGTTTGAAGCCTGTAAGACTTCTGTCAGTGCTGTTCTCTAATATTAAAGTTTGCAGATACTGCAGGGAGCATTTAACTCCAGATGAAAAAGCCAGCCTTCCTTCCTTCCTGACTTTTGGCAATACCACGTTGAAATTACCTGATGTCATTGTTAGTTCTCAAATGGTGTAACAGACCATTATGCATCGTTTTCTAGCTTGGATGTGGCTGGGAGCCATTGACTTTTCTAATCAGCCACCTAGAGTGCTTGTGTCAGTAATAATCTGTATTTCAGAAGTACTCTAAATTATTTATTTCTCCTACTTGGCCAGAGCGAATCTATTAATTTTTTATGATTGAAAATGAGAGTTCCCCTTATTAACACATTGTAAAGGAAATCAAGAAAGATGGATCATATCAATATGATTGACACTCTTTTCTACAAGAAGTGTTTAAGTAATTTGTCTTTTGGGACAGCACTAAGTTGTGTGAGGGTAAGTGAAATAAACAGCTGTCTGCTTCTTTTCCAAAGCTGCCAAATAAAGAATTAAAAAAGAACAACATCTAGTTTGCTACATCTAAATCTTGTTTATGCATTGGACTAAAAAAGATTCTCGCATAACTTGTATTTTTTTCTCCTCTATTCTGTATGTCTTTGAGCCAGGCCACCTTCACTTTGTACCAATGATCCAAGATGTAGTTCAGTAATGTAATGTATTTCAATAAAAAATTCCTTGTATGAATTTAGCTGCAAACTTAGTCTGTCTCTGAAGTAGGCATAGATAGTAATTCAGTGTATTTGACTTTAAAGATCCATTCATCCTTCAAGGAGCTCTGCTTTATAATCTTTTATTTCTGTTACTTGGGCTGAATTCCAGAGGCTCTTACAATAGGTATTGCAGCTCGTTTTCGCATTGGCAGAAGAAACAAACCCATTAGTCACTAACAGCAGGCGTATGCCTCCGCTCTCAGGCTCCCTTTGATCATTTTTTTCAGTCTGAGTAACTCAACCAGATACTCTTTTCTAAAGTTTTATGAAGCAAAATTGGCCTTGCTGGCTGGGGGAAGGGAGAGCTTTTTACCTGGAAGCCTCGGATGAGATGCAGGCATCCCAGCTCAGCCTTTTTGCATTAAGTGGTATAAACGCGAGGAAAATAAACAAGCAAGTATGCCATCTTCAGCATTTTGCAATGCTAATGATACTAATGTGACAATTCCTCTTGACTTAAAACTGGGTAGGCTATGCATTTCCTCCTGCCAAGGAGTGATGTGGAAGAAGATTCTTGTTCATCTCAAAGCTTGATAATTTGTATTAAACACCTACTGATTGTTTATTAGACTTGTTAAAGGAAAATTCCTGCTAGCTACTCTCCCTGGCTGAGTTAGTAATTACCTTGGAAGTCATGAGCTTTGGTTAATGAGATTCAATACTGTACTTTCAAAGTCAGGAAGGTGGTCCTCACAGTTGTATATGTATTCTGAGAAAATTTGAGGGCTAATCCTTCTTCAATTAAGCGTGACACTCCAATTCCTAGGAGGAGCGACTGTCTCAAAATAACATGGTTAATGTCACCAATGTTGAGGACTGCTAGACTTGCACCGTGTTTTGCCAGTAATTTGGCTGAATTTGAGATGTTTCCTCCATGCGTTCCCCACGGTCATAAAAATAAGGAGTTTCCATATCTAACATTCCAACTGTTTCACGTTAACACAGTTGACCTTCATTTTCTCTGTGAAAGTCCACTGCTATGGAAGTCTCCTTGTGGTTGATCTGTGGCCTTTAACATAAACATAATTTCATATAAACTTATTTTGGGTAGTTTTAAGGGCTACATACCAAACCTACTGAAATGTATCCAGCAGAAGAGATAAAAATTATCTTACTTGGATTTTGAAGGTTCTGTTATTGTATTGAATTTGCAGTACTCTGCATGATGACATCTTTTGTGTTTTGTCCTGGTCCTGAAAGCTGAAGGTACATTATTGTTGCTCTGCCACAAAATTTCCAGGTAACTAAAACCTGTATTTGTATTGGTTGACATAGTTCAGTAGAGGTGTAAACATTAAAGCCAATGGGGGAATGCAGATTCCCAAAAAAACTGCTCATTTTATGAAGAAAATTTTATGAAGAACTGTCTAGGCTGTGGGAGAACAGCAGTGATGTTTAAGAGTTCACTGTGAAAGTGATAAATAAAGTTCATGTTCTTGCTGTCTGAGGCTGTCAGACCCCATTAAACATGTTGCCATACTCCTGCTAAGATATTTCAGCCTTGGTAAATGGACCAGTCCTTCATGTGATAGGTCAGGGAGTGAAACCTCAGCTGCTCTCACAGCTGTGTTCCAGCTCAGGAAGGTGATATCTTCTTTTGGGCTGTGTTGACAAGGCATTAGTAGTAGTACTATCAAATCAGAAGGGCAGAGGATGCAGCTGATCAACCTCATCTCAGGTTGTACCTGGGCCAGAAGCAGAATGTCTGCACCCCAATGTCTATCAGTCAGCATGGCTTGAAGTGTTCAGCATTTAGCAAAGCACATCCAGACCAAGCAGCAGATCCTCATCTCCTTCAGGAAAGCTGTCATGCTTGTCCTAGCCATTTCGCCATCCCGATTGCTCTGAGGATCACCTCTTGTGGGGTTTGTGATGCTTTGTAAGCATACACTGACTTTTCTGTCATTCGTGTGTATCACCTTTCTTTTCCTGTTTTTTTTTTCCTTTTTTCTTTTTTTTTTTTTTTCTTTTTTTTTCTTTTTTTTTTCCCATCCTGCCATCTGCAGGTTTCTAAATGAAACCTCACTGGTCCTGAGTTACAGTTTCTCTCCTGGCAAGCAGATGCCTTGCACATTTGCACGTCTGCCTTTCCCATTTCCAGAGATACCAGCTGTGAATTAGCTTTTGTGTCTTTGTCCTATAAACGTCCCAACCTCCCTTCCCTCCCTGGTTGCTTTTCACTGTGATTTCCAGCTGTTCAAGGATTTTCTGAGATCTCCAGCTGTGTTTGAATTGATATTTTGTTGGTTAGAAGGGCCCTGAAGTGCTGTGTGATGTCTTGATGGAGGCACAGCAGTTGGTTAGGCAACTGCACCACTTCCCCCATTCCCTTACAGTTTGGTTTTGCACTGTGCTGCGTTGTCTCAGAACAATTCTGAATAGGCAACATTTTGTCTTTTTATTAGGACAGAGCCAGACTTCAGGCCCTCTGTGTTAGTTCCTTTTGATAAAATGGCATTTTGTGTCATTGTTTCAGGCTGAGAGAGCTGGGGCTGTTTGGATTGGAGAAGAGAAGGTTCTGGAGAGACCCGAGAGCAGCATATCAGTATCTAAAGGGGCTGTAAGAAAGAAGGGGACAGACTCTTTAGCAAGCTCTGTGGTGAAAGGACAAGGAGAAATGGATTCAAACTAAAAGAGAGGAGTTTTAGACTGGATATAGGGAAGAAGTGTTTTACAGTAAGGGTGGTGAGGCACTGACACAGGTTGCCCAGTGGTGGATTCTCCATCTCTGGAGACACTCAAGGTCAGGCTGGCAGGGCTCTGAGCACCTGAGCTAACTGTACATGTCCCTGTTCACTGCAGGGCAGTTGGACTCAATGGCCTTTAAAGGTCCCTTCCAACACAAAACAATTCTATGATTCTTTAATTCTATTTTCAATTAGCTACCAGCAACTATTTTCAGTGCAATTTTTCTGCTACAAAAAGGATTTCCCACAAGTTTCAGCTTGCAGGAACAACACAATGCCTGCATCTATTTGCTGCCACACCACTGTAGTCACACTTTCAGCAGTAACCTAGCAAACTGTGAGACTGTGTGCAGTGAAGGCAGGAGGATGGCTTAGCTTCTTGAGCAGCATCTTGGGTTAAGCATGTTTTTCTGTTTTTCGTCACAGTTGCTTGGCTGTTATACAACTGTGTTTTTCAGGGATTGTATTGTTGTTACTTTTTGTAAACTTTTTCTTCTTTTTTTTTTAATTTATTTTTTTTATTTTTTTATTTTTTTTATCCTGGCTAAAAGCCTGAGGGAAATGGTTTTTTTCTTAAAAGTTTTCTACTGTTCTGTTCAGACAACAAAAATTTCTTGATTCATGATTTTCTTTTTTATGCAGTAAGAACATTAGCGCCCTTTTGGGTGCTTTTGGGGGTGTTTTTTTCCAGTATTTAAATAAATGTGTCTACTTTTGTTTCTGTGCACCATAGCCTTCCTGTACTGCCCAGCACCATGGGTTATTTCATCTGTAGAGTCAGCAGAAATCCCGAATGAGGGTTTTCTTAACCTGCACTTCTGCTACAGGCTCAGGCAATTCTGCCGCAGCAAACCAAAAACAGAGAGGATCAGCTTCAAAAGCAGGGCAAGAAGGATTTAATAGCAGGGGGGGATATCTGGGAGAGGTGGGGCGAAGGGGCTGAGCGCCCAGCTCACTAGGACAAGGCAGATCTGCAGCCGTGTGTATAGCCCCCCAATGATGGAAGACGTCTGCACTGGGGAGCACAGCGAGTGGGGACGGATGGCTGTGAGCAGGCAGGAGTTCGGGGGCTCTCCACGTGCCCATGCCCACTGCAGGCAGATGGTGTGCTGGTGGCACACAGCATGGGCTGATTCCTGACAGCAGACAGCCTTACCATCACCATCCCAAGGGCTGCTAATTGCCAGCCCCAGCAGCATCTCAGGGGACAGAGGCCGGAGGCTGTTACACAGTGATGGGAGAACAGGCTGCACTCTGCAAATGAGTTATGGGTTGATTTGGGGATTTTATGTTTCTACTCTGTAATGTCATACCACTTATTTTTCTGTAAATAAGGGATTTAAGTCCCTAAGGCTGTCAGTCCACCACTCCCAATTCATCAGTTTTGGCAAGTATAATTAAAATAAGAAATTGCAAAGATCTTTTGCTTTTCTCTTAGAAGATGTGTGTTTCTCTGTTGATGTTAGTACTAAATCAGGGTTACCTTAAGTTTAGAATTCTTGTTGCGAGGCAAGAACAGCATGGGCCAGGATTCCCAGAAAATGCTCACTTTGGCTTAGGATTGGACATCGGGACTGTGTTTTTTACACATTAACATTTAAGGAGGAGTAAGACACGGAGCAGTTAACCAGCAACACACCCAATGTGTGGGGATAAATACAAGTCAAGCAACTGGATGGGACACCTCAGCTTCCTGTCACAAAAAATGGCTACTGTGGGATTTCTCATTAGCATACGTAGCTGAAAGTGAAATCTGAACGTCTTATGTGCAAACAGAAATAACTTTATGCCTTATTTCTTTAGGAAGTACAATCAAACTTTTTAGAGAGAAGTTTGAAATTGATTGCTTGCATTTTGAAGGCATATTATTGAAGCTCATGAGCACTTGTTGATCTTGGATCCTTTCTTTTTCACAGTGTTTCCAACTGAAAATTATTAGTAATTCTGTTTACATTGCAGCTAAATTACTAATTAACTTTTCTCTCAGAGATTTTGTTTGTGTATTTGTGCCAGCACAGTGCACTTTTTAACAGTACAGCATTTTATTTTTTTTTTTACCACATGCCTCTCTATGCCCCTTAAAACCATATAAAAGAGTTTTAGAATTAATGAGCTGTCAAATCCCAGGTAATGAATGAAAAGAACCAGCACAAAATCCTGTCATTGTTTAAGAAATCCCAAATAATTAATGGGAAGAAGTGACAGAAGTTCTTCTATAATTTAAGAATAAATTCTTAATTGCGTGACTGAAGAAACTTTAAAATATGTCTGCAAAAAAAAAAAAGCAAGGATATTGCTTAGTTGCTTAATTCCAGTTCAGTCTTCTTCTGAGCTACATAATTTGCAATTAAAGGATTTCCATTTTTGGGGAATCATTTGGGCCCGGATTGGAAGGGACCTCAAGGATCATGAATCTCCAACCCCTCTCCACAGGCAGGGCCATCAACCTCCCCATTTAATACCAGACCAGGATGCCTAGGGCCCCATCCAGCCTGGCCCTGAACACCTCCAGGGACGGGGCATCCACAACCTCTCTGGGCAGCCTGTTCCAGCACCTCACTACTCTCTTGGAATAGGTTCCTCATCCACAACATTCATGTTCTACATTCATCTCAAAAGGAAAAACTTTCACCATTCCATTATTGGCACATTATAATTCTGCACTCAGCATGCCTATAGCTGGCATGTGTTGAACGTTATTTATCGCACAGAAGACCTTGTGAACTACAGGTTAGGTTTGGAGAGGGAGGACTGTTTCCTTACGTTTTGCTGCACCAGCTGACAAAGCAGCTGTTCTGCTTTACCTTCTCAGAGTAATGCCTGTAATGCTGCTGTTTTACAGGTGACTGTCTCAGACGGAGGCACGTCTCCCAAGCAGTCCTCGGTTTGGGTGGTGGTCCAGGTTCTGGATGAGAATGACAACAAACCCCAGTTTCCAGAAAAAGTCTACCAGATCAAGTTGCCAGAGAGGGACCGTAAGAAAAGAGGGGAGCCAATCTACAGAGCTTTCGCTTTTGACAAAGATGAAGGCCCTAATGCAGAAATCTCCTACAGCATTGTGGATGGAAATGATGATGGGAAATTTTTTATTGATCCCAAGACAGGGATGGTGTCTTCCAGAAAGCAGTTCACAGCAGGGAGCTATGACATCTTAACGGTAAGTGTGCTTCCATCAACATATAAATCCATATGTGACTGACTTTAAAAATAGCTGTCGTTGTGTGTAGAGTGATACATGACTATTTAATGTATGACTTATGTGTAAGATCTGAATGTATTATAAAATTTCTTATTTAAGTAAAACTACAGACAAAAAGTAGATTCTGAGATTGCTCAAGCTATTGCACACGCTGAATTATTCTCAGACTGTTGAGAATTAGCTTGCAGATTGTTGGCAGGAGTCATTCCCTCAGATACACTAAACAGAAGACCAAAAGCTTGTGTGCTGACATGTTGAACTGGGCTGATAAAGCTTCAACTGAATAATCAGCTTTTGTGTAGACCCAACTGTTTGTCCTCATGGAAGGATCCTTACGTTGTTCATGTCTGGAAGTTTCAGGGAGGAGGAATACTAGGTTCTGTATGAAATAGTGCATTGGGGTTTAAGTATGGGAGCAATTTCACTTAAAAGAAATAGCAGTCAAAGTAATTCTCAAAACATGCAGACAAGGTCAAGGACAATAAAAAGATGTAGTTGATAATACAGAGTACCAGGCTTGCATATGTACTCTTTGTGTACAGAAGTAAGCTGAAGTTGTGTATAAAGAGTCCATCAAAACTGTAGAAAATAGGGGACAGAAAGTTGTCAGAGGTTCACAGTCAGACCCATTGTAAAGGAAACAATGTCATTAACAGGTATCTGTTGGGAGACCTTCATAGGGCTGGAAACTATGATAGGAAAGTAAAAGCATAGATATCAAGATATTGAGGGATATTCAGATACTCAGAGGTCAGCACCCATCGGGTAAGTGCTTTTCACTGTGCAGAGCTGGATGTGTGGGTTGTGGCCCTCTTTGTAATGTAACAGCTGCAGGTCTTCTACCTCAAAGCTCAGCTTCTTTCCCCTGAGGGCATTCCTGAGCAAGCAGGGTGATAAGCATTAGCACCACGCCCACTTAACACATTTCCACAGAAAGAAATAGGCTATGATATTTCAGGAAAATAATTCCTGTTTTTAACAGGCGTAGTAACAGCATTTTTATACACCAGCGGTCTCATATAGCCAGAAACATTTACTTAAGTTTTAAAAGAAAAATCTTTCACACTCTTAGGGCATTGATATTATTCATTGAAGCACCCATTTTGTAACCTACTTTCAGCCTTGTCTTATCCCTCATTTTGTCACTGGTCATCATGTTGTCTCTGTGCTGAAACCATAAAGCATGTCAGGCAAATACCAGGTCTGTCCATCCCTCTAGCATACATTGGAATATAAAGAATTAGAACCAAGCTGGGCAATGTTTGCAAACACAACTGAGAAGAGAAAGCAGGGACAATAGGTACAGCAAAACTATATATTTGTTTTGAAAAATGGACGAAAGAATCTGGAGCATATTTGACTCAGTATTGAAAATACTGATGAAATTAATAAAAGGAATAGACATAGACCTGATGGAGCACGTCCAGAGGAGGGCCACAAAATGGTCCAAGGGATGGAATACCTCTCCTATGAGGACAGGTTGAGAGAGTTGGGGCTGATCACCCTGGAATAGGCAGCAAGGTGACCTGATAGCAGCCTTTCAGTATCTACAGGGGAGTTATTTACAGGAAAGAAGGAGACAGACTCTTTACCAGAGTCTGTTGTGATAGAACAAGAGGAAATAGCTTCAAGCTCAAAGAGGATAGATTTAGGTTAGATATTAGGAAAAAATCTTTTACGGTGAGGGTGGTGAGGCATTGGAACAGGTTGCCTAGAGATGTGGTTGATGCCCCATCCCTGGAGACTTTCAAGATGAGGCTAGATCAGGCTGGGGCAACCTGATCCAGCTGTGGTGTCCCTGTGCATTGCAGGGGAATTGGACTAGATGGCCTTCAGAGATCCCTTTCAACTCTAAGGATTCTGTGATTCTATGATTCTAATCTGATCTGCAATACAGACACCGCTTAAAGCATTCAAACGTGGTCTGAGTGAGCATGTGTCATTAAATACATGGCTTAAAACACAAGGGCTTCATTCGCTGCAAGAGGAATCTGGTTGGAAGATGTCATCTTGAAGGGGAGGATCTCTGTATGCAGCGCATCTCCCAGAGGCCTCATCAGCCATTCTAAGTCAAAATATTAAAGTTTGAAATCAGACTTCTCAATGAAAAGTCAAAATGTAATTGAAAAAACTTGAGAACTGTGAAATAAGCATTTATCTCCCTCTTTCTTACTTGAGTTTTACAGAAAGTATTGGAAAGGCCATTTTAGGCATCTTCTTGTGATAGCATTAGGTCTGAAGTACCAAGCTGGAGTGCTCAGTCTGAGTCCTGTTTTCTCTACACCCACCAGATAAAAGCAGTGGACAATGGCCGGCCCCAAAAATCTTCGACTGCACGCCTCCATATTGAGTGGATCAAAAAGCCCATGCCATCACCCATGCCCCTGACTTTCGATGAACCCTTCTACAACTTCACCGTCATGGAAAGCGACAAAGTGACAGAAATCGTTGGGGTGGTTTCTGTGCAGCCATCCAACATCCCTCTCTGGTTTGACATTGTGGGTAAGTGGGGGACCGGTGGTGTAGGGGAGAAGCTTGAGAAGCAATGCGTGTGGATGTGGGGTGTTGAGATGAGATGACTAACCATGAATTGTCCCCCTCCCAATTAAAACCACTTTTGTAATGCTGATATGAAAATGCTATTTATACATGGTGATAACAATAATAATAATTCCTGCTTTTGTTATGACTCCTTAGCTAAGCTGAAAAAAGCGCTGTATGGCTGAACTGTTTTTTTTCAATGTATGTTATTTACTGCAATCTTAATGTTGTCTGTCATTTAAATTCTATTGTCATACTTTGCTAATCTCATTTCTAAATGTATTTATGGTACTTAGACTTGCTGTCCCTCATTTCTCTCTTTCTTCACCTTTTTTTCTGCATTCTGTTCTTTTTTTTCTGCTTCCGACTGCCCTGCTTCAAGGTGGCAAGCATGCTCGAGAGATGTTCTATATTCTACAGACAGCTTGTGGGCAGAACTGTTCAACAGAAGGTACCCTTAGTGCAAACACATTTGCTAAAATACAACTATCCAGGCTGCCTTTTATTTTTGCAAGTTCTTTGAGACAATTTATATTACATCTTTCATAAGTGCCTGTGACAGGATGCAATGCGACACATGGATGTGCTGTGTTTCTTTCTATGACAGCTTTTACCGTATTTGTGTCCAATTATTATCATTCTTATTCACGGATTTTCCGCAGTTTATCACAAATAATTAATTCCAACTTTTCACAGTCCAGTGCCATCCATTTAACTGTGAAACAGAATGGGATGCATCGACATATGGGTTACAAATGGAGCCACCAAAAGTTTGTCTTGAATGCGAGCTGAAAAAGAGAAATGTGTTTTGATGTGAGATTTCAACCACAAAATTGCCTCACGTAAAATTGCTTACGGAAACAGGGAGGGAGAAATACATTTAGCGAAGAGGAGGAGAAGCCACAGAAGCAGTGTTATTAAAATCACAGGGAAACGCAATTAAGGATGTAGCTGCCACAAAAACATGGAATGGAAGTTCTCGCTTGGTTGCAGAGTGGAAACAGGAATCGATAATCCTAAGCATTGCTTCCCTACTTCTGCTAGTTCAGTTATGTCATTTAAAATAACTCATTCGACATCTCCAAACTGAGGCTTTCCTCAGCAGCACAACAGCCTTGCAAAGTTGCTGTGATATTTTAGTATTTGCTGATACTTGTAGGTAAAGCTCGTGTGCCTTTGGACGTCAAACACTGCATCTGCTCAAAGTGGTGTTATTTAAATGAAGGGTTATAAAGCAAACACTGTATGAAAGATTAGAGAGACAAAAGCCTTTGCCACAGACTTAGTGGAAAGGGTGCATCAGCAGTCTCTGTTTACAGGGATTGAGCCCAGCTTCCATTTCTGCACAGCTATTTGCGAATGGGTTTAGCCAACAGGAAGGGCAGGGACCGCAAGAGAAAGGCTCTGTCAGAGTCATTTTCATCCACCTTTTATTGCCAATTTGTGCAGATGAAAGGCAGAAGCAGCTGCATTTCCTCTTTGAATTTGTATCAAGGTTTCAGGTGCCAACCACATTAAAATTAAACCCAAAGCTATTATCATGTTCCGGGGTTCCTGCTAGCCTCTGGGGAAGGACAGCATATGTTTCCTACTGTTTCCCTTCCACTCCCTTGGCTATTTCAGTATGCTGCGTGCAATTTATTAGCTAATGTTTACATTCCCTTTTTCTTCCTTGCTGACCCCAGCTTTCCTCCCAGGAGAAGTCTGTGTTTATTGACATTATTGACCATTTTTTTCCCATTTGAACCTTTTGCTGCCCTCTACAGCCTTTTGGTCTTTTCCTCAGTGAATTCACCAATTCTCATTAAAATGCTGCCTGTGTTAAGCACCGAGAGAAGCCCCCATTCTTCAGCTGCCTTCTTTTATGTTTTTAGTCTCATTTGCAATCTAGCAACACCTTATAATAACATTTTATGTTTGCCTCCTAAACAGAGATGATGGGGAGGACATTCTTAACTTAAGACCTTTAATTTTGTCACTGAATGTAACCTTTATGGCGAAAATAGTTCAGAATGGTCTAGAAGATTTTGGCTATTCAGACAATCCTAATGGTTTCTTTACAGCGTCAAGGAGACATTGCTCCCCTAGACTTAATGAGAAGTTGATGACCCCAGCCATCCAGTTCAGTGCTGTTACCATATGGATGTTGTCATTAAATATCACTGCTGTTATTACCAGCAGCATTAGCAACAGTCCCTATTTCTGCAATAGGAACAGCCAGCAATCCCAGGTATGCGGGAGACTTGGTTATTCTGGATACAGGCTGCAAAGACAAAGTCCATCCTGAGAGGATTACAGACAGTGATGCATGTTTAGGTTATGTTTGCTGCCTTCAATCAGTGTCAGTTTTAAGAACACTTCTTGTTCTGCAATACTAGTGTGTAGGAAAAGAGATGTTGATACTTTCCTTTTGGGGGAACATGAGGAATTTGTCGCTGAGGGCAGTGAGGCCGTGGTGGTGCCCTATCCCTGGAGGTGCCCAAGGCCAGGTTGGATGGGGCCCTGAGCAGCCTGAGCTGGTAAGTGGTGTCCCTGCCTATGGAGGTCTCTTCCAACCCAAACCATTCTGTGATTCTTTGATTCTAATACTGATGTTTAGTGCCAAAAAGTCCCATGAAAGACATAGGTTAGGACTAAAAGATAGTTGTATAAAATGGAAAGCTGTTCAGGACTGCTGATGCAACAGAGGATTTTAGTGCTGCTGTCAAACCTAGACTTGATCCTGCTACATCTGATGTTTTGTGATTTTGGACCTCTGTGCACAGTTCACAGTAATGTCAACAGAAGCCATGAAGGCTTATCTAGAGGCATGGTTTAATATAGAGTTTGCAGGTTGACCTTTATTTTTATGACCTTTTCAAACTAAACGGGCATTGGAATTTGAGAGGACCTTTTTTTAATGCATAATATACACTTTCTTTGAGCTCAAGAGGAAAGGGAGCCCAAAGATTAGGCTTTCTAGGATGCTGTCTGCCTAACTTCAGCATGTTGCACCTAAAGCATATGCTCCTAAAATAACTGCTTCAGCTCCTGAGCTAATCTAAGTTGAAGGAAGGTGCCTTGCATGCAAAGAGATCATCTTCCCTCGATAGATTAGAGAGGATGGGGATCTAGTTGCTATTTGTTTAATTGGGAATGGTTGAGATGTCACACTTGGTTTCTGTTTTCAGAATGCATTCAACGCCATTCTCAGTTCATGTAGATCACACAGTGTGGAAGACATTAATGCAGGTTGTTTCAATTGTGTTAAATTTATTCACTCATTTATGAGATAGATTAAAAAATGATAAAAGAAGTTCCAAAAATAAGTCACAAGATATTTATTTCTCACAGGTAAATTGAGCCCTCTGTCTTTTCCTTCCTTTGTTAGTTGTGGGATTGGTGTGATGATTACTTTGACCATTGGAGCTAAGCTGCATGGTGCTAGTTTTTGCTTACATAGCATGTTGCACAACATCTCCGATTCTCCAAAAACACCTCCCTTTATTGTTCTTTCTTCCCCAGCCAAACGTTTAAAAAAAAATCCAGACTTTTTTATCAAGGGTGCTTAAGTGGCAATAATTTTGAGAGCTAATAATTTTCATTAATTGTCCATATAACTCACAGTTCTGCAAGTGTTCATTGATATCAAAGCTGTGTATGTCCTTAGCCTCCTTTGAATTATCTCCTCGGAGAACTAACTAAAATACCTTCTGATTTCTTTTCTGCTTTTTTTTTGCCCGTACCTTCAGCTTCTTAGCAGCAAACCCAAAGCTTTGACTTTCCTTGCAATAGCTTTATCTTTCTGAAAATTTGCACTCTGCGGTATTTTGTTCTTCTGAGCGTGATACATTATATAAAAGAATAAATCTTTGCATGTAATGTTACTAATACGTATTATACCATAATTAAGAAAAGCCTGTAGTTGAATTAATATTTCTTGAGGCAATCAATACGTTTGTTTGGTATTTTAGCAAATGGAAACATTTGAAATCTGACCCTTGTTTATTTTCCTGCAAATCCTTGACGTACTTCAGACATTCTTGAAAGTCAGGATGAATTTGCCTTCTGTATTTTCCTCTGATTCTCTGCTCTTAGCAAAGAAGAATTGTAGCAATTGGTCCAATTTATCATCACCGTCCTCCGTGATGTTAGTTTACTATGGGGCAAGACAAGAATTCTTTCTGCTTTGAGAAAATCTGTTCTGGAGCATTGTTCTCTAAATTACATTGTCTCCCGTATTTCTCTTTGCCTCCACTCTTCCATCATGGAAAGCCAAAAGACACTTGTGTGAAGATCACAATATAGCCTGGCTTTTTTAAGTGTGGACACATGGCTTCCATGTTCTTTGCTATCTGTCAGTGAAGGAAGAGTCTGGGTTTCAAGATGTCCTGCAGAATTCAGTATAATTAGTCTTGGTGTCTGAGACCCAACAATTCTGAACGTTCACAGACATCTGACATTCCTTTGGTGTATATTCAATCCCACTCTTCTAAATCATTCCACTGAAAAGAGGTGAAAAGGCCCTTAAAAGAGACTCATGTGCCTGTGAGTCCTCCAGATTTGCAGATATGTTTTCATCTCAGAGGAGAAAATGGTTTCTCCTAGCAGGATAATCTTGTCTAAAACTGCGTATCAGCAGCTAGTAGGAACATAAATAGGCTCAGCGTCATACCAGAAACGAACTCCATCTAGGAAGTGTACTACAAGAAAACATTGTTGCTTGCAGCAAATACAATAATCAAAATACAAGAAGACTGTGCATGAAAATTAAACATAGTCTGGAATCCAAAAAGGACAGAAATGTATCTGCACCGTATCTTGCCGTAGGCAAGTTTGCCAGTTGATGTCAAGAAATCCCTTTTAACAGCTCAGAAAGCTTTTTCTTGGCCTGGCCATTATACCAGATGTGTGGTAAGCTTTAGATCAGAGGATCCTCTCTTGCTAGTCATGTAAGATTTTATACCATTTTTTTCTTAGCCATCTCCTTTTATAAAAGGAAAACTAATTATTTCTATCTTTCAGTATATATATATTTTTTTCAGAAGAAAAGTAGGTTCATGGTGACTATGAAGCTAAGAAATTAGCTAAGATCCAAGGTGGCATTTCAGATTCAGAAAATTTAATCAATGCTATTCTGTATTAAGAGCACAGCCTATACGCTGTTGAATCGTAAGTGTCCAGATTCCATTTCTTGAGACCACTTCTTTGCCCATACTATGGCATCTCCCAGACTGAGAATCAGGGCTGTGAAAATAGTGAAGCTTTAGCAAGGGTCAACAGATAGGTCTTTTGTACCAGGGGCTGTTTCTGCGGCCATCCCAAGTTGTCAACATCTGGAATTGGCTAGAGTTATATTGGAAAATGCTATATAAGTGACAACATGCTTTCAGATAGCATAAAAATCTCCTGGTTATGGAAATTTAATGCTTTCACAGTTTATTGAAGAGCATAAAGACCAATCTCAAGAAAGTAAGGGTGGAAATCATTTCATTTCACTTTAGATGTCCAAAGTGAAGACATAAATATCTGCACTAGCTCTCTTTGGGAATCTTAACGGTCAATTAGAGAGACAGAACACTTTCTGGATTAATTTATGCCGTCCAAACACATCGTGTATTCTCACCTGAAGGTGACACTGGAACTAGATGGGGATTTTCCCACTCTGAGAGTTTCAATTTTTCAGGGTATTTTAAGGGAAGTCTTTAATATAATGTACCAACATTACATCTTAGCTGGCAATGCTACTGCAAACAACTAATTCACATCTTTCTTAGGTCATTCGGTATCAGAATGCTTTCTCAGATCAACCTGAATACCCACTTAGCCATTTCAGTTAACCTGCCTTCTTTATCGTTGACTTTCCCAAAGTGTCCAAGGAACCTATAGTACTTTGTCTCCATTTGAATTAGTTCTTCCCTAATGCAATTGCGAGCACATTAGCAAAGACAGCTTTTATATATCTTGTATCCAAAAGCAAGTTTTGCAAGACAATGGAAAGGAAAGCATGTACTGCATACTACAAAATGGAATAAGTAATACAAATTCACATTAGTAGTACTGAACAGATAAACAAAATTTTGTCATCCTTAGCCCACTTCCATCCCAAGACTGCGATGAAAGAAAATGTGAAATGGCCTGTAGTAATGTTATTGAAACCAATACTGCTTGAGTTTACACCAATGCAAATAAACTCTCTTCAAAATGGGTTGGAGTTACATGACAGCATGATTTTGAAAATTCAGGTGCCTCAGAAATGTGTGAAGCTGCCAACTCCTCAGCTCTCACTAGCTCCAGACTCAGCCCTCATTCCTCCATGTGAGCACCCTCTGGAAGGAAGTTGCTTCAAGTGGAGTTCCCAGATTAATTCAGCTGCACAACTTTTTAATAGAAAAGTCCTGTTTGTTTTTGTATGACTCTTCTCTCTCTGTACCCTCCCAGCACTCATCTTTCAAAGATAATTCTGCTTGGGACTTGGTAACAAGCTTGATGTAGGCTTTACATATCTGTTCTTTTAGCATATATGCCTAAACTTATACCAAATTCAGTAATTATTCTTCAGTGCTTCAGAGGCATTCATTATCTGAGGTACTGCTGTGAGGGCATATGAAGGCTGAGAAGCAATACGGAGTATTTCCAGACCACGTTTAGTAGGGTGAGGAGCAGAACCAATATCCTAAGAAACATGAGAACTTATTCCCAGAAATTCAAGCACCGACTTCTTCATTGTCAACAGCTAACCATGTTCCATTGAAATGTACCAGGTAAATCAAGAATAAATCAGGATTTCACTCCAGAAGAGATCATAGTCACAAATCTCACAGATGAGTTCTTTGCCTCTTCTCTGTCTCAGTGTTTGATGCAGTTTCTGCATTACTTAATAGAAAATGAATCAATACGAATTAAAGTGCATAGGCTAGTTCGTTACAAGTATAGGCCAGAGTGGTATGGCTTGTGACCAAGATTTATTTGCTTGTCATTAGACTGATCTGGGAGATGTCTATGCCATATAAAAAGTTCTTACGCTGTATTCAATTCATAATTTATGGGAAGAACATTCTGCATTTAGTCTTTTAGATTTTAGAATTTTAGTCATTTAGATATCTTGAAGAAGTTGGGTTATTTGCAACACAAATGTGTGCTGCCCTGCATAACCTGCAGTAATCCAACAGAGAAAAGGAATTTATAACATTGATTATTAATCCTTCTCTTTTACTTCTTGGAATTTCTAAAGGCAGGGTTTCTTTGAATGTGTATGCCAGTTGATAGCATATAATTTTTGACTGCTCATTAAGATGATTATTAAGCATCTTGAAGTAAAGGCTTTCATTTTGTTTTCATGGTTATCAGTATGAAACATTCTCTTTGTAAATTGCCTACTGTCCCAAGGCTAGCTTCGTTTCAGCAGAGATTTCCTCATAAGAATCTGAAATTCACTTCTTCAAAGAAGGCTTTTTTCAGAGTTGGTTTTCATGGTTCTGTTTTTCTCAAGTAAATCAATTTAAAACTTTTCTTGGGAGCTGGCATCCTTTTCTTGCAAACTTAAAAAAAAAAAAGAAGAAGAAAGAAAACCTGAACGTATGATCAATGTCCAAATACCTTGGTATTGCTTAAATGTCAAGAACAATTACATTTTCTTTCTAGTGTCAAATAGTGTTAAGCATATATATCAATTGAAAATAAGAGATGCAATTTGGACTTGCAGGAGGAGGTTAGGGAATAAGCAATGTTTCTATCCCCCATAAATCACAGCAGATCCAGTGTCAGTGTTTTCCTGGAGAACCACAACAGCATCTGTTAGGCTCAGAGCTATAAATATGCATGCACATATATTCAGCACAGGGAAGCCTGATGTCGAGTCTGAAATTATCATGTTTAGATTTTTTTCAAAGGGCAGAAGTTCACCAGTTCTTCCTTTCCTTTGCATAGATCACTTGCTCGCATATTCCTTCTCCCTCTTTCTTCTTGCCTTCCCTGAGTGCATTTCCAGGCAGTCCAGGACAAAGCAGCACTTCCATCTTGCATTTTCTATGCAGTAGCTTGTGCCAGAGGGAAAGAGGAATGAGAATTTATCTGTGTTATGGAATTCAGGGTAAATTCATCCTGTTCACCTGCAGTGATCGCACTATATCTTCAGCTTCTTGGAAAGCCCACGCCTTTCTTCCCTCACTAAATGCATGACTGCGTTTGTGTCATGAATGCTCTGGCTGTGGATCAGCACATCATGCAGATGCAGGACTTGATGGCAGAAGAGGGAAACTCCCCTCCACTTCTTTGTCTCCAGCCTTAAAATGAGAGCTATTTTGTCATAATATAGGAATTGATTATATTTATTTATTTATATATATAAATCTTGTAGAAGGACTATGTCAGTGGAATGGATGTCTTTCTACCTGTGGATCTAATGCCAAGAGATCCGAGCAGCTCTTACACAAGATATTAGCCAATGGGATCTGAAAGCACTTTGCAGAACTGAGCTGTCAGTCCATAGCTTTCGGCATTGCATTGCTCTGTGATGAATACACCTGAAGAGGTCATTTGTCAGCAGTGTTATGTTCCACCTCTCCCTGTCCCCAGCCCCCCGAAATTTCAAATTTACTATAAATTCCACTTTGGAGTGGAGTAGGTAGGAAGCAGCTTAGCAGTAGGGAGTGTGCTCCTTACTTCTGAACATAATGAGCATTTCTAATCTGCAAACTGTAGCTGTGGCTGAGAAATCTTGTAACCCTTTAATCTCAAATTATTTATGGCTCTGTCTTACTTTTTAATAGATTTTTTTTCTTCTTCTTTTTTTTTTTTTTCCTTTACCTAAGACTCAGGAGGGTTTTTTCACTGCTGCATCAGTCAGTGTGTGACAGCGTAAAGGGATATTAGTTTCAGAACAGTGCTTTGTGAGGGTTTTTTTTTAATGGAGAGGAATTCATGATGTGTATCCTGTCAGATCTATTTAAATAATTCCTAAAAGACCAGTAGAATGTGACCTTTGCTGCCAGTAATTTTCGTTGTCCTTGAAATTAACATAACAAATCTCTATTTGCATTTTGTAAATTTATTGTAATATTTAAAGGCTCAGTTTTCACATCCACAAGCATCAGTGAGAATTCCCTGAAAATAAAATTTGTGGAATAGAACTCTCTTAAAATGGTTTTTATTCAAAAAGATTATTGTGCTTATTCATTACACAGACTGCAAGGGCAACATCTTATGGGCTTATAGCCATTGCATTCTTTTTATAGACTCAGTTATGGTTCACTTAAATATACTGCTAGATTTTTTTTTCTTGCAGTGCATTTTAATGATATCTGCTTTCCAATGTACAAACTGTGCTTTGAAATATAAATGAGTTACAAACAAAGACATATCAGTAGATGTATTGTGTATGCTAAGGCAAGCCATTAAGATGGATGCCAGTAAACATATATATGCCCACTTTTAGGAACATTTGCAATGGAAATTTTCCAGAGATGGCTAATTTAATTGTATTTTTGTGCAACAATTAGGAGGGAATTACGATAGTTCTTTCGACGCGGAGAAGGGAGTGGGCACTATTGTCATTGCAAAGCCCTTGGATGCAGAGCAGCGGTCAATATATAATATGACTGTGGAGGTCACCGATGGAACAAACATTGCCACGACCCAGGTAGAATATCACCTTCCTTTTCTGACAAGTTTTTCATTTGTTAGTGAAATATATATGCTATTAATAATTTTGCTACTGAGCTAAAGCCTCATCCTTTGAGACCACTGCTAACTAATGGAGGGATATTTTTCAGAGCCTTTCCATCTGGTTGTAAAGAATGGGCTGGTGAATGCTTCAAAGCGATATTTCTCCTTTTGTCCTCTTCGTGCTCACATGAAAGTAATTTGCCTTCCTCCAGCTGAGGCAGTCCCTATCTCTGTCGGCACTGATAGATTTTGACAATTGTATCACCCCATAGTTGTCCAAAATACAACTGTACTTCTGTGATGCTGGGGAATATTGCTATTGATTGTATTAAATGGAGTTTATGCCTCTCATCCTCCCAAGACCCAAATGTGGGACACAAGATCAATTGTTCAGAGACAGAATTGTTCAGAGAGGACACTTAAAATTTAAAGGATATCTCTTTAGTGTCACTGCCTGTGATTACATTGTCTTTCTAGGGACAGCCACAGTCAACCCTTTCAAACCAAACTTGCTGATCAGGGTCAGTTCCTTTCAGGAATTAATATGATAGATCAGGTAAGTATGAAGGGCTGGAGTAACACTGACTCTTCACATCACTGCTGGGGAGATCATGATGCACAGTCTGGGTGTCTGCATGGTAGGAAGCAATCTAGGGGAGGTAGTTGGCACATTTGCTCATTTTGCCCCACTGGCCCTGGTGAGGGTGATGGAACCCATACACGGTGAGTTGTGGAGCAGGGGTTAGCTAGATCCTGAAATCCTACACCACAATTAGTGTTCAAATGTAAAGTGTGCTATAACCTGAATATTATTTGTCACAGGAAACAATGCACACTTAGTAATACTGGACACCTGTGTACAGCCTCAAATCCCAGGTTAAATATATAGAGGAAGTAAAAGAATTGATTTGTGATGTTATTACTTGTTTCATGATAATGCAGAAGGAAGGCTTGAGTGTTTTTTATTTGTGTATGTAGATACATACATACACATGTGGATTCTTCTTTTTACCTTGCCTTTTTGCTCAACAGTTTGAATATAAATCTGTATTCACTGAATCACAACACTAACATTCCTAAGAGACTGGTAAATCATTGACTGCTTTCTGAATCCAAATTCTTGTTTGTAATCAGACTTAAAATCTCTAATTATCCCTATCCTATAACTTCTCTTGATAATCCACTCTTGATAAGAAACATCAGTTGATGGTAAGTTAAGTGGTGGGAAATCTACTATTTTCCCTGCTAGTTTAAGTAATTAATTGCCTCTCAACTGAAAACATTCCTTATTTTTTAACTTGATTATATCTGACCTGTATTCCCTGTTATGCCTTTCTCTATTCGATTAAAGAGCTCTTTAAAAACCCGTATTTTCTCCCTGGGAAGGCACTTACTCGGAGCAGTCAATTCACCTCCCAGTCTTCTGGCAGACAGGCAAAGGAGAATGACTGACCTCGTTACGTTCTCTTTCCATAAGGCATTTTCTTCAGCCCCCAAGTAACCTTTTGTTTTGCTTTGTTTATTTCAATCTTGGCGACATTTTCAGTCCGCATTTCAGAAGTGGGGCGTTGAATCCCTAACACCACTTTGTGCAAACGTTTCTGCCAAACAAATGTTACAAAGCAGGAGGACTTTCAAACATGCTGGATGCAGATGATTTGTATTTGCATGGGTATTATGTTTCTTGTTTTAGTTGCTTATGATTTAATAAAATGACTCCTGTGACAGTCCTCAAAACCTATTCTGATGAAAACCCATTATTTTTAATTAAAACATATGGTAAAAACATATTTTAGTAAAGCTGTTGTATTCTAAAAGAAGCCTAAGCATTCTTCATAACAATGATGTGACCTACTTAAAAGCTTTAAGATAATGATTTAAGATTGCAGTATCATAGCATTTGATTATCAGTGATGGGTCCAAACCCTTCTCCCCATTTCCTTCTCTCTATGTAGATACTGTTAGTGGATTTAATTGTGGCCCAAGCAATATCTGAGAACGTGTTTCTTTTGCTGTTCACAACTGAGATTTCAAAAGCAGTCAATATCTCAAGCCTGCCAGAATGACTGCCTGCCTAATTATCTCTCCACACTACTAAATTTTCCTACTTTACTTCTGACTGTTCTTCAGAGTCTTTGGTGACTTTGTTCATCTTCATTTCATTTCAGAACAATAATAAAAAACTGAAAAGTGATATATGTCATAGAAAGTGTATAAAAAGCATCTGCTCATGATTTTTGGTGGCCTTGTTCTGAGTTCTGGAAAATGACATTGGACGTGTTTTTTTCTTGTATGCAGTAGTACTTGCATTTTGAACTATAGCTGCAAAAAGATATAGAATCAGAGAACTGTTTGAGTTAGAAGTGATCCTTATAGGTCATCTAATCCAACTCTCCTGCAATGAATAGGGACACCTACAGCTAGAGCAGGTGCTCAGAGCCCCAGCTCACCTGATGAATATGATAGAAGAGGAAGGGAGATGAAGGCAAATGGATGAATTCATCTACTTGTACAACCATAAAATAATAAAAAGTCCCTCCAAAGTGATGTGGTTCGTTGTGAAACAGCCGATCAGCAGTGTGCCAAGCGGAACAGTCTTGCTTATTATTCCACCCCACCTGTTCCCCTTTATCTCTTTCTGGCCTTTTGTCTGGTACGCAGTTGGAGGTGGTAAAATACAGCATAAAAATGCCAAAGATTTTTGCTTGGGTAACACGATCCCTGGCACGGCCTCACATAAGTTTCTGCAGCAATGCTCCTGCACGCCTCGAATCCTGATAAACTGTTGGCTTCCTTCATGCCTTACTGCACACATGGTTCGCTGCTCTGCCGTCAGAGGAAGGAAATCATTTTGATTTAAAAGCTACATCTGTTGTATTAACAGTTCGCTGTTGTGAAAAGAGGTGAAAAGAACATAAGGAATGTTTGAAAAAAAATCCTAAACTTCATTTGTAACTGAAGGTGGTTTTGGTTTGGAAGTGATGAGCATTGCAGAATTGCAAACTCCTAAGTGAGAATCATAGCACCAGAATGTGCTGAGCCATTGCCACTCACCATGCCCAGTGGAACACAGCAGTGATAGAGAGGGATGGAGGGCAAAATAGACAGAAATGTTGCCTTATTTGATTTCTGTATTATTTATATATGTAACGATTTACATACATATTTTTATATCTAAGTATTAGCATATTTTTATATATTTACATATAAATGTATTATAAATTAAGTCAGGAATAAGCCCAGGAGAGCTTTTGTTTTTATTCCCCCTTAGCTTAATTCATCATTGCTCAAGGCTGCGTGGTTATTTATGAAAGGCTGAATGCATACGTTGGCTTTAAATCCCTTAGATACATGATTCCCACAGCTGCCAGGCAACCTGCTGGCTGTGGGGAAGAGATGGGGCTTCTCCCAGGCACTGGTAAAAATGGGGACAGCATCTCTTGGAGTAACCATGAGATTGACTAACTCAGCCAGACTATTGTCTGACTTTAAGTAGTATCATATATTCCCTGGGTCATAATCCTTTTCTTTTCTTTTTTTTTTTTTTTTTTTTTTAATTCATTGAACTCAATGAAGCTCAAGTCCTTTACTTTCAAGCGCAGCATAGTAGTAACGTTTATTTCTTTATAATGTATACTGCTAAACTACCTGCAGAAGTAAACCAGGAAACAATCATCTAAGTGATGATGTTTTTCACTTTAATGGATAATTTTGTACAAGCAGGCAATTATTTTTTGAAGAACAAACTCCTGGAGTCATAGCATTATATAAAGAAAAAGGCATTTTTCTTTTTCTTTCTTACTTATTTTCTTACCTCCTTCTTGTTTCTCATCATTCTAACTGCCATAAAAAAATGCTTTAAAGCACAAAGCCTAATGCTTCAAAGCTAGCAGGAAAAAAGTGCTTTAGCTGCACTTACTCTGAAGTCATCCCACTGTTTTACCTGCTGGAGAAAGTTTTCTTTGTAAAATGTGATGAGGCTCTGGAATAGGTTGCCCAAAAAAGTGGTGGATGTCCCTGGAGACACTCGAGGTCAGGCTGGATGGGGCTTTGAGCACCTGACCTAGCTGTAGGTGTCTCTGTTCATTGCAGAGTCCATTGTTGGACTAGATGGCCTTTAAGGGCCTTTAAGTGTCCCTTCCAGCACAAACGATTCTGTGATTTTATGTTATGTTATGTTTATGTTAACACTGAGGAACTGGTCAGTCACAGCTAATGAGGGTGGGTTTTTTTGCCAAACAGTGAAAAGTTCTTCTTAGCAGACTGTGGCCAATGTGTAGACGAGATATGAGAGTCTGCATGTGGGTGAGGGGCATTTGTACAATTACATTGTTCCTTTGGAGGATCTGCAGCTATCAAACAAGGGCCTTCAGAAAAGTCAAAATTGAGCATTGTTGCCTGCACCTTTTCAGCAGAGTGGGAGTACGCCAAGATGTTGGCTGTCCCTGAGCAAATTGCTCCTCTGAAGTCAGACGGTGTGGGTTGTGGAGCCTTTGAGAACTGACAAGATATGGTGTTTCCAGTTAGTTTTTCACATATGCTCAGATGAATGTTTCTCTAAACTAGAACCAGACAAGTAGGATGAGATGGGTCGAGAGGCCCAGAGATGGCCTTATGTTGCACCAGAGCAGGTTCAGATTGGATATTAGGAGAAATTTCTTCTCAGAAAGAGTGGTGAGGCACTGGCACAGGCTGCACAAGGAGGTGGTGGAGTCACTGTTCCTGGAGGTGTTCAAGAACCATGGAGATGTGGTATGGAGGGCCATGGTTTTGATGGCAGTATTGGTGGTAGGTGGACAGTTGGACTCGATGGTCTTTATGATTATGTGATTCAATACTGTGCTTTTTTTCTGCCCTTTCCAGCCATCTCAGCACTGCTTTGCCTGTGAAACAAAGACTTTTTCCCCTCTTTTAACATAACACGAAGGAACGTGGTGAAGTATAAATAACAGGCCATTGAGGTTTGCAGATAAACTGTTTGCATTTTTATGTTAAGGTTGAGGTTTGGGGGGAGAAAAACTTGTCAGGAAGTAGCAAATAAAGCTGTGTGGTAACTCTTCTGAAAGCAACATTAAAACAAAATAGTTTTTCAAAAACCATACAAAAGCATAACCTGAGTTTAGGCAATTCAGGCGCTTAATAGGTTGTATTACAACACTGTGCCCAGACCAAGCAATTAGCCAAACAGATTCCTCCAGCTTCAAATGTCTGTAAAGCAGCTTCTGGCACAAATCCAGTCTTCACTCAAGTATATTGTGCTTAAACCAAAGGTATTTGTGATGGGCAACATTAAAAACAGCTTTGGGAAGACTTCCTGCATTAGGTTTTGTTCTGCTTTGATTTGATTGTATTTCTCTAGGCCTTTCACTTGCCATTTTAAATACAAAGTCTTTGCAAATGCCCTGAGTGTTACTTTGCCTAATTTGTAAGCTTGGAGGCCTTGTGAATCCTTTATTTGAAACTTGCTTTAACTGTGGGAAATAGGAAGTGAGCAGGGAGAAGCAAATCTTTTTATAGAGAGGGGCTTGTTCAGACTGCAAATGAGGCACCTCACAATGGGAGCAGCAATGGCAAGCCTGGAGCCCACGATGGGCTGGAAAGTTTCCGAGCTTCCAAGGAGAGCTGGGCAGAGACTGCTTTGCTGCTGGTTTGCTTTATGAGCATGGAAAAAGGGACTTGCAGCTAATGTTTGTCCTGGAAAGCATTTTAGTCAGTAACCTTTATGGTCCACAGCACAGAGCAATCACTGCTTTAACAGCAAGTAGTAACCACTTCTGTGTGTCACGTTTTGGAGATGTGTTGGAAGCCTGTTATAATTTATTTTTTAATTTATAATGGGCACTTGGGCACCCGCAGAATAATAAATGATATTTGTGCAACATGGCGCATTCTTGTTGAATCTTCCGTTTGGAAGTAAATCTGAAGTAAGTGTGAAAGTACGCACAGCACGAGTACTTGAGTGCCTTCAGTAGGGTAACATGCAGCCTTAGGTGTTTTTTTGAAAGACTTGTTCCAGGCTGACTATTGCTTAAAGCTTCCAGGAGCAGCAGTGGTTGTTGTGAAGTCAGTAGGAAGTTTGCCAGTAGTGCCAAGATGTTATGCCCAAGCTTGGCAACGATTAAATGAATTTGAGTAACCTTTCCTTATATTAAAAATCTGGTGGAATTCCACTTGCTTGGCTTCACATATGTTTGTAGGATCAGGCTTTCTATGAGCCTAGTGTTCATGTCAGTGTAACATTTGTCCTTTAGATAAAGGAAAATATTTTCCCCTCTTATTAAATAACACCTTTCTAGAAGTCATCCTGCTGAAGCAGGAAATCTCTGTATAGGGAAGTAGATTTTAAGATGACTGAATAAGAAGGAGATGGCTCAAAAATAAGCCTATGAATGCGATCCTGAACTTCCCCATCTTTACTTCTCATGTTGCTTTGGTAAGTCACTTAATTGTGCTGCTAGGCAGTATCTTCCTGTACAGAGGATGAGGATAACTGTCACTCACTTCTCTAAAATGTTATAAGGACTGAAGGAGTAATATCTACTCAAAATGACACTTAAGTTCCATTTAATTTTACATTATTTGGTTTCCAGTAGCTCCTAAAATGGTTAGATTTGGAGGAACATAAGGCTACAATTTTTCCATAGTTTAATATTTTGACTGCATAATCAGTATCCCTTTATATTCTGATTTGCTTTTGTGATAAGGAGAATTTACCCCTTCCCCGCCCCAGCAGAGGAGACACTGTAACCTTAAAATCACAGATGATCCTCGGGGATTTTGAGGAACATCTGACAAAAATGAGAATTACTCTAACTCTGGTATAAGAAAAGATGAGTCAGTAATGACCTCTTTATTCATTAACATCACTAGCCCATTGTCTTCCCCCTGCAGATGGAAGTGGCTATTGAAACACAGAATACATTGTAAATAATGCATATTACGGTGTGGATCATTTGACAAATCACTAAAATGCTGTCATCTCCAGGTAATAAAATTCCTACCATGTAAACAGCTCTCAATTGGTTTTACAGCAGGTAGGAGAAATGAAAAAATAGAAGTTCTATCTTGAAATAATATTGTGCCTACTTCCCCATGAACTTGCCAACCACAGTTTGGTGCCCTCAGTATTTACTTTCCCTTTTCCATCCTTCTCACTCTCCAAGCACTGTCATATCTTTAAGTCAGGGTACTACCTTCTGTCTTTTTCAATTGGAAGAAATATCGCTATGGGAAACCATTCTGTTTCCCACAGCCTCAAGGTTTATGCCTGGTTTCTGATGCTGGTCTCATCCCACCCTGTTTTGCTTATGCAGTCTGGTGAAGGCATAAATCATACATCCTCAGCTTGCACAGTCGTGGTGCAAGCTTTGTGATAAGTTTTGTGGCTTCCTCTACTTTCTCAATTCGCCAGAATGAGCCCAAGAAGCACTAGGTATAATACGAAGTGAACCCCACTGCTACATAGTTGCACACAACAGAGCACTTCCCTGCTCTGGCAGTACCTCTGCAACACTTCGCTGTGTATCTCTACCTTTTTTTTTTTCTTTTTTTTACAGAACAGCTTGAGCCTTCACACAGCAGTGTTAAAACCAAACTCCCACATAGGAGCTGACCCCCAGATGGCAGCTTACCTGCTCAAAGTAGGCCAAGATTCAGCATCTGCTGAATCAAATACTCCTGATGTTCTCCAGCAAATCCATTTGAAAAGGTTTTCCTTTTCTGTTGGACTACCTAAAACAATTTAGAACAGAGTTTCTGGCCATCAACTATAAGTAAAATGAAACTTTTTTTTTTTTTTTTTGTCTCAGTTTGCAATGCAGGAGTAAAATAGTCCTTGTTAAAAAGGATTCCTTGTTCCATGTTACAGTGGAATCCAGTGCTTGCAGCCTGGAAGGCCATCTATGTTCTGGGCTGCATTAAAAAAGGGGTGGCCAGCAGGGAGAGGGAAGTGATTGTCCCCCTCTACTCGGCTCTTGTGAGGCCCCATCTGCAGTACTGCATTCTAGGCCTGTGGCCCCCAGTACAGGAAGGACGTGGAGCTCTTGGAGCGGGTCCAGAGGAGGGCACTAAGATGATCAGAGGGCTGGAGCACCTCTCCTATGAGGAAAGGTTGAGGGAACCAGGATTGTTTAGCTTGGAGAAGAGAAGGCTCCAGGGAGACCTCATTGTGGCCTTCCAATAGTTGAAGCGAGCGTACAAACAGGAGGGGGAATGGCTGTTTACAAGGGTGGATAGTGATAGGACAAGGGGGAATGGTTTTAAACTAAGACGGGAGGTTTAGGTTAGATATTAGGAGGAAGTTTTTCATAGAGAGGGAGGTGACACACTGGAACAGGTTGCCCAAGGAGGCTGTGGATGCCCCATCCTTGGAGGCATTCAAGGCCAGGCTGGATGTGGCTCTGGGCAGCCTGCTCTGGTGGCTGGTGACCCTGCACATAGCACGGGGGTTGAAACTAGGTGATCACTGTGGGCCTTCTCAACCCAGGCCACTCTATGATTCTATGATTCTATGAGAACTCTATGAGAGTACCAAAATAGCTCAGGAAAATGCTTTGAAATGCTAAACACCAGTAATCAGATTGTCCTCAGCTCAGATTGCTTCATTGTCTCTTCCTTACACTTGCAAAAGTTGTTCAGCATTGCCTCTGTCCCATTAGAGTAAGGATAGAGTCTTGTTTTTTTGCTCAGGATTTCTTTCTATATTAAAAAACATATATTTGCATTTTCTTCAGATGTGAGTTCTTTGTTTGTTTCTTCCTCAGTCAGGTCAGAAATATGCCTTGATATATTCTTTAGCTACAGCAAGAATATAAGAGTTGTAACATTTCATCATTATTATAGCCCCAGCAACGTATGTTTTCACCCCAATTTTATTGCTATCTGTCCAGGACTGAAGCATAACTTAATAAAGGCTTCTCTCTGCTTCACTCTCGCGTATCATAATCTGCTGAAAATTAAATAGCATGGAATGTGCAGTTGAAGCCCTATGCCATTTAACTTACAAAGTATTTTATTTCAGCTGTCTTTTAAACAGTTCCCAGGCTAGTTCATTACGACTGCTGCTTACAATTGCTCGTGTTCCTTCTGGTAATGCATTCTGCAAACTCTTCGAAGATCAGAGAAATCTAAAGTTTCATTTCTCTCTGAGGCCAACATCTGTTTCTGCAATACTGTAGTAAAAGCATAACTGTATTTTTATTCTGTTAAGAATATATGGGTTTATGAGGTTTGATCAAGTGAAGTAATAAAGTACTTTCTTAAGAAACGGCCAGGTACTTCCCAGAGCAACAGAGAAAATATTATGAGGGATGAGTCAAGTCCTCTAGTCTTAGGGAACAGTCCTGGGCACAACCTTTCCCACGCAGTTTATTATTCTGTCTGACCTCTCCCTCTCCATGTTTCTTGAAGGCTTAGTACCCAAATTTCAAAGACAGACTTGATGCAAATGGTGTAGTTTTCATTCACATTTTTAGCAGCAGTCCCACCATTTGTAAACTTCAAGAAAGTCAATGTTAAAGGGAGGCAAGTCAATGTTCAAGGGAAAATTTGTTAGCTATAAATCCAAACATCACTGGCAAAGGACAAGCAAAGCCATACAAGTAGTCCTTTTTGGCACCAGTGCCTGGAGGTTACTTGTCTGGCTGGTGCGTACTGATCCAGCTGGGAAGAGCCAGCACTGTCATGTCAGCATGTTTCCTGATCTGTCCTCATAGCCTGAGATGTGGCAGCAACTTGCATGATTTGACATTGCTAGTAAGTCGCAACACAACATACGGAGCAGAAAACAATGTAAGATTTATACTCTTAGGATTTGTAATTTGGTCATATAAAAGAAAGATTTAAGTAACTTAATAAGGATTCTTTCATAGCCTTTCTAACAGTGAGGGGAAAAGGAAATTCCTTAATAGCTGCAGAATGCCCTTGTAGCCACACAGCTGTAAGGGACAACAGAACCAATGCCGTTTATCATTGCAGAAGTATTTGCCAATCTATAGATACTGAAAGTCTCCTGTACACTTCTTTGTTAGAGTCAAAGTAGGTAATTAGAACATCTTGCCTCCAAAGTCCTTACAGTTTCTTTGGATCTGAACTATTTAATATTAAATTACATTTCCTAGTACCACTGTACAACAACATAAAGTCAGCTATCTAAAGTCAATTACATTTCTTCAGGTGCTTGTTCAGGAGTCTGACTAGACTTCAGCAACTTCAAATGTTTTTTTCTTTCATTAACTGTAGGTCTTTATCAAAGTGTTGGATAACAACGATAATGGCCCAGAATTTTCTCAGCCAAGTTATGATGTCACCATCTCAGAGGACATCCTCCCCGATACTGAAATTCTGCAGATTGAAGCTATAGACAGAGATGAAAAACATAAACTGAGCTACACTATTCACAGCAGCATCGATGCAATCAGCATGAGAAAATTCAGAATTGATCCCAGTGCTGGGGTGCTCTATACTGCGGAGAGATTAGACCATGAAGCTCAAGATAAGCACATCCTTAATGTCATGGTAAGAATGCAATATTCACTTGGCTCAGGACGCAACCACTGCTGTTTCAGTGCAAACATGCCTTGGTCTTTGCTTGAGTAAAGTACTTTCACTGCAGAAAGTAGCCGTTAATTTCATATTGCCTACCCTGCTGTGTATTTATTTTACCTTTTTTATTTGTACTTCTGTGAAACTTACTGTGAATTCATTACACCTCATACAAAATGATTTACCATCTCAGAGGAGAGCAAGCAGGAAATTATTTAATCTCTTGCCATCTGGTTTTCTCACGCCAGGTAATTTTCGGTGTTTCTGTAGTGAGGCTGAAAGTTATTTGAGAAGTTACTTGTAGGCAGATAACTGTGTTGTTTTCTTCTATGAGTCTATGATTTTTTTTTGCCATACAGAATGCTACAGCCCCTCTGGATACAGACCTCATTTATAGTTTGCTTACAGACTTTTTTTAGTAGATAATCAGTTGATATACAAAATAGTTTTCAGCTTCTCTTTCCAAGTGTTTGAATATACAGAAAAAAATTTACTACTATTTTTTTTGCTTAGTGTGGGTAGATTACAGAATTTAATTCTCTCTGTTTCAAGTGAGTGTTGTATATTATGAAGTGGGAGTTAATAACAAAATATCTGCCTTCCTTTAAACATTGCAGATTGCTACTTATTTAAGTACTTAGGAGCCCTGCAGAACAGTTCTCTAAAGGAACAGTTCACAACATATGAGGCACCGGGCCAACTTTGAGTGGGTAGCCCAGGAATCAGGAGTTGCTGAGGTTTTTAGTATCAGGTTGAGAGAGGGACTTTTCTCTCAATGATACTTCTGTTGGGAGTACTTGGCACTTTCTTAAAGTTATTTCTACTCTGATTACTGTAGATATCATCTTCAAAAAGGTATGTATGTATATGTTGTTGAAAAAGTCCACTGGAAAATCCACATGCCAGACTGATATCTAGACAATTCTACACACTATAGCTCTTTGAAAGAAGGAACAATGTGCAAGGTTTGTTTGTCTGTGAAACAAGGAGTGTTAGGGTAAGGGCATGACCATATAGCATGTATTACAAAAAAAAGAAACATAAAACTAAATTTAAGACGTCATCAAAAAACATATCACAATGATTAGTTACCATGAATTTTTTACAACTGAAAAGAAAAATCTCTGAGCTTCTTGAATTTTATATGTACTGTCTCTTTTGTGTGGTTGTGTTTTAGACTACAAGTTCCTTTGGACAGTTGTAATTACATTGTTTTGTATTAAATAGACCTCAGAGCACTCAGATAACTAATATTAGTGAAGTTTTAATGAATTGATACCGAGATGTACATTACATACTTTTTCTGTAGGTCCGAGATCAAGAATTCCCTTATAGAAGAAACCTGGCCAGAGTCATCATAAACGTGGAAGACTCCAATGACCACAGCCCATACTTCACCAGCCCACTGTATGAAGCCTCAGTCTATGAATCAGCAGCTGTGGGATCAGCGGTTTTACAGGTCACAGCTTTAGACAAAGACAAAGGAGAAAATGCAGAGCTTGTCTACACTATTGAAGCAGGTTAGAACAGAGCGTCAGCACAGAATCTCACTGACATTCACTCCATGATCCTTTTACCTTTAAGTCACTCATTCAAAGCCATCACAGAAAATAGTTATTGAAAGCTACTGGCTTGAAGTGTAGGCCACAGTGGATCCTCCACAAACAAGTGACACAACAGCTTGTACAATCTGCCATCTTTTCCAGTATTTGGATAAGAGCAGCATGGGGACTATAAATTGCCAGCAAAGCTATAGTAATTTAGTGACATGATGGCTCTTGAATGTATGTCTACAAAAAGACCTAAGAGAGACCACAGTGATATCAGAATGAAATTATTTTCATTGTTAATCTCTATATACTTATCTTTACCATATCAACTGAAACAGCAAAATCATCTTTGCTGGTGTAACAGCAAGGCAATGGGGAATTTGCATGATGTCTGCTACTCATGCAAGCAAATGTAACTTTCTCTAGTTTACATGGATCTGAAGTTAGACATTATCTCTAAGTTAAATAATCAGCATATATGCAAGTGAGGTGCCTGGGAAAAAAAGACAAGGAAATGGAAATTTGTAACCTTTGGGGTTTTTAATGTTGCATTTCCATTTTATGCTTTTTGGTAATACGAATCTTCCCATTATGAGACTAACAAAACTTGACTACATTGCCCTGAGCAGAGGTTTCATATGCTGCATGTTGTCCCCATTTTAATCAGGCGTCATGCCTTTCCCATCATTGACTTTGATCCTCCCGAATCATTGTTTATCTTGATCTTATTACAAATGCTTTTCACTAACTGGGATGGCTTGAGTCAATTAGGAACAGGTCAAAAGACAAGTACTGAAATAAGAATATTTACGGCATCTCGTGCTAATATAACTTTACATGGTTTGAGCTCAAACCTTAAATTTAGCTGATATAAACCTAAGCTTAGAGAAGAACCAAGGAGTCTTTTTCTGTCATTATCCTGTAGCTCTGTAGAAACAAGAGTCCTTTAAGCAAATCAGAGGGTGATATTTTTTTGCAGCTAGAGGTGCTGAACTGAGACTATTGTCCTACAAAGACCTTAGCATTCCAACTCTTAATATTTTCTTTATGCACTATGGTCTTAGTAGTGATTTTGCAGTGTTCTCCAATGGCCTTGAAAATTTTACACATGCCCAGGCAGGACAGCAGTGTGCCCTACAGAACAAACCCTGAGTAGACCTCTGTGGGGCAATGTATCTCAAGTCTCCTTCCAGTTTTTTCTGAGTTACCTTATTCTGATGGGCTCCAATGCAGTCACCTTTAGGTGCCAACATAACATAAAAAGCCATAAAAAGCTAGAACTGAGGCTGTATTATACTGGATAGAGAATATGTAATGCAGACAAAAATACAAAGATCAGAAGGGATGCTTTCACTATTAGATGGTTCTTTTTCAGTCTGCATTTTTTTTCTCTTGCTAGAAGCTCTCCTACTACAACCTGTTTCTGTTTCATCACGAGCTCTCTCTGCAGTGTCAGACTTCAAACTTCCATTTGCTATAAGCCGTGCCCTCCCACAGATTCATTATCCCCAGATGTTCAAATCCCACATGCATCAAAATTCAGCCTTTTGCTGCTGTTTGATCCATAAAATCTGTGCAGTTAAGGATACTGATTTGAACTGCAGCATTCAAATTGTATACAGCCCCTTCATTCCAGTGAATTACTTGTATCACTTATGTGTGAAGAGTGTGAAGAGAGCAATTGGTAAAGAAAGTAATTTCTGTGAAATTTCAAAACAAATTCCTAAGGGAGAAGAACCAGCTCTGGCCTTACGTAAGACAATCAGTGGCTACAAATCTTTTGCATTTGCTAGTCTGATAAAATAACAACAGCGGCTTTTGTAGCAATGAGACAATCTGCAAATGAGACAAATACTGTGATCTTTATGAGAATTTGTAGCTCTGGCAGAATCTCAGCTCCTCAGTGAATAGCACAATTTTTATTTTATCTAGCAAAGTAAACTTTACAGATCTGAAAGGATAGATATAAATAGCTACTCCTGGCATTGAACCACGTGCAGTAGTATGTAGCTTAAGTTAGCCTGCAAGTACCAAAATTTACAACAGATAGTGAATCACATCTTTGAAATAATACACATTAAATGTCTTCATTTAGGATTCTATGTATTTGGTATTTCAGCTACAATCCTCATATTTATTTCTTTTTGCACAGCACCTGTAGCAATCACCACTGAAACAAATCTGTACTTATCACCAGTTACCTGAAACATGATCCTCTCCACCTCATGAATTGCAAGCAATTCTCCATATTAAAGTATAAATTATCACAACAGCAGGGACATGTTATAATGATTGGAATCACTGTAACTCAGTACAAACGCAGTTTGCTTTAAAATCAAATTCAGAAAAAGAGGCTGAATGCCTACCCATGCCATCTGCAACACAGCATCCTATCCTTTAAGCAGGCACTCAAGGAGCCAACAAGGAGTTGTTTAATAAAAGCAGTCTGTAATTACAGGTAGGGATCATAGCAATAGTTTTGCCTTGCTAAAGAAGAGGCAGGCAGTATGGCTATGTAAAAAGTGAAAAAAAGTCCCTTGAGAAGGTCCCTGTCCAAACTCACTCTTTTCACCTTTATGCAGTCAGTGGTGTCTGTGCTTGTATGTTATAACAGACATTTCATGACATTTTCTGCTAAGTCTCATTCATCTAGATTCATCCTCTTTGGGGATCATACAATAAACCTTTGTGCCTCTGGATACTTTAATCTCTTTTCTTTGCTATTTGTTCAATTTTATTTTTCTAAATGCCACTTTAACCTTTTTATATGCAGTTCTTTGAGTCTTGAACTACTGTAATCTTCTCTACGGTTGCTTAATATCCCCTTCAATTAAGAGACTGAGTTGTTATCCATTTGTCATGTAATTGGCTTGCTAGCCTCTGATCTAATTTCATTGCCTTAGGTGTACATGTAGTTGACTAACTCCCATAATTTAGAGATGCTTTTTCCTTGTTTGGTGGAAGTAGTGTACATTCACCAGATACTCCAGTACTAAAACTCAGCATCAAAATGATAAATACCAGCACCCGACTTTTTGAATATTTGAGCACGTATAATGTTACTGAAGTTTGAGAAACTTCATGTTACTGATTTTGAGAAAGGAAGACTGGAATGTCCTTTGGAATTATTTTACACTGGTTGTGTGTTGTTTTTTTTTACAATGACTGTCTTTGATAAATTGCCACTAATTGCTCCATAATAATTAGCATTTGAATGTATTGTATTTCATTTCTAACTTGCTTGCAATGTTTATGTTTTAGGAAATACAGGAAACACATTCAAGATTGAACCAGTTTTAGGGATCATTACATTACTGAAGGAGCCAGACCTAACTACAATGGGACAGTTTGTTCTGTCAGTTAAAGTGGCTGATCAGGGTTCTCCACCACTGTCTGCAACAGCAATTGTACGGATATCTGTGACAATGGCAGATAACTCCCACCCTAAGTTCATCCTAAAAGAATACCAAGCTGAGGTTAATGAAAATGTGGATATTGGTACTTCTGTCATCTCTCTTTCTGCAATCAGTCAGTCCACATTAGTTTATGAGATTAAAGATGGGAATGTGGATGGAATCTTCACTATAAACCCATATTCTGGAGTCATCACCAGTCAAAAGGGTCTTGATTATGAGCGTGCTTCCTTCTATCAACTCATTGTACAAGCAACGAATATGGCAGGGATGGCATCAAATGCCACAGTGAACATTCAGATTGTTGATGAAAATGATAACCCTCCAGTTTTTCTCTTCTCTCAGTACTCAGGCAGCATAAGTGAAGCTGCTCCCATAAACAGCATTGTCAGGAGTACAAGCAACAGTCCCCTTGTGATTCGTGCCACTGATGCTGACAGTAACCAGAATGCCTTGCTTGTCTACCAGATTGTTGAATCTACTGCAAAGAAGTATTTCACGGTAGATTCCAGTACGGGTGCAATCAGAACAATTGCAAATTTAGATCACGAAACAATAGCCCACTTCCACTTCCATGTGCATGTTAGAGACAGTGGAAATCCCCAGCTTACAGCAGAGAGTCCTGTCGAAGTTACCATTGAGGTAACTGATGTCAATGACAACCCACCAGTCTTCAGTCAAGCAGTGTTTGAGACTGTCTTGCTTCTGCCCACATATGTTGGTGTTGAGGTTCTCAAAGTCAAGGCTACAGACCCAGATTCAGAGATCCCTCCTGAACTCACATATAGTCTAATTGAAGGCAATATGGATCATTTTTTGATTGATTCAAACACAGGCATACTCACCATTAAGAACAGTAGCCTCTCCAAAGACCATTATATGCTAATAGTAAGAGTATCTGATGGGAAATTTTATAGCACTGCTATGGTGACAATAATGGTAAAAGAAGCCATGGATAGCGGGCTACATTTCACACAGAGCTTTTATTCTACTTCTATCTCAGAAAACACCACCAACATCACAAAGATTGCTGTGGTAAATGCTGTTGGTAACCGTCTTAATGAGCCCTTGAAGTACAGTATATTGAATCCAGGCAACAAATTTAAAATCAAATCCACCTCAGGAGTCATTCAGACAACTGGTATATCCTTTGATCGAGAGGAACAAGAGCTGTATGAATTGGTGGTGGAAGCAAGCCGTGAACTGGACCACCTTCGTGTTGCTCGAGTGGTAGTGAGGGTTTACATTGAGGATATAAATGACAATGCACCAGTGTTTGTAGGGCTTCCATACTATGCTGCTGTACAAGTTGATGCTGAGCCTGGTACCCTGATATATCGAGTGACGGCTATTGATAAAGACAAGGATGAAAATGGTGATGTGTCATATCTTCTGAAGGAAGACTATGGACATTTTGAAATAGATAGGGGAACTGGTAGCGTCACTCTAAAAGAAGCTTTCAATTCTGACTTATCTAATATAGAGTATTTGGTTGTCATTCTTGCAAAAGATGGTGGCAGCCCATCACTATCTGCTTCGGTAGAGCTCCCCATTACTATTGTTAACAAAGCAATGCCTGTGTTTGACAAGCCCTTCTACACAGCCTCCGTGAATGAAGACGTAGAAATCCACACACCAATTTTAAGCATTAATGCAACCAGTCCAGAAGGCCAGGGTATCATTTATATCATTGTTGAAGGAGATCCTTATAACCAGTTTAATATTGACTTTGATACTGGGGTTCTGAGTGTCATCAGCCCATTGGACTATGAAATAAATTCTCTTTTCAAGCTGATGGTGCGAGCCAGCGATGCCCTCACTGGTGCTCGAGCTGAAGTCACTGTGGACTTGGTCATTAATGACGTCAACGATAATCCTCCAGTTTTTGATCAATCAGCTTACAATGCTACTCTGTCTGAAGCATCTTTGATTGGGACTCCTGTATTGCAGGTTGTTGCTACTGATGCTGACTCTGACAATAACAAAATTGTGCAGTATCAGATAGTCCAAGACACCTTTAACAGCACGGATTATTTCCATATAGACAGCACAAGTGGCCTAATTCTGACTGCACGTATGTTGGATCATGAACTCATACAGCAGTGCAGCTTGAAAGTCAGGGCAACTGATAATGGATTCCCACCACTTAGCAGTGAGGTTCTTGTTAGTATTTCAATAACAGATATGAATGACAACCCTCCTGTTTTTAACCAGCTGATATACGAATCGTATGTGAGTGAGCTGGCACCTCGGGGTCATTTTGTGACTTGCGTCCAAGCCTCTGATGCTGACAGCTCTGATTTTGACAGATTGGAGTACAGTATTCTATCAGGAAATGATCGGACCAGTTTCATTATGGATAGCAAGAGTGGTGTAATCACCCTTTCCAATCATCGGAAGCAGAGGATGGAGCCTATGTACAGCCTAAATGTCTCTGTCTCAGATGGGTTGTTCACCAGCACAGCTCAGGTGCATATTCAGATCCTTGGCGCAAACCTCTACAGCCCTGTGTTTTCACAGAGTGTTTATGTTGCAGAGGTCAGAGAAAACGCAGCTCCTGGAACTAAAGTGCTCCATGTGAAGGCCACAGATGGAGATTCAGGTGTATATGGCCAGATAAGCTACTCCATAATAAATGACTTTGCCAAGGACCGATTTTTGATTGATAGCAATGGGCAGATCCTGACAACCGAACGCTTAGACCGGGAGAACTTTCTAGAAAGTGATATCGGGATATTTCTGAGAGCACTTGATGGAGGTGGCAGGACTACGTTTTGCACTGTGAGAGTGATAGTAGTGGATGAGAATGACAATGCTCCCCAATTTATGACAGTTGAATACCGAGCAAGTGTCAAAGCAGATGTTGGGAAGGGTTACTTGGTGACCCAAGTGCAAGCAGTAGATCCAGATGATGGAGCCAATTCTAGAATTACCTATTCTCTGTATAGTGAGGCCTCAGTTTCAGTAGCTGATCTGCTTGAGATAGATCCAGACAATGGATGGATGGTCACCAAGGGTAGCTTTAACCAACTAAAAAACACAGTTCTGTCATTCTTTGTCAAAGCAGTTGATGGTGGCATTCCTGTGAAGCATTCTCTCATCCCTGTCTACATCCATGTTTTACCTCCAGAAACTATTTTGCCTTCCTTTTCTCAACCTCAGTATTCCTTCACCTTAATGGAAGACACCCTCATAGGCAGCACCATTGACATTGTGCATATCGTGCCTAATCAGGGGGCTTTGTATAGCACAGTTAATGGGGAGCTGAAGGAAAACAACAAAGATGGCATATTCATCATTGAACAAGATACAGGGCTTATAAAACTGGATAAGAGACTTGACCATGAGACAAATTCTGCTTTTCACTTCAAAGTGGCAGCCACCATTCAGTTAGACAAAGTAGACATTGTCCTGACTGTGGATGTGGAGGTTAAGGTGTTGGATGTAAATGATAACAAGCCTATGTTTGAAACAGCTAGCTATGATGCCATAATAATGGAAGGGATGCCTATAGGAACAAAACTTATGCAAGTTAAAGCAGTTGATGTAGACTCAAGTGCAAATGGGCAGGTCACCTATACACTTGCAGTGGAATCAGAGCTGGAGAAGATCACAGAAGCTTTCACTATTGACAGCAACAGTGGCTGGATCAGCACACTGAAGGATCTGGACCACGAGAAAGATCCCACTTTCACTTTTGCAGTGGTGGCCTCAGATCTGGGGGAAACATTATCCCTGTCATCAACCACCTTGGTGTCAGTTGCTGTGACGGACATAAATGATAATGCACCTGTCTTTGAGCATGAGGTGTACAGAGGTTCTGTGAAGGAGAGTGACCCCCCCGGGGAGGTGGTGGCTGTCCTTAGCACGTGGGATGAAGACACATCTGATGTCAACCGGCAGGTCAGCTACCATATTACAGGTAAGAAACAACAAGCATGCTTTCTTCCCACAAAAACAGCTTTATTGAAGAACTGTGTGATTGTCCAGTTTCCGGAGAAAGATTAGAAGGGTTTCAGCTAAATTATCAAGGTAAATCTGACACTTACATCTCCCTTCAACCTCTGTATCCTTAATTTGTACAGACTTTTGCAGCAACTAGTAAAACTAGAAAGGGAAAAGAGCAAAAGGGAATGTGTGTTTGCATCTGTGTGTTTCTGTGTTTGTTTGGATGATTCTAATTTCCAAGAATAATTCTTCATGATTTGCTGCAGTGCAGTCAATCCATCATAATTGCTGTACCAGCTTGTAAGTTACAAGGTTTCAGACAAAAAGAAGAACTTTTAATTCTTAAGGAGAAAATATCTGCAGTTTCAAACATCTACATATTTTTAAATAACATTTTTCTTTTTGAGATAGGAAAGTGCTATAGGAATATTTTGAAATTATTCTATTTATTAAAAAAAAATAAATAAATGCAATGCACATTGGAGCAAGCAGGGAATACCGTTTCTTATCAGCACAGATTTCTGGCTAGGGAAATGGTAATCCATTCTGAAATACTGGTTAGCTGCCACACATTGTTATATACAGCGTGAGGCAATTTCAATTACATTACTAACATATTTTTCAAAGTGTGGCAACACTGCTCTTTCCTATTGTGCTGTATTTTATTATCTTTCTTTTCTCCTAGATTCAGGCTGGATTTTATGTGAGCATATTATGAGTGATGAGGTGCTACGGTTATTTTTCTGCCTGCAGCTTGCATTGTCCAATAGATTTTTTTAGGGAACCACTTTGTCATTCCCCCTAAACTTCACCGTCCAAGAACTATTTCTAATTACACAGTAATAACCATATTATTGACCAGATTCACATTTAGTACACCTCACAGGACTAGAATCACTCAAGATGGCATATGGATAGAAGGCAGTGGGCAAAAATTACAAGGATGACAACTCACAGGATAACAGTTTGTATATTTTTCTCTGGAGGATAAGACTTCCACTTCTGTGTTGGCTATCAAACTGGAAATGACAGTGGGATGGTTTGTAGAGACAGGTGGGATCTTCCAGTTAGCTGTAGAGTACCTGTTACGCATCTCAAGTAGTCTCAGTGCAGCCAGAAATTTATTCTGACTATTTATATAAGAGCCTGGATTCAGTTTTAAGTTTCCTACGGGCTGTTGTATTTGTGGTGTAGTGTGTGGTAGGATATTAGAAGGAGAAGCAAAGAGCAGACTTGTGCATTAAGTACAGGATCTGGAGGCTCTGAGCAAGGTGCGTTAGCTGGCAGTCTTGGTTTCCACTAAAACTAAATAAGCAATGCTTCATTCTAGTCGTTTTGTAATATTTGGAGGAATTTTGAGATGTCAAGATAGAAAGTGCTACAGGAAATGCAAATCTTTCGTAGTTGTAACAAAAATATTTTACTATATCCTGATAACAAGCTGAAGTACTGTTTTATCTTTGTTCTAATGGCTTTTAGTCATCTCTTCTAATTAATTATGCTTTTAATTATGTATTAATCTGTTTTCTTCAGATTCCTATGCAGAAATTGGACTTTTGAATAGTAACAATAACATATGATTTACAGTTTTATATCCTTCTGTACCTTAATTTGTACCACACTTCAAAATGCTAGATATTTTCGGTTTTTGTTGCTTCTGAAAACATTTGATGTCAAAGCCCCAAACTTTCTACAGCGCCCATTGCACAATTTCTAAACCATATGAGCTCAGAATCTCCTCTGTCTGAATATATCCTTTGAATTCAAAAGATGCATTTAGAGAAATTAGAGTTTTTTTTAATTAAAATATTAAAACATATTTAAGTGTAGTTTAATTAATGAGTCTATTCATACTTCACTCCAAGTGAACCTTGGGAACTGCACTTGAATATTTCATGGAGTCAGATTTACTGTGTGATTATTCAGATGCTGTCCTTTTGGAGGCATTTGGGGCACTCGTAATTTCCATGAATACAATAAACAAACTGAGGTAAAAGAGAACACTGACAAAAAGGGGAAAGAAGACAAATTACAAGAATGACATTTGGATCCATCAAAACCAGCTTTGTGCAAATGCATCGCTTGGAAAGTAACGCACAGAAAAGAGACTGAAAAGAAAGATCTAGGGGATGAAAGAAAGTGACATTCTGGGTCAGATGTGATTATTAACAAGCACTTTGTGCTTTTTTTTAAGAAATACAAACCCTTACTGCATCTTTCTGATCAGCGTTGAAAAGAAGAAGATACATTCTGGTGGATATAACTATTCTGTTTTGAACTCCTTCTTTGTAGGATTGGTTTCCACAATTACTAGGAGGAAGTTGTCATTTTCAAACCAAGTTTCATTGGCGTTTGATGATGGAAAAAAATTCTGTAGTTACCGTTTGTTATTTGAGATTCAGTAGTAAATGGAGATTTCACAAAGGAAAAAGTGTAATAAAAATCTTAAAATCAACAGAAATCTTAGGTGATACACGTGTGTTTAGGGAGCACAGTGTTTTTCTTTTGAAGGCCCATTTGAACTCACTGCCTATGTAACTAGAGGCAGTTTGACAAGCACCAGGGCTGTGCCAATGTTTAGGTAGGATATTGAGCCATCCAAAAGCCAGCTTCATATTACTGAAACTGAAATGTGATTGGATAGTAGGAAAAATTTCTTCTCAGAAAGAGCAGTGAGGCACTGGCACAGGCTGCCCTGGGGGTGGTGGAGTCACCGTCCTTGGAGGTGTTCAAGGGAAGGGCAGATGTCACAGTGAGTGACATGGTCTAGGAGCGGTCATGGCACGGGTTGATGGTTGGACTAGTTGATCTTAGTGGTATTTTCAACTTTAATAATTCCATGATTCTGTGATTCTAAACTAGGAAAAGCCACCAGAAGAATGTCAGTTGCTAGGACTCTCACCCTGTGAAGTCTTTCACGTTCCCCAGTGCTTTTAATTAGGTGTCATCAGACATGTAAATGTAAGAAGAAACAAGTGTTTGTATTTGGTTCAACTAAATAGAAAGAATTTAGTGCATTTGTTACTTCTGGGGGAGAAAGGTCTAGTGTTATGTGCAGTAATTACCTTGCTGGGTCAATTGCCCACTGTGAGCAAACAGACTTTGTTTGTTTGTTAATTTTATATTTGAAATCCTGACGTTCTGGAGAAATGTGTGCTTAAACGTTTGGGGAAGACTTGTACTGCAGACTGAGGAACAGTGTGCACAACTTCACAGTAACAAAGATGTGAGGACTGAGTTTGTCATTTTGACAGCAACATCATAAAGTTAAAACTATTGATTTTCTGTTGCACAAACGCCTGGAGTTCTAATTAGGATTTGAAAGTATCTAAACAGATGCATGAACGTAAGAGAGAATCTAAATAAATAAGTTAGTAAATATTCAGTTCTCCCTCCCAGATCAGGATATCATTGTAAAAACTGACACTGTTGACTTCTAGTGTTCAGTTCCCTTTTGGCTGTTATAATTCCCTCTGTGTGTGCTTTAGTAATGATGTGTGTCAGGATCTGTTTATTTTGGATCACTGTGTCTCTGCATATCGTTTGTATCTGGCTGTTTTCTTTCTTTCCCCAAACTTGAGCTTGATTTGGCTTTGTACTATTTGCTGACTAGGGAGGGAGGGAGAGTATTATTTAAACTTCATGTAACAAAAGATAAAAGATAATGCTGATTCTTTTAGCCTCAAAGCCATTCTGGAAAGTTACTGGAGTGTTTTTTGTAGCTAGCACTTCACTGTTGTGACATTCAAAGCAGAACATAAGAAAACTGCCAACAGATTTTAAAGAATCCATTAATGCATGCAGTCAGGAGGCTCCCCTTTAGAAAAGCTACATTATTCAGAGCGAAAAACTAATTAATTAGAACACCCCTAGGATACTGAGTCTGCTTACATATATTAGTGAAAAAGTTAATTAATCACTGCAGAATGAGATCTGCATCAAGACATATGTACTCTCACAGAAGTACTGAGAAATGGTTCTCTGAGCCACAGTGTGGATTTTTTTGCCTTTCCTGTTTTTAGAATATTGCCTTGGCATTATTTCAGTCTTTCCAGCTTGTTAATTTTGTTACCTGTATAGTACAACTTCCTTTGTCTCCTATCAAGAAACTATATAGCCAGTCCTGAGAACCGAAAAATGAAGGTAGCATCAGTGAAAAAGCATGCAAATAAACTGTTTTGCATGTGTACTGTGTGTTGCATAGTTCATTCCGAGCAGTACTCTTCTAGTAGAGTAAACAGGGAAAGAAAGGGATCTCAGGGACCATTTTTTAATACATATTCCCAAAATTCCTATGTGTGGTTCTAAAAATATTCCATTAACAACAAAGCAACAGTGATTTTAAAATTGCTCCAAGCTATTCTAATGCCAGCCATAAAAGCCACAAGCTGATTTTAATTAGATTTTACCTTTCCTCCTTACTTAGCCATAGGATAGCCGTACCTGGAGTGAGTGCTTCACAGTAGCTCAGGACAGATAATCATTTCGTTTTACAAAGGAAATGATATGCAGGAAAGCACTGATTGATATCATGAAGCTAAATAGGAGTGCTTAAGACCATTTTTATTAATGGTTTACAACATAAAACTCACTGTGACAAGATTACAGCCTTTTCTAAAGGAGAGTTACGCTTTTTTGTGCTGATGCTGAACTGAATAGAGAGAATTTAATGTTAATCAGCAGGGGTCTACCTTCTTAGACAGTCACATTAAGACACAAGCCAGTGGGTAGATTCTCATTGCCTTGGGTTGTATTCAGCTCTGGCCATCAGTGCACATCAACATACTATGTAACCCTTTTTAGGAGAAATTGCTTTGTACCAAACAGCAGGTTAAATAAGATCTATTCAAGTTCTCTGATGATTATTCCAAACTGTCATAGAAATCAGTGGGAAAATTGAAATGTGCTCGGCTTTGTGACCTAAAAAGGTGATTTTCTATCAACAGAAAATATCCGTGTTATTCATGGTTGATAAATTGGTTTTGTGCTTTATATGACTACAGGGCCTTTTATAATTATATGGCATATCTGACTAATTTTCTGGAAATCTTATTCATTACAACGTTGGTTTTTTGCACAATTGCAGCTGGCACAAATGGTGATGCTTAACAGGGAAGATTTGCTCAGCCTGTATCAACTTAACAGCTTTCATATCAAACAGAAACCAGTCTATCTTGTCATTGGTAGCTAATGAAAAAGGCACAGATTACAGCCTGTGACCTCTTTTCTGCTTTCTGATGTACAAAGAAGGCAAGAAACGTGCATTACACTTTCTTGCTCCATCTTAAGCTCAGTTTTAAGTTCAGATCTTCTCTTATTTTTGCTAAGAAGATCCCAGGGAACTGACAGAATTGTGACACCAGAAGCAGCAGCAGCGACAGCTAATCACTTGACAGCAGAGGCAGCTCAAATAAATTCAGCCCCCCAGATGCATTTTTTCTATATTGGATTTGTGTTTTTTTTTTTATACTTACCCACTCAAACATTGAACATAAGCACTAGAGAGGAAGGTTTAAAAACCTCATCTTGCCATTAAGTTTGGACAGATCCGCTGACACATGTCAGGACCCTGAATAACTTGTGAGCAAAATCAAACATGGCATGTTTGACATTCTTGATCCTGTCACAAGAAAGAATAAGCACCATGTCCTTAATATTTCTATACAACTTTTATATGTGAGAAACATGGAAAATAGTTATAAAATAGCGTTTTTGTACAGAAAAAAAAAAAGGCTTAATATTGTGGGGAAATAGTAGTGGGTTAGCTGAAGTTAAAAGTTAGCCAATGGAGGCGCATGATAGTTTTTCATCATATAATCATGATTGAATCATTTGAGTTGGATGGGACCCTTAAAGGCCATCCAGTGCAACCACCTTGCAATGAACAGGGACACCTACAGCTCCATCAGGTGCTCAGAGCCCCATCCAGCCAGACCTTGAGTGTCTCCATGGATGAGGCATCCACCACCTCTCTGGGCAACCTGTGCCACTGCCTCACCACCCCTACTGTAAAAAACATTTTCTTTATATCCAATCTAAATCTCTCCTATTTTAGTTGGAAACCATTTCCCCTTGTCCTATCACAGTGGACCCTCCTAAAGAGTCTGTCTCTTTCTTACAGGCAATTCCTCGAGCGAATGAGTTTGCTATAATTATTTTGTGCTCTGTCCTAATTGTTAAGTGTGCAGGCCTACTTTTACAGATATGTTACAGGCTACATTGTGTTATAAATTACATTACAGACTTAGGTTAGATTTTGTTTACAGAGGACTGGGTGGTTGGCTTAAAAGATCGCCTGTCCTCTCTGACAGGGGGAGTGAGAACAAGCTCACAGACCGGTGATTCATAGAATCATAGAATGGTTTAGGTTGGAAGGGACCTTGAAGATCATGTAGTTCCAGCCCCAGTGCTGTAGGCAGAGACACCTCCCTCTAGACCAGGTTGCTCACAGCCCCATCTAACCTGGCCTTGAATGCCTCAAGGTTGGTCATCCTCATCTTCTTTGGGCAACCTGTTCCAGTGTCTCACCACCCTCACGGTAAATTTTTTTTTCCCAATATCTAGTCTACATCTGCCCTCTTCCAGTTTCAAACCATTTCTCCTCGTCTTATCACTACCTGCCCTTATAAAATGTCCCTCCCCAGCTCTCCTGTAGGCCCCTTCAGGTACTGGAAGGCCTTCTCCAGGCTGAAGAGCCCCAGCTCTCTTAGCCTGTTCTCATAGGAGAAGTGCTCCAGCCCTCTGATCATCTTTGTGGCCCTCCTCTCTACCCTCTCCAACAGCTCCATGCTATTCTTATGTTGGGGGCCCCGGAATTGGACACAGTAGTCCAGGTGGAGTCTCACGAGAGCAGAGCAGAGGGGCAGAATGACCTCTCTTGATCTGCTGGTCAGGCTTTTCTTGATGCAACCCAGGATACAGTTGGCCTTCTGGGCTGCAAGCAAACATTGCCAGCTTATGTTGAATCGACACTTCCCAAATCCTTCTCCTCAGGGCTACTCTCAAGCCATTCTCCGCCCAACCTGTATCTGTACTTGAGATTGCCCCAATTCAGTTTCAGGACCTTGTATTTGGCATTGAACTTCATGAGGTTGGAATGGGCCCACCTCTCAAGCCTGTCCAGGTCCCTCTGGAGAGCATCCCTTCCCTCTAGTGTATCAACTGCACCACTCAGCTTGGTATCTTCTGCAAACTTGCTGAGGGAACACTTGATCCCACTGTCTGTGTCACCTGCAGAGATGTTAAATAGCACTAGTCCCAACACCAATCCCTGTGGAACTCCGGTTTCTACTTGGACATTGAGCCATTGATTGCGATTCTCTGAGTGCAACCATCCAGCCAAAATTGACAGTGGTTTTTATTTCACGGAGCAGGCAGAGGACTGTCCCATTTCAAATAAACGTGGAAATAACTCACAAACATTAACAAAGAATTGTGCCTGCTTTTATTCCCCATGTCTTTCTGTGTGTGAGATGTCCATCCTTCCTTACTGAGGATGATGAGGGCACAATAGTTCCTTCTTCCAGCCTGTTGTTGTCCCCATGCAATTTAATGATGTGGAAGAGCAACCCTGCAAGGCTCTGTGTCAGTGGTACAGCATGATAAAAAGCTGTTCTGCTTCGATTCCTGCAGTCCTTGCTGGCTCTCTGTGCTCTCACCCTCTGATACATTTGATGTAATTGTAGTGCTTATCTTCCGACTGCTCCTCAAATGACCTCTTGTTAGGACTATTTTAATACTAATGTGTCTTCCTGTGTCATGCAAACTTTTTTTAAAACTAGAATTTTAATGAGCAGAAGAATGGCACAGCTGTATGATAAAGCTTTCATTAGAGGATTCCTTAATAGAACCTACTTCCAGTCTTTGATTGCATAATCAACAGCTAATGAAATTGTCTTGGTAACAAGAGCCGTGGTGTATTACATCCTCTCCCGAGACTAAGTGGAAAGACAATTGTACCAGCCTGAGAGGACTATTGATTGTTCACAGTTTGAATTTGATTGCCCTTAAGGGGAACTAAACAAGAGATCATCTTCAGCTCTGCTAAATGGATTTTGTTTCCGTGGAAAGTTATTGGTTCACTTTCATACAAGGCGTTCAGGGGGCAATAAACACAGAGAGCATAATCTCATTACAGACTTCTCGAGTCTGCAAGTTGAAATGCACCTATCACTGTGAAACAAATGACAACTGCGTATTCCACATCCTCTAAGATGAATCTGTGTTTGTGTTTAAATCAAACATGGGAGCTTTGAAGGGATGTCCTTGCCTGTTGCATGTTTCTTGTCTTATTGCAGGAGGAAATCCCAAAGGGAAGTTTGCTCTGGGACTGGTTCAGAATGAGTGGAAGGTTTACGTAAAAAGGCCACTAGATCGGGAAGAACAAGACATTTATTATCTGAACATCACTGCCACAGATGGCCTCTTTGTAACCCAAGCTGCAGTGGAAGTGACTGTCACTGATGTTAATGATAACAGTCCGGTTTGTGAACAGGTGAGTTAGCAACACCCACTGCAATTGACTATTGTGCTGAAAGTGATGGATTCCCAATGGATGCCACTGTTGGATTTGCAGGTGTCCATTTTAAGCCTCAAGGTCTTAGGTGAAAGATCTAGAGCATCTAGAGAGAGGGAGGATGAGAGTCTGATGAAGCCAAGATGAAAGGACGATGGCCTCGCAAAGGCAGTGGAATCTAAGCTAACTCCAGCCTTTCTGATCATACCAAGTGGCTAGCAGCCAGACCTAGTAGAAGAGATAGAAGAATGTAACTTACCTTCACATTTTCAGTCATGCAGGCAGTGTGGCCTGACCACCACTTTCACAGCATAATCTCTCTCTTATTCTGTGGAAAGACAATGTGAGGACTAATATTAATGCAATTGAAAGGTGTGTGCAAAAGAAAAGACACTATGAAAACTCTATTTCCTTAATGGTACTGCTCACAAAATCTTATTTATACATATCTGTATGTAATTATCATCATTACATTATCATCAGTGGACCACTGTCATTGCAAGCACCACTCAGAAGAATCAGTCTTTATCTCTCAGTATCGCCAGATGATGTGATATAAACAGCTGTCTTCATTAGCATGCTTAACAAAGTTTCCATTTTACAGGTGTTGATGAAAGAAGTGGAAGATGGAAAGTGTGACTGTATTTTATGCCTAACATTAACCCTGTTAAGAGTCATAATTTGGCAGTTTTTGTGACACCTCAAAACTTAACACTGATTTGAATTTCTAGGGACATGTTACAAAAAGGAAAATTGTTTCCTTTACAGAAAAATGCACAGCAGATAGTTTAAAAAAAAAAAAAAAGTTTACAGGGGCTATAAAATACTGTTATTGCATAATTTACACTTCTGTTTTTATCTCTAGGTTGCATACACAGCACTGTTTCCTGAAGACATTCCATCAAACAAAGTCATTCTAAAAATCAGTGCTAAAGATGCTGACATTGGGTCCAATGGTGAAATTCGCTACTCTCTTTATGGTCCTGGGAACAATAAATTTTTCTTAGATCCAGAAAATGGTAAGGTGATAACTAAATATTTTAGCATAATCCCCTCAACACCAGCAGCAATGATTTGCTTGGCCAGAGTCAGGTCATGTTTGGTTATCAGTCAGTTGTTCCTGTTCTGGAAGGCATGGATGAGCACTTCTGAAGCGAAAGTGCTGGACTGCTAGCAGAAGGAGGACTGTGTTTGTTGGCCAGGTTGAATGTTGTATTCAGGGTCATAAATACTGACCTTTCTGTTTCCCAGCCAGGCCCAGTTAGGTCAGAGATGTGTGGGGCTCTCTTGGTGTAGAAGAGGGGAAGCTGCCAGCACAATCCTTCTTCACCTTTAGAATTTCACCTTCACCTTCTTCCACATTGGTCTGGACTTCTTGGTTTTTATAGCATGTGAGAAAAACATTCTTTTTAAACCTAGAATTTGTGAGAGAAAGGATATCAGAAATTCAGAGATGGTTGGAGGTTAAAATATGTGGAAAAGAGAGGACATTATTGGCTTTATTTTGAACAGTAGCATTAGAAAACTTTGCAGTTCATTATGGCTACGGTCATCAGTAGATTTAGGGTGCTTCCCTTTATCTTGAAGTCTTTTAATCTTGAGAGTAATGAAAACAGACTATTACTCTGTATGCCTTCAAAACTACTATGAGGGCTTGTCCTCCATGCACCCACAGTGCCAGCCTACTTAGTTGAGTGGAGAGGTGGCAGAAATGAGATAGCTGGCAGTTTTTAATCCGTTGATTGGAATAAGCAAGGCTGTTTCTTCCTCTTCTAAATTCAGTGAAATATGTGTATTTGGGATATGTCCACTAACAGAAATTAGTGATGTTGCTACAGCTGTAATGGTGACTCCTGCTTTTAATCAATTTTAGGTGAGCTGAAATCCTTGGCCCCACTGGACCGAGAGAAAATCCCTGTGTACAACTTGGTTGCTCGAGCTACAGATGGTGGTGGCAGGTTTTGCCAGTCAGAAATCCATCTTATTTTAGAAGATGTTAATGATAATCCACCAGTGTTTTCATCTGATCACTACACCGCATGTGTCTATGAGAATACAGCCACTAAAGCATTGCTAACAAGAGTTCAAGCTACTGATCCCGATGTTGGTAAGTGTCTAAAAAAATGAACAAGAACTAACATTCAAGAAAACTTTCTAGGTTAGTGCAACTTCAATACTGATGGATTTTCCGATAGCTGCCTTTCTTCGTTCTTTCCTCCTTTTGTTTCTTCATCCTCCCCATTTTTCTGTCTTATGTTTCTTAACTTGCAAATACTGATGGCTAAGCTTGGTGTGATAGTATTGCAAACAGAAAAAGCAGTGCAGCAGTTAAAGTGGTATGTAGTCTTATATTCTTCTGATATAGTGGGGGTAAATTCCAGCTTTCTTTCTCCCCTGGCCTCACCTCCTTTCTTGAGTTCTGGTTTTGAACCTTTATGTCTTTACTTATGCAACTACTATAGTTACATGCCATAGGGACCTATATGTGTTTAATCACAGCTTTGCTAAAGTTTTATATTGCTATAACTCCCATTTGTTCCAGCTGGTTACCTTAGCATAAAACTATTGTTGTACATTGTGATTGTATGTTGTAAATGTTCTGGCTGTTGAACCATAGATTCTTTTCGAGTGGAATAGTTTATAACATGGGGAACTTAACACTGAAATTCAGGCCCAATTATAAATATTTGAAGATTTTATTTATTTTGCGTAGCACGGTGGTTAAACCTGCTAAACATCATATTTTATTTTGAGCTCATTCACTTCACCTGGAATAAATAAATCCCATAGTTTATCTTTTTCTTCTTGTGGTTTTGGAGGCACTTTGTAAAAACCTCACATAAAAAGCAGGCCCTGCATTGAGTGATAAAAAATTAAGTTTAAATATTGTTTTTTAAGTTCATGCTGGAACTCTCTGTTACTAATGTTAGTAGTGTAAATATACAGCAATCAGTAAAGGAGCAGCAAGCATTCATTAAAGTATCTATGAAGAGCTGCATTATACGCTTGGTTGAAAAATCACAATTAAAATTTATGACACCATCCTGCAGTGAAGAGCCAATTACTGGTAGTAAACTACTGAACAGTCTGAACACCAAGTGTTGTTGTTTTCCAGTGTTGTCTTAATTACCATTTTTCTCATAGGTGAGATGACTTTCAAGGAGCGGGGAGACACAGGGGATTAAAATTGAAAGTTGTCAATAAAAGTTCTTGTTAGCACCAACTTTACATAATAAGATGGTTAGCTATGAAAAAAACATGAGCTAATTGCTACATCTCCTTTCTGAAACAAGTTAAAGGGAGGGATGTATGTGATAAATGAGAAGGGGGTATGGAGTTTAATGATTAGACCTGAAATCAAACAGGATCGTATGAAAGTGACTATAGTCTCTAAAATAGGACTTTATATTAATTACTGTTCTATTAGTCCATACTAAAATTTAAATCTAATACTAAAATCACCGATTTCCTGCTGCTACATAATGAATAAATTTGAGTAGTGTAATGTACCTGACACAGAGAAAAAATGTATTATTGATATTCTTGATGAACTATGAAATTCCTATAGAGTTTTATGCAGAGTTTTCCTGAAAACGAGTGAAGCCTAGAATTATCATAGTAATCAATTTTTGGCATTAAGAACATTTGTTTTATAAAAGGTCTAAAAATTTTTCCATTCTTCTGCATTGGGATTTGAAGAACTAGGTACTCTAAAGGTAGGAATATGGGCAAAGAGGCTGTTGAGATAAAACTTGAGAGAAGTCACTAAAAATAATTTAATGTAAAACTGAAAATACTGTTGTCAGACACTGCTGGATAATTAAAGCAATTTGTAGATAAAGGGTGAATAGCGTTGTATCTGCTGTATGCCTTTGATGTCTCTTGAAACTCCTGAACTCATAATATTCTGGGAGTCTTCCGTACAGGAACATTCTTTATGTATATATATTTGTAATTTGGTTACATGGTTAGGAACAACCTGTACCAGCTAGATGCACTGAAGGAGAGATATGATTTTTCTTCACAATACTCAGTAAAGGAAATGAGTTGAGCTATTAAGCATTTAACTCAGAGGCATAAAAGTTTGTTTCACATAACTCCTCCATGTAGCTAGGTATCTTTAATGATTGCTTGGAGGAGAGAGAATATACACACATCCCTTTGCTAAAAAAAATGTTACAGACATTGTTATAAAGCAGTTCTTTCTTCCATCTTCATTCTATTGGAAAATCTTAATATATGCAGGAGATAATTATTCCTACTAGCTCACCACCACAGGGTCTGCATGTGTGCAAACTAAGAAAGGAAGGACAAATGTTAATTTTACAGTTTGTTAGAAGAGTTCACAGCGATCAGGTGGATTTTCCACCTCCCACTGTCTTCAAATCAAAGTGCCAAATTACTCAATTTTGTTCAAATTAGGGCACAAAAAGAACTAAACCTGGAGCCCAGTTTGCTATCTGAGCTGCAGCTTCGTAGTTATTCGTAGTCTCATGCATGTTTTATGTATACATACAGTGTTGTAGCCTGATATGAGGTGAGGATTTCATAGAATCACAGAACATCCCATGTTGGAATGGACTCACATGGGTCATTGAGTCCAAATTCTGGTTCCACACAGCGCCACTCAACATTCAAACCTAATGTCTGAGAGTACTGTCCAAATGCTCCTTGAACTCCAGCAGTTCGGGGCTGTGCCCACTGCCCTGGGCAGGCTGTTCCATGCCCAACACCCTCCAGTGCAGACCCTTTTCCTCACCCCCAGCTGCCCCTTCCCTGACAAAGCTCCATGCCATTCCCTCTGGCCCTGTTGCTATCACACAAAGCAGAGCTCAGCGCTGCTCTCCACTCCCTGTGAGGAGCTGCAGCCACCATCAGGCCTCCCTTCAGCCTAAAGCTGTGCTGCTGAAGCTCTTCTTTCTTTTTTGTGGCCGTGGATATTTCTCTGTGGGCTGTGACTAAAGCAGATTGTGGTACTTGCAGGCAGCAAAAAGATGGCAGTGCTTTCTGGGCAAAATTTTATGTTTGGACAACTGAGAATTCACATCAAGGACCTGAGTACAGCGACCATGACAGTTGGGTCCATGTTGTCCATGTCCTGAAGGCCTTCAGATGTAGCACACATGTCAAGGGACTCAGCAGGTTTAAAGAAAGGAAGAGAGGTTAAGCCAAAAGCAAAAGTTACCATATCTTTTTAATAGAGTAAGGAAAAGCAGTTATGTGGGTTGTTTTTTTTTTTGCCTTTTTTCACAAATGGTCAGAAACAGACAGCCTTTGAAGCTGCAGTGCTTAGGACGTGAGGGAGAAAATGGGTGTTGAAATCCTAATTCAGGGAGCCAGGATAAGATTTGTGGCTGTTGAGACTCCCATAGATAAGTTTATGCAGCCAGGTTATGTAAGTCAATTGTAGTTGAGTTTGTCTGTTTTTTTTTAAGAGTTGTGTATAGTTAAAGACTATTTGGGCCGAGATCTGTGAGACAGATTCAGTGGTCCTCTGATTAGTGCCTTTAATGTGGAGTTTTAATCAATCAAGTCTCTAATCAAGCTGGCTCTGGGGAAACTAATTATTCAGGTCTTCACGCAAAGACTGTGGCAGAGGGGACTCAGCCCTTCTGTGGAATCCATTTGGACTCACGCTGTGAGACCTCAGCTTTCTAACCCTGACCTCCTCCATGAAATGCAGGGGAGCAAACTGCCCGCTGAGCTGAGGGAAATTGGGTGAGCTGGGGGAAGGAGTGTCATTTGTTTTCTCCTCATGGTGGAAAGCTTTACCTTGGATTTGAAAGAAATTCCTGACAAAACTTTTCCCAGCAGTGTTTGACCCCAGTGAGTTTTGATGTTTCAATAAAGACTAGTTTTGTCAAAAAATAAAATACAATCCCTTACCATGTACATTCATAAAGCAGGTGGTCAGGAAATAAGAAATGTCTTTTCTAGGGAAGAATGGTAATATAAACTCTCCTTTAAACTTCAGTCCAGTCTGAAGTGTATCTATTCCCAAGAGAGTGGTGAGGCAAGAAAGTTTTATCTTCCATTTTTTCTCGTACTCTCCTTGGGTCAACAAGAAAGCTGAAGAATCAATTAAAAGAATAAAAATGAAATACTTGTCAAAGTAATGACTAAGAGACACAGCAATCTGGGGTTTATCAAACAAAACACTTGCCTGCAAAAAGTGGCATCAAAGTGCTGGTGAGCACAGCATAAGAAGAAATTGCTCCATTAGGTGGTTCACTGATTGACTGCTTCCAGCAGCATGCACATGTAATCAATGAGTCAAAATTTCAGCGATACCACCTCTTGAAGGAATTAGGGGAACTAGCCTGTTGGTCCACACAGCTAGGCCTGGTGAAGAGTTATGGTAAGATTGCAGAGGTGCCAGAGGGGAGTACAAGGTGGCCACAACCTGATTCATACTGAATTTTCTGTATTATGCACAATGGCAAGTAACACTTGAAAATAATGAAGGAGACATTGATTTTGACATTTGCTGGCAAAGCCACATACAGCAAACTTCTGCTTCATGTATGGTTTGTTTATGTTAGGCAGGTCCCTTAAAATGAATCTAGAAAATTTTGAGGCAGTCAAGATCTGAAAAAGAAGAAAATGAGGACTGAAACATACATAAGAAGAATAACACAGAAATAGAACTGAAGAGTTGCTAAAACCCATCTGGTAGGTAGATAGTTTCGGCAGTGAAGCCAGCTTTAACTAGATGATATTTCTGGATGTTTTCTGAGTGTTTATAAAAATATTACAAGGGTGTTTCTTTTTTTTTTTTTAAATTTACATGAAGCTTCCTATATCTTAACTCTCATCTTTTCCTCACTGCCGTATAAAATAGTCAGGGGTTAGTACACTAATGCAGGATATGTAAAACTTGAATTATTGATTCCTCTTTCTACAGATATTCAAAACAACATTGCATAAGTTAGTGGTTATACAGACACAGGTTACAGTTGAAGTAGGGGGTACTTTCCACTATCACTGAAATTGTTTTGAAATAGGATTCAGGAATCAGATAAACATGAGTGAGCATTGTTCTGTAGCTTGACGAGTGACTGGGTTCTGGGTTCCATTCCCCAGCGCTTATTCAGGGAAAAGTAATAGCCTGTAGCAATGTACCCTACTGCTCCTCCTTCCTATGAGGTATCCCAACCATTAGAATTTTCTTACAAGGAGAATTTGAGGTCAAAACCCACGATCTCAGGTAAAGTGAAACACAACAAACATAAAGTTTTAGTTATTCTTGCATTATACAAAGAACCCAAAACTTTTAGTGTGGGCTAGCCAGTCCTGAGGATATCTACATGCCCAACTTTACCCAGAGAGCGGTTAAGGAGAAAAACTAACTTTTGCTTTTTGATAAAATCAAAAGCACTTCTAGAAATGCACTTTGGGCCCCTGAAAAACTGACAAATAAAAATAATAGATTCAGTGGAGTTAACACTTCTTTAGTGTTTGGAAGTAAACAAACAAGGTGTTTGGGGATTATGATAGAAACTTCAGTTTCTGCCTAAATAAGCCCTACTTCATATTCCATGTTTTGCTTCCCATGTCTTGATGCTTAGGAGACCTAATCCTGTTAGCAGTCAGTCTGTATGGCCCTATTGTTGAATTGTTCAAAGGGCCAGATTTTTAAAACTTCACATAGATCATCAGGGGAACCTAAGCACCCAGCTTGCATATTGAAATTACTCAGAGCTAGTCTCTGTTCAGCAAGCAGAAGACAAAACCATTCATATATCCTTCTGTAACTTACTAAGAGAAAGAGATGGAAAGGAAGGAAACGTGAATAATATAGCCTGGACATAGTGAGGCTTTTGACACTATTCCACATGACATTTTTACAAGAAAACTGGGAGAAGCATGGTCTACATGAAGTTGTTATCAGACAAGTTTGTTATATAAGAGCTCTTACACTGGAGGAATAAGTTGAGAAAGGTACTAAGTGCAGTATTCTTATTTTCATTCCTGAATGAACAAGTAGGCATAAGGTTTGTGTTAGATATCAGAAATCAGAATGGGGCTGTAAGTACCCTGGACAGTGTCTAAGTCATAGTTGGTGGATTTAACAGGTGGAAGAGTGGTATGGAAAAATACAATGCAAGTCATGAGATAAATGTGAAGTCCTGTGTTTAGGTAAGAATAACCAAGGGTACCATTATTGCCTTGGTAATGACTGACTGGGCAGCAGACCTGCAGAGAAGCAGGTGTATTATAGCAAATCACAAGGTTAATGTATGCTTACACTGCCACTGTGGTATGATAAGGCAAACAGTTTAATCAGCTGGATAAACAACAGTAATGTTGGAAAGCAAAGAAGTAATCTTTTATGTTTAACTTAGAGGTGGAAAATCCTGATTTGAAAGGTTGTGTCTGGTTTCAGAAACACTACTTCTAGAGAGATATGGGCTACCTGGAGCTTGATCACGGGCCTGGAAAATATGTGCTAATGGGCAGTATTAAAATAGTTGAAAGAGGGTACCATGGAAAAACAGAGTTAAGATGATAAAGTGTAGCAAGCATCAGATATGAGTCAAGTAGCACTGGTGAAGAATATCAACTTTTGTTCTAGCTTTACCTCATCTTTCATTATTTTTCTTAGCAGAAAGTAAGAACGTAATAGTTGTAAAGAAAGAGAGACACTGTGGTGTGATATCCAACGAGGTTATACAAGTTCCTAATCAAAGAACACTCCTGTCTTCAGTGGTAAATCTAATGCCTTCTTTCTTTGTTCAGGGATAAATGAGATGATCTTGTATGATTCCTGCCGTCCTTATACTCTGCCATTTCATTTTTGAGATTTCCAACATGCTGTTAACAATATGGAAGCAGAGAACTAGACCTGTATTTAAATTGGGTCACTGAAACATACATACACGGAAACATACATACATACATACATACATACATACATATATATATATATATGGGTTTTTTTATATATATTATATATATATATATATACACATTCCCTTACAACAGACCCCTATTCTAGCATAGCAGTGTTGCCCAGTATTGACAGATTCAGTGTTAATGCAGCCAGTGAGTCTACAAAGTAAATGTATACAAATGGTATTTACACCTGTGATTCCTGCATAGCCTCCCTGCACTTCAGAAAATCTTCAACTTATCCACGAAATAATCAAGCACTCCCAATCACTGGTGGAAGCAACTCATACAATGCCAACACCATGGGCTATGTAAATCCCAGCTAGAAAAGAAAGGGAGAGTGAGCCATCCATCCATACCTTGCCTTCCTACCAAAGAAAACACTCAACCTCAATGAGCAAGAAAATGGGCCAGTGGAAGATACTATATACTGAAATCTTCTGCTTGACATTTCTGTCCAGTATTTTCCTTCAGTAAGGGGCTGGTCTTTTCGTCTGTGTCTTCTGTGGCCTTGATCAATCCCATGGTTCTATGTCAAAGCGCTTATGTGAGTAAAGGTGTTCTGGAGTTAAGGCTATTGTTTCTCCAGAGAGAAGGGACAACACAATGAAAGCATGCCTTGGTAGCAGTGTTATGGATTAAACTTGGCCAGTTTTTCTGCTTAAGTTCTAAAAATCACTTGAAATATCATACTGTATAGGGCTATATATTTTTCTACAGTTCAGCAAGGTAATTCTAGCAAGACCTCTCTCTTTCATCTCAACATGATGGAGTAGAAATTATAAAATCTGGTTTTGTATTTGTTTTCTGTCTTGTTTGCTGTTAATGAAGTTGTGAACTTTTAACTAGCAGTAATTGATGGTGTAGTTAACATTTGGTTAATCACCAAACACCAAAGATGCCAGTGTTAGCATTATCACACCATGACAAAGGAAAGAGGCAGCACACTAATCAAGTATCTGAAATTGATAAGCAAAAACTGTTTTACGTCTCTTTTTCTGGACACTTTACCATTTTACTTTTTGATTGATTATTTTTAATGCTTGCCTTTTTTTTTTTCCCAAGGTTTTCAAAATAAAAATGAGCAGAAGACAAAGTTAAGTACTGCTTTCCACAGATTAACAAGAATGAGTGGGCTAACTATACTTGGGGAAATACATTAAATAATGAGTCCAGGTGGCAGATTCAAACAGAGGGGAGAAACACACTGTGTAAGGTCTTTAATATCTGTAAATTTAAATAAATTTAAATTTGCATGTGATATAGTCAGCAGGTAATGCTCACTGCAGAATCTCACTGTCATTTGGGAATTGTGTCTGTTATATTAATGCTTGGTCCATTCTGTGTTGTACCTCCACCATTTTCAATTGACGTACACAAGGAGAATTTTAATATTCCTTAATTATAAAGAAATGTATGTTATTTCCCTGGTGTTATTTGAAGTAGTAATGACATAGATGTCATTGTGACATTCAGTACATGCTCCTTTGTACAGAAATAAAAAAAAAAGTGAAGGATAGTGAAGGATGGCATTTGAGGTACTAGATGGCTGTTTGTTATACAAACTTTTCACACCAGAGATTTGGCAAAGTGCAGTCTTCTATCATATGCTAATACAGGTCTAAATATAAAATGTGCTAGCTTATACCTTTATTTAAAAAATATACTACAATCCTCTTAGAGGAACAATAATTCATGCAAAGCTTTTCATGTTCATGTAGCTTATGGTTGTGATTGGCACCTTAGAAATCTGAGAAGTATAAGTAAATAAGTGAATAGACAAAACACAGTTTGCAGACATGAATCCCCCAACAGCTGTGGGCAATCCATCTCAGAGGATTGCTTTCCTTACCAATCTAGGAACCATGGTGCTTGAGCAGTTGTTTCCTTTCCACATAAAATCTGCTGTATTACAGGGCCTACCATCATCTCCGTTGCAGGGCTGCCACTGCCACAAACTGGTGGAGACTTCTTTCTTTGCGGATGGCAGCCCCAAGCACTCCAGTATTTTGGACTTGAGTAGAAATAACTCCCTACTTCACCTTTTCGTCTCCTGCTTGTTCTCTTTCCTGTCATGTACCGAGAAGATGAGGGGAGAACACTATTGATGTAACACAGCACTTCCTTCAGTGCTGTTTTTGCTGCAGCTTTTTGTTGAATTATTTGTCCTTCCAAAAAACAAATGTTAAACTGATTTCCCCATAAAGCACTATAGAAGGGTAGCAAGAAGCTGAGATCTTTATTTCTCCATGTGTTCTGCTTCTGTGTTCAGGCTGGAAACTGTAAGGGAATCGAATCTGTGAGTGTCCCAGCATATATCCTCTGCCCTAATCTTCTGTCTCTCTGTGCTTAAAATAGCAGTTTCACTTGTAAGAGACTTTATTCCAGGTCCTGTGGGCAAAATAAGACAGTTTTGATCATCAGCCTATTAATGTGAATAGGTTGGTATGCAATAACCTACACTCCTGGAACTTCTGTATTCCTCTCTTATTTTGCAAGAAAGGAAGAACACTCGCCTTCAAGAAGTAACTCTTTCCATTTCTGCCTAAAAATTCCTTCTTTAAGAGATAGCAATCACTACACCATAATGTGGGATCTTTTGTGGGATCAAAAGCAATCACTTATCAATAGACACTATTCATATTGTATTATTTAACTGTCATTACCTCGAGGCAATACAGGAGTGTGGTCTAACTGTATTGCAGTCAGTAGAGTTACCACTTGTATGTGAAGGCACCCCATGTAGTGTGTTATGCACCAGAATTTCTCTCTCCATGCTTAACCCATGCAAGATCTGGCTGCAGTTTTGAGGTGTTTAAGACACAAATCATGGGTAGGCCATTTTTTTTCTACTAAGCAGCAGGCTTTCTGATTCTGCTATGCTCACATATGCTGTGGTGAGTTTCCAGCAGGGTCTTTGTGTCAGAGCAAGCCCAGACCAAGCTCCATCTCTCATGCAGTCACAGACACATAGGCATGAAACATGTTAGTTAAGGTCTCAGTTTCAGGGATGTATGCAATTCTATACAGAGACTGGCAGATATCAGGAGATCCCAGTACAGAATACTAAGGAGCTTTACTGTTGAAATTTCTGTATAGGTTCAGTGTTCCTCTGGTTTTTCAACATACCCAGATATCTAATTAATAGCTCATTAACTGTTCTGGTCTTGTGGAAGTTAGGGGAGGATTTCAGGCAGGAGATCTTACCAGAAATGTAGACATATCTCCAGCCATTCAGACCTTTTAAACATTTCCAGAAGGTTTTATTCCTTCAGTCTGGTCCCTTTAGTTGACCATCAGGTAACAGAGTCTTTGAACACATTTAAGAGGCTAATTGGAAAGCAGAGCATGGTTTCCAGCAGGCTGTAAGCTGTTCAGAGTCTAGGTGCTTCAACACACAGTAGAGTCTCTAACTCCTGGGCTGCAGTCTGTACCTTGTGTGTAAGACAGGAACAACTTCCTTGTCTGCCTTGCATGTTCTGCTGAAGAAGGGCTTTTCTGTGCTTTTTCCTTTTGTTATGCAGTATTGAATGGAGAGGTTGTTATGTGATTAATACAAACAAACAATTGGTTCATTACAATATTGACATTTAAACTTTTCTTTATTTTAAAGACATTTGAAATAGATGTGGTGTCTCAAGCACTGCATAAAAACTTTATTCCCTGATGAGGTCAAATGTTAACTCGCAGTGCTATCCCATTAGGGTCTGGAACTTTAGAGTTGCTCTATCTTTTATGTGAGCATGGCTGAAGAAAAGAGACTCCCAGCTCCCCCTCGTGTGGATGCTCTACTCCTGCTACGTCAAGCAGAAAACAAATGTGATTTGTGCTGCTTTTGATCAGTCATTTCTGCAATGCTTTCCTGCTGGAAAGCAGGATAATACTGTCACAAATTTTAAATTAACAAAATATGCCTAGAAGGGATTGGTAGCTCTTGTTCATCTGATTAATGTCAGGCTTGTAAAGTCTGTTCTCCAGCAAAAAGGACTGCAAATGCTCATCTGAGAGATGTTAAAAACATAGAAACTCCAATTTAGTGGATCTTTGTGTTGATATATCTTAGCACAGCACCCAGGACCAAAGCACTAAGTCAAGGAGCATCAAGGGAACTTGAGTGAGTTTTCAACTGTATTCACATTTAATTAGATTTGAAATGACTATCCCTCTGTAGTGCAGCAAACAACCAAGTTAGTAACTTCCCCTCAGCCCTCATTGTTAACAGCTTTAGCATAGATCTGCATAGTCAGCAGCTAGGTGGATAGGTGATATATATTGGGAAATACAAGCAGGATTTGAAAACATGAGAGAGCTTTGTACAGTTCAATTTTTGCTCTCAAAGTGAAGGAGGATACTTCCCTTTGTAAGATGTCCATGTTCTTGCAGGAGTTGTTTGATGAAGCTTTTGTCTAAGTTATTGTATTATGATTTTATTTTGCTTCTCAACAGAAGAAACAAGGTGCACTGGGAGCAAGTACATTCTGTGCCACCTGATGTATTTTTATGGGTTTATTTTTCCTTAAGTACATTTCTATTCCTTCGAGATGTGCACTGAGAGTTTTCCATTCAATTGTAAGCTTTTCTGGGCAGGATCTATACATGGATTCTGCTTTCAAGTTCCATTCCACAGCAATTCTGCAAAAGAATCTTTCTAAAAGTTATCATAATGAGAGAGGGAACTCAATTATCCATGGGGATCTGACATGTGAGAATAGCATGTCCTAGTCTCCCAGACCTTCACCAGTTCTGTTCCTTTCAGTGCTCTTACCTCCATGTGCTCCCATCAGTCAGAAATGATGAGTGCAGTTGCAGATTTTGCTTAGAGTTTCTATTAGGTGAAAAGAGGAGAGTTGGTTTGCATCTCTTTTTTAAAATTCACTTTATCATTTTCACATCTGCTTCTCTTTCAGGTGTGAACAGAAAAGTTACCTATTCCCTCGCAGACTCTGCAGATGGTTACTTCTCAGTTGACCGGTCATCAGGAATCATTATTTTGGAGCATCCACTTGATAGAGAGCTTCAGTCTTCCTATAACATCAGTGTAAAGGCCTCAGATCAGAGTATTGTGCTGACCTTGTCCTCATTTGCTACTGTGACCATTACAGTGCTAGATATTAATGACAATCCCCCTGTGTTTGAAAGGAGAGATTATCTTGTTACAGTACCTGAAGACACTTCACCTGGCACTGAAGTCCTCTCTGTTTTTGCTACAAGCCAGGACATTGGCACTAATGCTGAGATTACCTATCTCATCAGATCTGGGAACGAGAAGGGGAAGTTCAACATTAACTCGAAAACAGGTTTGTAAATTAGTTCTTACTTGTCATACTAAATGAAAGTTTCCGAAAAAATGTGAATGCTCTGGGGAAAACATTTGGACCACATAAGTTCCAAGAAGAGAGACTCAGAGCTTGTCAGCCTTGTTGCACAGAGTAAAACAAATGTTATTTTGAAGTTTGGTCTAAACTATGGCACCATTCAGCTGCCTTGACTTGAGTGGAAAATGCCTTTCTCCATTAGTATGTCCACTGAAGTCAATGTAGATGTAATGGGCACATCCACTGCTGCACCATGGGCTCCTCTATGGCTGCACATGGAGATTTGCTCCACATACTGCCCATGGGCTGCAGTGGGACAGCCTGCTCCGTCTTGGGCCTCTACTGGGCTGCAGGGAACTTCTGCTTTGCTTGGTTTTAATCTACAAAGATAGTAAGCTATGAATCTTCTGTGTTTCCTGCAGTGGATTCCCTTGTTCTTCTAGCATTCAGAATGACGGTACAAATCTGCCACCAAAGCTTCAGAGCAGAACAGTCTTGGTTTTGAAAACTGAAGTTAATACTTGTTTGAGTGCAGCTGTAATAACCAGTAACCTGGAAAATCTCAGAATGATGCATTGTGTCATTTATACTACCGTGTGCAAAAATCTTTCTCCACTCCTTGTGAAGGCCACTGCCTCACATGTAAAGGACCTAAAATAACATAATTGTATGTTGTCTTCAATCTTCATAATGTTGATTAGTACTAACAAAATTTAAACATAAATATGCCTAGACAGCAATACTTAACTTTGCATTTGACAATGAAGCCAAGGAGATAAATCAATAAAAATTCGTAATGAAGCTTAATCACACAGGGAAGAAAAAGAAAAAAAAAAACTATTTATTATTCATTAATGTGTGACAGTTCCATTATTATTGGTTTAGAGGCAGGAGCTGAGCTCCAGACAGCCGGGTGCTGATATAGCATGCCTGATCAGGGCTTGAGAAATAATGCTCATCACAGCATTTATCAGTGGGGACTCCCTGCTAGCCACTTGGAAGCTTCTCTTCAGGGCTCCTGCTTTCAGCAAGTCATGCTGAAAGGTAGGATTCATTTGGAGAGAGCCGAGGCAAGATTAAGCAGAATGATCTGAGGTCTACAAAATGAGGCTTAGGAGGAAAGACTGAAGGAATTGAGGCTATTTAAACTAAAAAAAGAAGACATGCTGATAATATTCAAGCTTGTAAAGTACCTGTGAAGAGGGGGGAATAAACTATTCTTTGTGTCTACTCATGAGAGAAGTTTTGAATTAGCTTAAATTGCATTTGGATTATTTCAGTTAAATGACAAGAAGAAATTCCTTGCTGTAGTAATTATTAAGTACACAAATACATTTCCTAAGGATAGGAAAGTAATGTGTCTAGAGGTTTTTTAAGGACATTAGAAGTGAGTAGTTTCAAGAAAGATTGTGTTTAAGTGACCTGTGCTGAGCAACAGTTGGACTGTATGACCTCTAAGCCCCAGTCATCCCTGCTCTTGATGAGTTCATGCTAAAGAGGATTTGCCTTGCCAAGGTTAGGGATTTGCTTTTAAGCCTTTCCTGCCATGTCCAGTATCACCTCCTTCAAGACATCACTGGTAATCTGTGTGCAACCAACTCGCCTTTCCTTGATAAGGTTATAGGTACATGTGAGACAAGTAGAGAATGTGCATAAAAACTATTTCTGTTGTAGAAGAGATCTGAGAGAGAGTGAGTCAAGTTGCAAATAATCTTAATTTTTATTATGTGATGCAAGAACCAAAAAGTTTTAAACCTAGTTTACTCTGGAAGCCCCTGCTTAGTCACGTAGATGATAGAAAACTAATTTCTCAAAGGTATTCATATCCCATTTGTTAGTATTTAATTCATGAGAAGTTAATTACGTAGGAGTGAATTTCTGTTGATTTGTCAGTGTCGATTTCCAGAGTTGGCATCTGGTTCTCCCACAGGCTCTGTACATGAGCCCAGGCAAATGAATGGATGTGGCCTTCGCATCTCTGTTTGTAGCAGTGTTATTTCCACAGTTATTTCTGTGAGAAACCATTAATAGCTTTGTGTCTTTCTGTAGAGGCAACCCAAGTGCAATTGTCATCTCTCTTTAATTAAATGACAGTAATAGAAAACTGACCAAATATTTTTATTGGACTAAGCAGTGTGAAGTTTAGAACAACATATTTTGTGCTGAGGTGATAAATAGCCTGCTGTACTATTTGCTGCAGTGAAATCCCTTAATCTGCAGCTGCATTTCCTTTTCACTCAGTGTTGACATTACCTCCCTTCCTTCAAAGGAGCCATTTCCATTTCTGAATCTTTGGATTATGAATCGTGTAAGGATTTCTACTTAGTTGTGGAAGCAAAAGATGGAGGTACTCCAGCCCTGAGTGCTGTTACGACTGTGAACGTCAACGTGACGGATGTCAACGACAATGCACCAAAATTCAGCCAGGTGGTCTACAGTGCAGTCATCAGTGAAGATGCTGCAATTGGTGATTCCGTTATAATGGTGAGTGAGGCCATGTGCCGTGATTAGGCAGGGTGAGGACCTCTGTTGCATTTAATAAGATACTGCTACACTTATTAATAATGATAAATTATGCGTCTTGAATAAACCAAACTGTTCTCTAGCCAATACTGTGTGTCTGCTATGGCTTTCCAGGCAGCTGCCAGTTTTCCCCAGGAAAGAAATACATAGTATTACCAAAATGATTTTTTGAATTCCTCCAATATGCTGTCAAAGAGCAATGCTATGTTTAAGACATTGTATCTCGGGAGTCAGCTTGAAATAAGTAGGTTTTTCTGGAAAGACAAAATTCAACTTTTCAGGGAAATACATAATATTTATATTATATTCTGTTTCTTATATAAAATAATAAGGTTAAAATATTTTATGTGTTTTAAGGCTAGAATTTTGAAAAGATCCAAGGAGAGCCTCATATGAAGAGCAGCCAAGTGATGCGCAGCTGAGATGTGACTAGCCTGATAGAATATGAAGGCTTACTCTGTGGGGTGTTGAGTGATTAATGGAGCATACTGATGGTTTAACATTTGTTTTGCTAATTTTCACTTTTCTCTCAAAAAAGTTGATAGCGGAAGATCTGGACAGTCCTTCCAATGGCCAAATTCATTTTTCCATAGTGAGTGGTGATCAAGACAATGAATTTTCAGTCGATCCTGGTTCAGGACTTGTGAAGGTTAAAAAGAAATTGGATAGAGAAAGGGTAAGATGTGAGATTTCTTGACTTACAATGGCTTACAGATGTGTGTTAATTTCAACTCTGCTACTAGCCAGTTGTGAAGTAGCTGCTTTTCACTCTGCAGCAATCAGCCTAAGATACTCCAACAGCTCTTTCTAATATTCTTCCCCCTTTTCCCACTTCAGACTTTTCCCCAGTCATATTTCCAGGCCAGCTACCCTGGTAGCATTCTCACTCTGCACCAATACAACTACTGAGGCCAGACTGGGGAAAGAAGCAACTCTGGATTTTTCCTGTGGCAGCTGCTGTTGCATTAATGAGCTACCTCCTCTCTCCTGTGCCTGCAAGCACAAGCTTGCAGCATTGTATGCAACAGAGGGACCATGGCAAACTGTGAATTGTGGCACCAAGTACAGAGCTGAGACTTCAGCCATTAATTAGCACTCTGCAAAACATGTCACAAGGGAACTGATGTTATGGAGTAGCCAGGCTGTACCAAAAGAGAAAGAGTGCTTCATTAATCTGATTCTGCTGCTTTGTTTGCTCCCTAGATTCAGGGTGATTTATCACCATTTTGCTATAGCTAGCAATTAGCAGCTTTTGGAGAAAAAGAAACAAACAAATACAGTTGCCTGTGTTACGAGCAGGGCAGGAATGTGCTGCATGACTTCAGAAGTCCTGCAACACATGCAAGACCCAAGGATCCTTCTCTCATGCAATGCATTTGCAAAGCTGGGAAAGCTGATTGCTGTCCCCAGCAAATGGATTCAGCTGGAAAAGCTCCCTGCTGGAAGCAGAGCTACTGCTTAAAACAGGCAAATATCCTTTCTGTATTATCACACAGGCAGGATTAAATTGCTAGTGATTGGCGGCAGAAGGACCTTCCTTGTCCCGCAGAACAAGGAAGTAATAGGCTATACATGTGACAAATTTGCTGTATTTCTTACATGGTGTAGACTTAATTGATTAATATGATTTTATTTAGTGTCTCCATTTGATTTAGCTGAGATATATACATCTGCTTTCAGACACATGCTTTTACCTTCACTGTCATTGTGTATTTAAGGCCAGCTCCTAGATCTGCATTCTCCTAAGTTTCCTTCAGATAAAGTAAGCTGTAGTGTTGTCTTTTCCTTTGCTTCCTTTGCACATTTCCTAGACACAAATGGAAATGTTCTCTTCAGTGGAAATGATACATGATTCCTCATCTCCTGTAGATCCACAAAGGCAGTGCTGATGCCCAGGTTTTAGTGGTATAAGGAAGCTCATTTCCAGAGCTCTAATCATGTAGAAACCATGACTGCTTTCATTTACCTTTTTGGATCTGTGGAAATGAAAACAAACTCACACAAAATTTGAGAAAGATTCCATGAAACCTCTGATTTCTAGCAGTAAAAATTAAAGCTTGAAAGTGAAAAAAAAAAAGGGATCAATGCTCAGCCTCAGTTTCTTGATCCTCCATGGTTAAGGATTCTTCCTCCTGACACTATCAGTACATCCCCACCAAATCACACACTTCTTTGATCCCGTAACCCACCTAAGAATCTTTCCTTTTCTTCAACTTGGTCCCATAGCTCAGAAGAGCCACCTTGTTTCATACACTTAGCCTGCCTTCCTCTCTTCTATCCCAGATGCTTTTACTTCTGTGTCCCTTTTCCTCCCATCCTAAAAAGCTCCATTCGTTTTTCTTCATTTCACTCTGTGGGGCCATGTTTTACCCCTTCCTGGTGTTTTATCTGACATGTGGTTCATCTTTTATTCCCCCTGTGCTGAAAGCTTCATGGGCAGACATATCAGCAGCTCTCCCTGGGGATCCGAGAGCTCTATAGAGTAAAAGACAGTCATAAGACATAAGGAGGCCAACATAAGGATGCACTTTGTGAAATCACACTGTCATCCATAAGATGCACATAGACAGATCTTTTCCAAATTGTCACACACGCTCACACTTTATGCACGTGCCCATATGTGCCTAGAGGGTCTGTGGGTGCCACAGCCGGTGGGATGCACTGAGCTACCCACACCATGCTGAGCTGTCTGTGGCTGTTGCAAACAAGAAGACTCAAAAAATCCCTTATCGTCTGCTGTACTGTAGATAATACCCTTTTGCTACAGGGAATATGTTGTTCATAGTGATCTCAAATGTTTTCCAGTATGCTTAATCTAACTGCCCAACTTTATTGGAGGGACTCCTTCACTATCCGAAACAGTGTGTGTCAAATTGAGGCTTCCTCTCCTAAGTACTCAATACCTTATCCTGGAAATTAATTATAAATAAATAAAATTAGTTTGCATACCCCAGTTGACCTAGGTTGAGCTTGGATATTATTCATAATTCGTCTTTTGTCTTTTGAAGCTGTTAGGTTTATTGATAGCCTTATAAACCAGAGTTTAGGACACATTTTTGGCAGTAAACAGGATGTTATAAAAAGGGCAGGAAAGGTAATGAGGCCAGACAGCTTTCCTTAGAATATGGTTGATGGCATATTGGATGTAAAGAACACAAGTTAAAATTTAGGACCGCTTTCATGATGATTTAATATTTTCACCTTTTTGCAGATATCTGGTTATTCATTGGTTATTCAGGCAAGAGACAGTGGAACCCCTCCTCTGTCTTCATCTGTGACGGTCAACGTGGACATTTCCGATGTGAACGATAACAGCCCTGTGTTTACTCCAGCTAATTATACAGCTGTAATTCAAGTAAGTTTATCTTGCATATCAAAAAATTCTCTGACTTTTAAAATACAAAAGCATTTGGTTTCAGTTAAGCAGCTTTTGATGATTTATCTGCCAAAGATATATCAAATGATCTTATTCAAAAGAAAGTATAAACACTTCTTTTCTAGCTGTTTGCTCAGATTCTGTATACTGAGACTCCTTAACTTCAGCATCCATCACACATTTTACTCTATATCCATGTTGCACCAGGAGATGTTCTCTAGCCTCAAAAATTCTGAGCTGGGATGAGCTCGCATTTGTCCATGCCTTGCTTGGGATGTGAGTCCTAGTGGTTAGGCAGTCCTGGCCAGACAGGCTCCTGGTACTGGTTCTTGGGGTGCAAACGATGCCAAAGCAATGCTACAGTGGAATGACATCTTGGCCAAAAAGCTTTTACTTGTATATTCTTGATAGCAAAACGTGGTATTTTATCATTGTGATGAGATGTATCATTTTAACCCTTTTCTTTATACGCTGTGTATACGTGTAAAGGAAAATAAACCAGTGGGCACAAGCATTTTGCAGCTGGTAGTGACAGACAAAGACTCTTTTCACAATGGCCCTCCTTTTACCTTCACCATCCTCACTGGCAATGAAGAGGAGGAGTTTACACTGGACCCTAACGGTGTCTTGAGATCTGCAGTTATCTTCAAACACATGGTTGCAACCGAATATGTGCTCTGCGTGCAGGTATGCCTTCATTTTTTGCATCTGCACAGAAAGAAAAAATTCATAGTGTCATATCATGTGTATGTTGCTGTCTGAGTTGGTTTTAATTGACTTTAGTCTGTGAGCAAATACCATGCATTCCGTTTTACATGTGCACAATATTGTATATTTCCTTTGATGTCCTTAAACCCAATTTCATGTAAATATAAATAGGTAACCAGCCACCTTTCCAATCTTCTCCGCATAAAATGGATTTTCTGAGCAACAGCTGTTATGATTTAAGATTTTCATCTTTTTTTTCTGTAGCTAAGAGAAGAAAATAAGCAAAAATGCATTATGTACATATAAATATACCACAGAACGAGTGACAGCAAAATATTGTTCTAGGAAGGAAAATCACTTCTCCTTTTAAGTCATAAATTTAATCAAAAATTTTTGGAAGCCAACCAAGAATTCATGAAATCACATTTCCAAGGTCAGCTTAGCTCTTAGGGAGTGTAAAAGGAAGACATGGAATAGAAGTCCAACTCAAACTTAGCTCCAGAGTAATTGTTGAGGAACTTTTTAACCAGAGTAGCTATAAATCCAGGAATAATTTGCCCATTTCTCAGGCTTGTGTAGGAAAACGTAGTACAGCTCAGTAAGTATGCAAGTCCGTGCAATTCCATTGAAATGGAATGTGGTCCTACAATCTAAGTCTGAAAATACAGCCTTTCTCAACATGCTGTGCTGGGGTTAATCTGATTAGAGCCTAACTGTTCTTTTACACCTACTTTTAATGATATTTGTAGCAATAACAATCTCACGGAGTTACAATTCAAAAATACAAGTTCTAATGTCAATCAGCAGTTCAGCCATTTAATATTCTTGCAATCTTATTTTTTGAGATTCATAGGAAAACAAAAATAAAATCATTTTTCATTCCTACTATGTTGTCATCCAAAAATATCTGCTTTCAGGACTATTTACTAGCCAAACTTCCGATATAACCAAAATTGGAATTAAATTCAAGCAGCATCCTCAGCTACGTACATCCAAGTATGTCATATAAATGAAGCATTAGCCGCAATCACGGAGATGCACCAAAACATTCACAAAACCATGCAGTTGGATTAAAAGCCTAATTCCTCTCAGTATTATTTTCTTTAGGGATTCCTTCAGTGAAAACATATTTTGCAGTTTTCTGTTGTGTATAGAGCATAGAATTTTTTTCTTTCCATTTATATATACCACAGTGCTGCTTCCCCCTTTCCACCATCAGATTCCTCCTCTGTGTTGTGTTTATTAAAAAAGTAGTGTTAAAGTTGAAAGTGGAATGTGGAATAATCTCTGCATGTATGTGTATCTGTGCACATGCGTGTAAAATATTTTCTAAAATTCTCTATAATGCCCTGGTAGGAGCCATGATGTGTGGAGAGTCTCAGAGTTACTAATCCTTTCCCAGTAATTCCATATTGGTACTGCCATCCTGCCTCTTATTTTTCTTTAGTTAGTAAATTTTCTCCCCATATCCAAATGCAAACATCTTTCAACGTGTGCTACATCTGTGATTTTTCGGTTATATGTTCTTCTCTGAAGAAAGTGAATGTGTGCAGTAGTATATCTTTATACTGACTTCAATGCAGCATTTTCCTTACTACAGGAAAGAGCACTGATTCAAGTTTGCAGACTTTTCTGTCAAGATAGCCTTGGATTTTTTGTCATACTTGCTCTTTACTCTCTATAAAAAAGTGCAGATGCTATCATATGGGCTCTGGGTCATGCAGTCATCTATCCAAGTGTAGTGCTTCTCTCGTATTTCATCGTTAGTAACAGCACAAGCACCCTATTTCACTTTTGGAGGCTGATAAATTTTATTTATTTTCAAGCATGATTCTTGAATGCTTCAGAGAAAGTCACACAGAGTGCTTGAGGAAAACTCTCAACTCCCTTGCATCCACATAGGCTTAGCAAGGTCTGAGGCACTTCAGAGCATGACAAGCAACACAGAAACTGCTGCTGGTATTGCATATTGCACTGTGCTGCAGCAGCCTATTTTCCAGGGTAGAAGAGAGCTCAAACTCTACTTGATGTAGAATATACCACATTCATATGGCACTGCTGTGAAGGGGACGAGTGATAGCTGTGGGATTCTGGGAACTTTTCACACTGAGTAATGAGACATAGTGCTGACACATTTCTCTCTGCAATTCACTTAGATAAGATATCTGTGCTTCCCTAAAGAGTTTTTAAGTTTCACTGCTAAAAAAGGATGACACATTTCTTTACGTATATATTTTGCAAATGCGTTTGGGAAGTTCTTTTGAGAGGTCTTCAGAATTATTGTTGCTGTGAAATTCATAGAGCAAGAAGTCTAGAATACATGTAGCAAAAAGTTTTGCTTGTCAGCTGCATTATATATATATATATATATATATATATATATATTTTGTTGTTTTAATTATATTAGGCAAAAGACTCTGGGAAGCCTCAGCAGGTTTCCCACACCTACATTCAGGTGAGGGTTATCGAAGAAAGCATCCACAAGCCAACTGCCATTCCACTGGAGATTTTCATTGTCACCATGGAAGATGATTTTCCAGGTGGAGTCATTGGAAAAATTCACGCCACAGATCAGGATGTGTATGATGTCCTCACTTACACGCTAAAATCAGAGCAGAAAAGTTTGTTCAAGGTTAACAACCACGATGGGAAGATCATTGCCCTAGGAGGACTCGATAACGGCAAGTACATCCTCAATGTGTCTGTCAGTGATGGCCGCTTCCAGGTCCCCATCGATGTTGTGGTCCACGTTGAGCAATTACTTCAGGAAATGCTGCAGAACACCGTCACCATCCGCTTCGAGAACGTTTCCCCAGAAGACTTTGTGGGCCTTCACATGCACGGCTTCAGGCGCACCTTGCGGAACGCAGTGCTGTCTCAGAAACAAGACAGCCTGCACATCATCAGCATTCAGCCAGTGGCAGGCAGCAATCAACTCGACATGCTATTTGCAGTTCAGATGCACAGCGGTGGTTTCTATAAGCCTGCCTTTTTGATTCAGAAGCTTACCAATGCCAGGAGACACTTGGAAAATGTGATTCGTATTTCTGCTATCTTGGAGAAGAATTGCTCTGGACTGGATTGTCAGGAACAACACTGTGAACAAAGTCTATCTATTGATTCCCATTCCCTGATGACCTACAGCACGGCAAGAATTAGTTTTGTGTGCCCTCGCTTTTACCGGAATGTGCGCTGCATGTGCAATGGTGAGTACTGCTCCCCCCCCCATCCCCACACATTATGCAATAGAATCGGTTTTATGCTGCTGATGCAGATTAGAAGGGGCATTTCCATTCAGCCTGTTAAAGCACGACTGGCTGATGTATTTCTCAGGCTAAGGAAGAATTGTTCGTGTTTACTGATGTAAATGGAAGTTGGTGAACTTTGGCCTTGTGTGACAAAGACTGCTTTCCTGGAGGCTCCGAGCCATCAACAAACTTCCAAGGGAGGGAGAGGAAGGGGAGGAGAAAGGAGAGGAGCAGGAGCTCTGTGGTTTCCCACTCAGTTCACCACCATTCCACCAGAGAATCAAAGAATCGCAGTAAAACTTGGGTTGGAAGGGACCTCAAAGATCATGAATCTCCAACCCCTCTGCCACAGGCAGGGCTACCAACCTCCACATTTAATACTAGACGAGGCTGCCCAGGGCCCCATCCAATCTGGCCTTGAACACCTCCAGGGACAGGGCACTTACTACCCCTCTGGGCAGCCTGTTCCAGCACCTCACCACTCTCATAGTAAAGAACTTAACCAACACTGGAATAAACCAGGCACGTGGTCATGGCAGAGCCACCTGGTCTGCGGTGTTGCACTGGAATCCCCAAGGAAAGGACCCATGACCTAAACAACACAGGTGCAAGGCACAGTCCATATTTACAGAGAGGAGTGGAAAAACGATGAAACATTTTATTTTGTAACTGATACCAAGCACTATTCCTGATACTTAGTGCTACAGTGGGGTTTTGTCCTGATTTCTGCCTCACATTTCACATCCTGATGGCTGCCTCACATTTTATCAGCGATTTCATGGGGTATATATGACAAACAGACTTGGCAGCCAGTCTTCCATGTGGCTCTGTGCTAGGAGAATAACACTTCAGGCAGTTATAATAATAGTTCTGTTTCTTTTGTTTGCCAAGCTATTTGCTCCTCATTCCACTTCATTTAAGAGCAGAGAAAAAAGTTGCTGTAAAATCAATACGTCCAAGTCTCACTCATCTTAAGCACACATGCAGACATACATGCACATACAACCACACAGGAATTCAGTAGCTGTGTCTCAGTGACCAGCCTTCGTCCCTGCAGCAGTCAGCAGGCCTTCGTGTCATACCATCAACTTCAGTGGGAATGAAAACAGGCCATAATCCATAAAGCTGAACCAGAAATCATTGTGTCCTGCAGCACATGAATAATAATGCCATAGGAGTTCAGTTCTGTAAAAATGTAAGAATTCTCCGTCTGTGCTGTTTTCATGTACATTCAAGAGCAGGCTTTTTGGTCAGTTTTTAAGTAATAGCATTCTATGTTCTGAACAGATATTTCTATTATAACAGTACTTGTCTTTTTGTTACACATGAAAGGCTCTGAAATAAAAAGGGATTTTCACAGGTTGGAAAGGGACAATGCTGCAATATCCCCAAGCCGAGTCCTGGAGCCAGTGCAACAGCATTGTCTGCAAAACACTTTTTATATTCTCTAACTCACTGCTTTGTCTCGTTTATGTACCCAGAAATCACAAATCCTCATCTCCATAGGGATGGCTATGGCCCTCTCTGTGTCAGAAATTGTTTTTCTGGCAGCCAGGATTTGCACTGTGTATAATTTCATTTCACTACTTATTAAAGTCAATAATGATGTATATTCCCTTCAGAAACTAGTAGTGAGTAGATGTGCCTCGTAATCTGTTAGTCTAGCTCCCAAAATTGGCTTTACAAAGCGGTATGGTTCTGATCCAGCAGCTCTCTCCTTTCTCTCTGCTCAGCACACTTGCACTGAAAGCACAGAAAATCAGCTGGGGCAGCAGTTTCCCATTTTTTTCTGTTATGTACCAATCTATCCTCAAAAAATATTTCAGGCTGCCAAAATTACCACCTGTGGTCCATAGCCTTGGGACCATCTATCCTGGCCATGAAGCCTGCAGTTGAGAGCCATTGGTGCAGACGTTCCCTGGTCCAGCTGGGAGGCTGGAGGGTCCCACAGAGCTGAAGCCACTCTGTCCCCATTTCCCATAGGTGATACAGATGCTTTGGGGTGGCCTAGTGCACCTCGAGTCCAACAAAAACGTGTCCAGAGCTGCTGATCTAAACGCATAGCTCACTAGGCAGATGAAAGCCTTGGTGCTTGTTACTTGTACAGAGATAAGAGACCTTGTTAGGAAGTTTAAAAAAAAAAAAAAACAAACATGATTTGGCCTTCTCCACATTAGTTAATACTTTATGCACTTTAATTTTTTTAATCAAAGGAGCCACAAGAAGTGCCTTGCTCTTTAGATAAATACAGACACATACTGTGTTTTGTCACTTAGGAGGTTAACACAGACTTCTGAGGATATATTAATTAGAGAACTTGGGTATGGCACTACTTTTGTGAAGAGTAGGCCCAGTGAAAGAGTCAGAAAAACCCAAATGCTTCTTTTGATCCTTTGTACATGGACATAAATGTGGCAAAGCAAGAAAAAGACCACAGAATAATGGAATGCACTTATTGTGCTTCCTTTTACAAGAACACATTAGCAAGGTATTATCAATATAATAAAAGCATTATAATTTCTTTGTTACTAGGATAGTTTAATGATCCAGTCCAGTAAATATTAATAGCTTGAAATATGACAAACCCATTAAAAATATTCCATATGTTTTCAGTGGTCTGATTCAATTATAACCCAGAGAAGCTTGAGTTTGAGCTAATTCACTCATTCTTGAAATATGTATCATACTTGGAGAGATTTTCCCACTGGCAGATGTCATAGATATGCACAATTTATGCGTGCCAGCTGTGCATAGCTTACCTAGATTACCTTTGTGAGCAAACAGAGTTATCTAACATAAAAATGCAGGGAGACTGTAAAGTAGGCAGTGTGTGAACTTGTGAGGATCAGCAGCTCCGTTCTGGAAGGGTAAGTTCGAAAGTTCAGGGGTATCAATCTAAGCCTTTAAAATCAATAAAATTGAACTATAATTTTTTTCCAGTAACAGACTGTCTCCTTAGATTTCTGGCTCTTCTGCTTGTGTTTATATGAAAAATATTATAACAAACGGGGATTTCAGTGTAGCTACAGGGGCTGTGCAATTGCCAATCCCCCATCACATGACATAAGGTATGAAAACATCTGTCAGTGTTTGTGGGAAGCAAAGACAGGAGGACCAGAGTAAATATATATAATAAATAGTTCTCGTGACATTCTCATTTTTCAGAAGCAGAAATCTATATCAATTCTTTACTTCTTCATGTGGCAAGGTAATTCTTTTGTGTTAAGACAAAGATGCAGGAAATAAGTAGGTTTTCTTGTGGCTGCTTTGCTATAGTGCAATTCCATGTTACAATCTTACAAATGGAGGTTCCATTAATATGTTTATGGGAGAAGACTTGATTGAAATCATTTTGACAAATGTGGGTATATATATACACGTGAGCTGGTCACTCCAGGCCCCATTTCCAGACAGTGGAAAGAATGAAGTTTTTTTAATGATGTGATAAATCTCTTCCCGAATGTCTAAAATCAGTCAGATGAATCATGCCCTAAAGTTAGAGGAGATGAATTCCATTTCAAGTGTTTAATATGGTTCTGGCTTAATAGTTTGAAAGAATTTTTCTAATAGACCCAGAAGTGTTCAACAAAAGTGCGGACATTCACGTTATTTAATCAAGTGAATAGCAGTCTTGCACCACTTTATCGTGAAACCAGGCAATTCAGATTTTATGAAGCCACTTCTAGCATTTTGTGAATGTTCTGACAAGAAGAAATCATAAACTGTGATGCATTATAAGATCTGGTATTAATATAGGACCTAAACTTGAGAAATGGTCTATATCCTCAAAGCACACACTGCTTCTTGAAGACCAGGGTATTTTGCTGTACCGATAAGAAATCCAACCCCCGTCCTAGTACCAGGATTCTGAACTTGGAATCATAGAATCCTTAGAGTTGGAAGAGTCCTGTGAGGGCCATGTAGTCCAACTCCCCTGCAATGAATGGAGGCATCCACACCTGGGTCAGGTTGCCCAGGGCCTTGCCTTGAAATTCTCCAGGGATGTGGCATCAACCACATCTCTTAGCAGCCTGTTCTAGTGCCTCACCACCCTCACTGCAAAAGATTTTTTCCTTATATCTAACCTAAATCTACCCTATTTGATCTTGAAACCATTTCCCCTTGTTCTGTTACCACAGACCCTGCTAAAGAGTCTGTCCCCTTCTTTCTTATAGCTCTGCTTTAGATAATGAAAAGCCACTCTCGTGTCACCTAGCAGCCTTCTCTTCTCCAGGATGAGCAGCCCAGCTCTCTCAGGCTGTCCTTCTAGGCCTTCCTCTGCTTTCTCTGTTTCCAAGAATCTCACATATACTCTTGAGCTCTCCTGGCAAGGGAACAAGGAAAAGTAAAGAAATGGTTTGGGAACAAAGACCTTTGCAGATTTATTTGATACATTTGGTTGATTTGACTTCAGCCCATCTAACATTGCACTTGTGTAGGAGGAGATTTTTTCCCTGACAATATTCCCCATTTTAAGACCTACTCTGAGAACACAGCATCTTGTATGAAACCCATGGGAGCCAAAGCATGAAGTGGCATCATGTCTGTAACATCGAGAGGAGTGGAAACTGCTATCTATTATCTGGGTCTTAAGGAAAGCTGTGACTGAATAGTTGTCGAACTTGTCCATTCTTCTAAAAGTATGAGAAACTCTGATTCATTAGGACACACTGTGCAACAGAGTGCCTTTGAGCTTAATCAAACATGTGGCTGACTTGTGTAGAACAAGGTTTGCGGCATATAAATTTATATGTATACCATACGTTGGAGCTCAACAGGAACACAGATATTGTCTTCTCTCTGCACTTGTTGTGGTCTCACATTTATGGCCAGCTGAAGTCCACCATGCCACTTTTTCACACCCCCTCCTCAAAAGAATAGAGGGAGAAAATATGTTGAAAAAAAGGCTCATGAGTTGAGATAAGGACAAGGAGATCACTCACCAATTATCTTCAAGGGCAAAACAGTCTCAGCATAAGGAAATAATGTAATTCACTAGACTAGAGCAGTGGGAACTAAAAGCAAACTGCAAACTCCTTCCCCCCATCCTACCTCCTCCCCCTGAGCAGTGCAGGACAGTGGGCAATGGGAGCTCTGTTCAGTCCATAATGCTTTGCCTCTGCCACTGCTCCGTGGTCCTTCTCTTCTCCACATGGCTCCTTCCCACAGGATGCCATCCATCCCAAGGGATGCCATCCTTCCCGAACTGATCCTTCATGGGCTTCCCACAGGCTGCAGCTCTTCAAGATCCAGCATAGCTCTGTACCTTCACTCAGAGAGGTAAAACTGAAGGTGATTTGTCAAGATCAAATAGACAACTTCTACCTTCCCTGCCATGCTCTGGGTGAAGCTCTGCCATGTATCTCCGGGATACCTTGCAGAGAGCTGCTCTATTAATACTAATGTGAGTTTAAGGGGATCACTGTGGATATTCTGGACTTGCCTAGAGAAAAAAAAAGTGATCAAATCCATATTTCTTGAATCTCTATTGAATGGTAAATAAACTGTTCTTCAGAGTGGAAATGCAACATTAGAAAAAAATGTTTTTAAAACTCAGGCTGTAAATCTTTGATGTGGACAACGCACCCTTGAACGATTTCACAATTTTGCTTCGTACAGTTGTGAAATCAAGCCTGAAAATGCATGTTAGCTCGAGCAACGCAGTAATGCAGATTTGTAACTTCTGTACTTATAACTGTACAGACAGACAAAAAGCATTTCTTCTCTCAGCTCTGACTGTTTTAAAACTTTGTTGACAGCTATGAAATCCTGCTGCAGTATGATGAATAAAAACTCAATTTGCTTGTAGCTTAGCAGAAGAACTATTCTTGGCCTGCCAGGATAAGCAGTTCTTTAGTGTATTTCCAGATATCCTAAATATGTTAGATCCTTTCTGTATATTTTTTGACTGTGGAAAGATGGCTCTGAAGTACAAATCAGAGCTTGAATCAGCTAAAAAACTGACAGAGATGTATAGCAATGTAACCTACTGCTTTATTGCTTCACGACAAAGATGCAGTCATAGGTTAGGGGTTATGAAAATTCGTGGAGCTTCATTGAGGAAACTCGCTGTCTCTCTCTGCTCCTCACTGATGCGCTGTACAGCTTTCCTCCAGTGATTGTCTGCCAGCTGCACTGAGCGTACCTGCACCGCAGCCTCACAAAAGGTGGGAGCCTGTTCAGAGAAGAGAGCTACCATGCACACAGCATAGCATGCTGTGTTTGTCACGCAACAGTAAATTAAAAGAGTCTACAGAACCAAGCAAAGCATATAAGCCAGCCAATGGAATATTTAACATGCAATATAATTTCAGGAATAATAATTACTTGTTATTGAATTCCAGAGAGTCAGTGAAAAAAATAAGCCATAGAAAACATTGTATTCTTGCTTAAATTCTGTAGACTATATTTGAATAGAATATAATTCTGCAGTGTGGAATCCTATTAAATGATATTTTTTTCTTGATTTTATAAGACTTAAGGTGTGGCTGTATATTGCAGCTGTTTTTCCTGCTAATGTTACCTACTAAACTTATTAATAAAGATTGCCATTTTCTGACAGTGCTACAGGCAGTACTGTAAATGGTTTACTGCACAGACCTCTCAAACAAATGTTTGACAAAGGAAAGGAGGATGTTGAAGATTAAACTGACTGGGCTGTACATAAAGCAAGGCATTTACAGTCCTTCCCCTGTTTGTAGTCAGCCTATGTCCATTTTGAACCTGCAGCAGCGATTTTTCTTTTTCCAGAAAATGCTTATAGTACCAACTAATTTCAGCTGTGCTCTGAATGAGCCCTGCTTGGCTTGTGCTACAGTGTGAAAGCAATAAGGTTCCTCCCTCCATTACTCTGGGAGATGTACTTTATGACAGGTTGATTTCTTCCTGTATAAATTGTAAATAAAATACATATGCTCCAAAAATAAAATAGAATTTGAATACGATTTGAGGTTCTGCAATAAACAAGAATGGCCAATATTCAGAAAGTGATGGGTAGGAAGGGACTGAAATTCTATCATTAAAATCACCACCTGCATGAACTACTTTAAATAAATGACTTTGATAAGCAAAAATTCAATTCCAGCAGCTGGCTCTCTCTCAGTTCAAGCCCTGACTGCAAGTCAATAGAAGCAATGGTATGGATGCCTTTTCCTGCAGTTGAAAGAGTGTACTTTCATAACAGTTACATACAGACATCCAGAGGTAGAAACTGACCCCAAATGTACTAAATTCTTTATTACAGTCGACAAAAGGTTAACTGTTGAAAAATTCATAGGAGAATTCCTATATTGAGCATCTGTAGTTGTATTGTGTTTTGCAGTATAGTACAAAGTGTTTGCAAACATTTTAAGATCAGACAGTTGGAAGATTTAGGCACTCTGAATAGTTGTAGGGAAGTTTTATCCAAGAAGTTTGACATTGAGGGGCATTCGGCTAAACTCTTGATTTGCTCAGCATGTTGTGTGTTAAAATTTAGGAGGTTTCAAATATCCTTAATGCAATAATAAAAAAAAACTATTCTAAGCAAATTTAAAATACTGTATACAGCTGTTCCTCCATCTTAATACCTTTTCAAAGTTACTAGTAGTTCTGAATTCACACTTTCTTGGGCAAGGTTTGATTCCATATTATGAAATGTGTTTTTCTTATTCAGTCTCCTGTGGAACTCTAACTCCCTAAAATTTACTTCCCGTGGGTGTGCTGAGGCTAAAGGAGCACACAGCTTTGAATAATTTGTTTTCTGGTATCCCCAAACTCCCTGCATGGGAGGCTTTGTGAGTAAATGACTGACCTGAGCATCACTGATACATAACTGGTTACCATTCAGAACAGCTGGTTCTCATAGTATTTTGCTATGGATCTTAGGGCACCCTTTTAGGAATCATAACAATGTTTTGCTAAGTAATTGTCTGAAGAGCATCTCTTCCCTGATTACTTTTGCTTAATTGTTATTAGCATTATTAAGCCATGCTTGGCTTGTACTGAAGTTCAAGATCAATAATTGTCTTTCTTTTATTACATCTGTGCTGCTAAAGATCCTGTTTCACACTGTGTCTCTGACAGTACTTTAACTTATTGCAGGAGGACTGTGCCCAGGGTCTAACGATCCCTGTCTGGAGAAGCCGTGCCCAGGGGACATGCAGTGTGTGGGGTACGAAGCCAACCGGAGACCTTTCATCTGCCAGTGCCCGCCAGGGAAGCTTGGCGAATGCTCAGGTGCACATCAAAGCGGGAATGGGGGATATACTTGAAGATAAAAGATTTTGTCGTTCTTTTCTAGGTAGAGGTGCCACTGAAGTCAACAGAAGACGTACTGTTTAACCTTTCTCAGCATTGGCACTCAGTGTATCTCTTAATAGCAATTGGCTTTTTATGTATAAGGCTGTATGAAGCTTAACGCATAATGCAGTTTCTTGTTGAAACTGACTTGGTTGAATCCCCTGACCAGTAAAACAGGCTGCTGAGAAAAATAGAGGGCTGTTTCTAGAGGCTGTTATGCCAGATGTTGTCTTGCCATGAACAGAGCTCTGTAGTTAACTCTTCTGCTTGTAATTTAGATTACCAAAATTCCAGTCTTTATTAATAAAAACACTGCACCATCCCAAAAAGCAACTTGCAGGACGTTTATTAGTTCTCTGCAGCTGTGTTATTCCCTGGAATACAAAGAGTGTGGGGCAGAGCTTTCCATTAACATCAGTGGTGCCAGGGCTGTATGACAGCACACGGGGTGTTTTCTCCAAGAAAACACAGGAAATACTATCTTGTTTCATTGTGATTCTGGGCAGTGCTTGCAGGGAACTGACTGTACGGCTTTGATTGGCATTCACTCAGACCTGGCTTTCTACCCATAACTTAACTGCCTGAGTACAAGCTTGGCCATTTTGGATTCCCTTTGTTATCAAGTGAGGAGAGATAGGTGCGGTCAGGGATAGATAGCCATAAAAATGCTGAATGCTTGGAAGAAATCACTTTTTTTTTTTTTTTTTTTTTTTTGTAAGTTTGGAGAAATAGAGCTATCCCTCTCCCCTGAAAAATAATTTCCTGAAAAAATGCAGTATATATCTGTAGTAGGCGCAAGCTTTTTTCCCATTACAGTTGGGTATTATTTACAAGTTTCTTCCTAAAAATTCTCATTTGCTCTTTGAATTTTTTAATTAGATTGACAGCTGAGGAATATTTTGTGTGTCACTAAAAGAACATGTGTCTTTTCAAAATGGTTATTTCAGGCCACACTTCCCTTAGCTTTGCTGGGAATAGTTACATTAAATACCGCGTTTCTGAAAACAGCAAGAAAGAGGAATTCAAGTTGGCTCTACGTCTGCGAACCCTGCAAAGCAATGGGATTATAATGTACACCAGAGCGAATCCCTGTATAATTCTGAAGGTAATTAAAATAACTTATCTTTTCTGCAGTTGTTTTTCTTGATTACATGTTTTCTGTTGGCTCTTGATTTGGGGAATGTTGTTCTCAATTCAGCTATAGATTGAGAAGACTAACAAGGAAAAACGTATCTTTCCATCTAGTTTATTTCAAGTGATTAAATTGTTACAATTTTTGTTACCATTGGTATTATACCTAATTTTATGGAAAGTGTGGATGGATGTAAGAGCACTAACCTTTGCTGTGGTGAAAAGTAAAGGGATTTCCATTGCAAAATCCTATGCACAGTTTATCAGGGCTTTGTTCAGGGAAGTGTCCTTGAGCCCCCTAGTAATTCAGGCTTTAAGAGAAAGCGTGCTGAGAATCATAGTTGCTTCAGTTAAGCCAACCACCTAAGTCTACTTGGAAACCAGGCATCACATGAAGCTCATTTGACGGTATGCTGGGAATAGACCTAGTTGCTGGGATTCAGTACTGGCATTCTCCTACCCTCTCCTGCCACCTGTATTCCCATATGACCTTGATAGGCTAAAAATGGGTGATATGTTGATGTTAATGGGCTGAGTTCAGGCTGTTCAACTCATGGAGAAGTTCCCTAATGTTTGGCTTGTAGGCAACCAAATGGAAATTTCCATTTGCAGTTGGGAATTTTGATAAATCTGTGGTATTATTAGATAAAAATAAATGAGACCCAGTCATTGCAGTTGTCTGAGTTGGGTTCGTAGTTATAGTTTAGAAATTTTGTGGGCTTGGTCATGGTTCCCACCATCAGTTAATGATTTTGCTTTGAAAGATACTGGGAAGAAAGAACAGTAATTGCAGGAGGAGTGACAAGAGCAGTTGACGTTCTGCTCCTGTCTGACAGATTAAACTCTTTTTTGCTTCCTAGTTGATAAGGAAGGATTTCCAGGTCTGAACCCACCTCATAGCACTTAACAAAGATCTTTGAACACCTCACACGTTCAACAGGAAAGGTCCAGGGTTATCTATGCAGTGCTATAGATGCAAGAGTGTCACTATCTCCAATGCGTCAGGCAGGGAATGACACAAGAAAATCCCTGCTTAAAGCCTTGAACTTTGTTTTTCATCTTTTAGATTAGGGAAGGACTTGCTGTTGTAGTGGATAGGTCCTTTTTCACAGGTCTGGCCCTTAGATTAAGCATGAGGTTTAAAGAAGAGCATTACATTTGATGTGTTTGTGGAGATGTGGCTTCACTTCATCAGGAATTGCTAATTGTGTTTATGAAGCTCATTTAGCAAAGTAACACCAGACTAAGGTCTTATAATGGTTCACTGTGGCAGACAACAGGTGCTGTGCTCAAGGGATGTAGCCATAGCAGGGCTCTTCAGGGATATCACTGGCTCATGAACTGCACTTTGGGATCTCTTACTAAGATGTTTCCAAGTAATTTAGCCTTAAACTTTCCAAGCATGTATTTTCATTTGTAACTCAAAGGTTGAGCTTTTTTTTTTTTTTCTTTTAAACAGATACGTATGTTGCGACATAGGGAGGCACTCAGAAATGAGACCATTAAGTAGATTAATTAGAGGTCTATAAATGTGAAGTTGTTATCATTTGAGCATTGCTTTCAATTAAATTAAACATGAGGAGAAGCTTTCCAAATAGAGGATAAAAAATGGGATCTTGTGCTCTTTTGAGCACCCTGGCACCACTCCAGCAAAGCACTTAATCACTTGCTTAACTTCCTGTATTTGAAGGCAATTGGAACAACTCACATAACTTAATTTTAAGCATGTACTTAAGTGTCTTGATGGTTTAGCACCAGAGGCCTAGCACCAACACTAAGCTCAAACAAAGGCAGAGCTGGAAGTTTAGACCTACCGTGTAGTACGAACTCCTGGGAAAACAGGCAGAAAACAACAGCACTGCTGGGGAATGTAGTGGCATTGATTCTTTCAAGCAAGTCCCCTCCATTGCAGTTTATTTAAAATTTAATGCTGCAATATGGTTTTCACAGTTTAAATGACCAGCTTAATTTGGGGATCTCATACATTTATGATAACTCTAGGGATGGAAATATTTCATAATCATAACACAGTGTCCTTGGATGAATTATCAATTCTGTAGAGCAAACTGCTTGCTGAAAGCCTACCAGTTACACTGTGTTGATGCAATATAATAAGGGTGTTATTTATTCAGCTGTTTCAAATAAAGCAACTCATCCATCGATTTTGAGAGGCTGGCCATTTTTTCATTGTTCACTCTTGCTTTTAAGACAATTGGAGAAAAATGAGTTGTAGGTGGATGACTTTTTCTTTCTTCTCTGGAAGGATTTCATGTGCATAAAACTGTATAACCATTTCTGAAGTCCATATTTGATGCTCCCAGACAGAGCTTCTGTCTGAGAAAAATAAGAGTTAACAATTTAAAGCACAATGAGGCCATTCCAGGAGAAAATTACACAAATAATTTTTTTTAAAGGAATATCACTGAGATTCAGTTTGATTTTTAGAATTTAAAGAATTAAAAATAGGTAAAGGAAGAGTTTATCTTCATGCCAGAAATGTAGCTATTTCATAGTAAAAGGCAAGCATATGTTCTCCTATCCAGACAGTTAATAGGAAACTTTGCATGGTTTAGTTAAGTGTGTATTATATGTTTTAATGCATTACCGCTGCATGGCCTATGCTGGGTAAGGCTGAAGCTTGGATATGATCCCAGCTATGGCTGGAGTTGAAACAAGTAACATTTTAATTAAATATACTGTTTTACACAAACAAACCCAAAATGTAATTCAGCTAACGAAATATTTCCCCGGATAGATTAGTAGGCAGCGCACTGTATCCGTGGTGTGTGACTGCAGATGGACTGTGAGAGCCTAACGTGGTCTCAGAAGAACCATTTGATCATTTTATTACCTATGTTGATACACAAACATGGATGTTAGCCAAACATCTTAGCCAGGCTAATATTCTAATATAATTTACAATATGTGTTTGGCTCCATTTTGCTCACTGAATGAAACCGTTGAAATGTAACAGATTGCATCACCTTTTGGAGCCTTCTCTGTTCTTTGTAATTCTCCACTCATTTTGTGTCGGTGAGGAGCTCTGTGTCCATAATAGCGTACAGGTATTTAAGTGGGTATTAACCTCAGTTTCCTAATGTATATAATGAGAGACAGTGTAGCTAAGCCCAGAAAGAGGTGGGCAGCTGAAAGCTTGGTGGGCCTCTCATGGGCTTTTCATACATTTTGTTTTACATGTACCTCATTTGATCAGAAGTTAACATAAAGTTCAGCTTTTCTTGGTTCCAAGGTCCAGACTATTAAGCTAAGATTCCCCTCTGAGGATGAAGCAGTGCTGCAACATCACAGTGGTTGTGTAGAATCGTGGGAACACCAGAGATTAACTGCTGAATTGAAGATCTGCAGTTGACTTCTCCATGCTTAGGAGAAGAGACATCATTTTGCCCTTTTGAGTGGAGAACCCTTCTCTTCCCTGACCAGCCAGGCCACTAAGCAGGCAGGAGAGGAGCTCTTCAGGGTTCCTCACTCTTGTTAGAGGCACAGGGCCAGCAGAGAACAAACATTTCCTCCCTGCCCTGCTACAGCAAGGTCTATGACCATCCATTTAATGAGAGCAATTTTATAGTCCCAGTGCTAGGGGGCTCTGTGCATGTCAGAGTCTTTAATGCACTTATCCGTAAAGCACTGGTGTGAGGTAGGGAAATGACGTTATTCTTGTTTTACTGATGGAGACCTGAAGCTATTGACTTGCTTGAGCTCCCAGAGGAAGAGCACTGCAGAATCTAGATTCCCATGCATTTCTATCATGTCTTAGGTTAGCACTGCAAGTGCTGGACCATCCTTTCTATTTTCCACACTAGCCTAAAGTTGAGGTTACTAGTGCTTTTTTAATAAAAAGAAGGAAGCACTGCATTTCAGATGTGTGTCAGATCATCTGCTGGTAAAAAGAAAAAGAAATGAATGAGAAAGATGTATAAAACATATTTGCACTACAGATATTTTAGATCATCATTTCCCATATATAAATGCTGTAATATTTATCCCAGGTGCTCATATGTGGTGTTGTATTTATAAAGATAATTGGAAAAGCATGTTCTGTGAGTAAGAGTAATAGACATGCAGGCAGTTGGCCCTTCAGGGTATAAGCAGTCTTAGGGGAGGTATATGTGTACTACACACAAGCAGTAGTATGGTTTCCATAGGAAAAAGCCTTTAGAATAAGGAGAAAGCTAGCTGCTTATCCAATGATAGCCATTTTTCAAAGTGTAGTATCTTGGCATGTATTTTTCTGCATAATTTTTATTCCTGTTGTGACATACTTTCTGGGCAGCATCTTCAAGCTTTGTGGACTGTTTTGCTGCACGGGGTGAAAAGAATATTGCTGCATCTCTCGAGAAAACTATCTCAGTTTATCAAGGCATCTTGTTTACTAAGATTCCTCCTGAGCAGATGCTTTAACAGGGCCAGTTTAAATCTTCAGAAATTGTTGGCAGATGAGATTTGAATCCTATAAGAAAAGATTTTAGATGAAAAATGTTCCAGACATTTTTCTATATGTCCATTAGCCTTTTTTGATTGAGCTGAGAGAGTACCAAGCAATATCCATCCCTCAAACATATTGTATTACAATCATAGATCTCATTTCTTCTCAATTTCATTACATCTTTCTGGTCATAGACTTTAAAATAACCAGCTGTCCATAGGAGAGCCTAATTTATGTTCTTCTAGCTCTTTCTACATTCTAGTCACCTCTGGTGCTATGTAGGATATTTTAGGTTGTGGACATTTTCAGGAAGGTTGTTGTGTGCTTAGCATCTCTATTTCTACCTTGCCTAAGCATTTGTGGAGCAGCTGAGCACTGTGGGAGTGCCCCATCTGGCTCATGTCACTTCCCTTGAGGTTACAGCCTAGTTCAAATTCAGCTGGCTATGAGACTGAGATCTAGAAAGGAGAGACACAAAGTCCAAAGTCCACGGAACATCAGAGCTCAAGATTTTACCCATATTTTTTCTCCAAGTAGTTTTGTGAACTTCCAAGGGCTGACAATATGACTATCAAGGAGGAACCTTTGCTTTAATGTATGATGTAGACTCAAGCTCAGTGGAGGAATCTGGCTGGAGCACTGGCAAATGGCAAACAGTACTCACGCTGCAGTTGAAGGAATATTTGTTTTCTTAGGGTAAAGAGTATAATTTTAAACTTCCACTTGCTGGAAACCATGCCCTCTATTCCTATAGATTAGTGGCATCCCATTTATAGCCATCCCACCCACATCAGAGTGGCTGCAAGAGAAGAGTTTGAGCTCCAGTTTAGACACATGCCAAGGGATGTCACCAGCTATCCCAGTTTTAAATGACTATGCAGTCATCCATGGCAAAAGTAGCCCACAATGTCCAAAGACATGGACAGAATATAGCATTCCCACATCTTCACTAACCATGCCAGCTTAGTGGGCCACCAAAGCTGTGGTGTGTTCTTGTGTCTTTGATCTATGATCCGTTGGCATCTTTGGCACCTTTGCTTTGCCAGGTGAGAGCGATAGGATTGTGTCATGAGTGAGCTGATGCAGAGTGCAGTCTGTGCTGCAAGGAAGGCTGCTAAAGGACACAGTGTCTGAACTTTTCAGGGGGATAAATAATGGGACAGAACTGTCCTAAGATGGGTTTGCAGGAATAAATACTTCCTAGAGCATGACATAAAGGTAAAATAATTGCAAGAGCTTTCAGAGATCCTGAATCCAATTAACATGTCATAAGAAATTATCTCCTAACCCTGACAGACATTTTAAACTTATCTGCCATCTATTAGAGGAACCTAAAAATCTTTGGATAAACTGCTAATCAAGAAAGCAGCATTTCATACCTCTTCCCTCTCTCTGCTCTTGGCCTGCCCGAGCATGCTAGTACAGATTTTCCCTGGATAAGGACTTCAGATTAGAGGGAATTTGAGTTTCATAACTCTGTCTGTAAGTATTTGCATCAGCTCTCATCACTATATCCCCTTTGCAGTTCTTGACAGATTTTACTTACAGACCTTCACTATCAGGAAGAGAAGGGCTGTATTGTTTTACAGTTGATACATTAACAGATTAAATGATAAGCACAGCAATGTTTCATTCCCCTCAGTGCTCCACTTTGCCTCTTACCTAGCATCCCTCAGCCACTTTCTCTTGGAAACCACTCTCTTGAGTGAGGGGCACTATGGAGAGTGAGGAATCATGGAGCCACGGAATCATAATATCATAGAATAGTTGTGTTGGAAGGAATCTTAAAGATCATCTAGTTCCCTCTCTCTTGCCATGGGCAGGACCATCTTTCACTAGAAGAGATCGCTCAAAGCCCTGCCCAACCTGACTTGGAACACTTCCAGTGATGATCATCCACAGCTTCTCTGGGCAACTTGTTCCAGTATCTCAGTCAGAACAAATCATAACAATCACTCTAAAGCCACAAACTCAGCATTAATACGAGGAAAAGAAAAAAAGTAAAGCCATCTTAATGTGAAGTATATGCAATGCATAGTATATGCAGAGGATAGTATGGCCTCAGTGGAAAATACATGACTTCTAGCCAATCAGAATCTTAGAATTAGAACTAGAACTAAAATAGTAAACTAGTAATTAGTAAAAAAGGACTTACAGAGACCATGAAGTCCAACTGCCTGATCACAGAAAGTTAAAGCATTTGATTGAGGATTGAAATGCATTATGAACTCCTGCAGGCATGCGGCATCTGCAAGCCTTCTCTTTTCTCAAACAACAGATCTGGGAGGGCACCTTTCCTGATTAACCCATTCAGTACTTAAGAAGTTAGGAAGAAATTCTTTACTCAAAGGGTGCTGAGGCATTGGCACAGGCTGCACAGAGAAGTTATGGATGCCCCATCCCTGGAGGTGCTCAAGGCAGGTTTGGATGGGACATTGGCAACGTGATCTGGTGGGTGGCAACTAACCCACAGCAGAGGGCTTGAGTTTGATGATTTTTAAGGTTCTATGCAACCCAAACCATTCTGTGATTTTCAAAAAGATCTAGACTTGCTTGTCACAGCAGCGTGATATTCCCAGTTTATGACAGGGAAGCTGAAGTATCCCAATAGCAATGAGGGCAGCTGAACCAGAGATTTCCCCTCATTACCTTTAGAATAACTCATCTATCCCAGCACTCCAGTTGTGGGACTCATCCCATGCAATGTCATTAATATTTATGATATAACTGTGGGAAAGGAAAAGCTTCCAGTTTGCCTCATTTGTTCCTTATACTGGGTATGTTCATACACAAGCATTTCAGATGTGCTTCTTAACCCTTAGAGTTCCTTGGAACAACATAGATGCTCTCATTAGCCTTGCCACACCTAAATGGTGCTCTACTGTCCCTTGGCTTAACCTCAGTGTTCTTCCTGGTTTTCCCTTCCTCTGTATCATATTGTTATCCTTAGAGGAACTGAAGTTGGGGCCAAGTGCATACCATGCTGAGATGTGTGTTACACATCCATATTTATTTTTCTCCATATGTTTAGTTTGCCTACAGTAACTGGCTTTGGGTATATTCTAAGTAGTGATACTACCTTGTGTTTATTTCTTGTGATAAAAGCGCAGCATTTTGTTGTTTCTGCACCATGTAGAAGCCCATCTTTAGCACTGTATAGAGTCCGGAAGTCCCCTGTGTTTTCATTCTCTGTGAGAGCTTATGATGAGAAATCTGAAGCACTTTGATTTCTGTTTTCCTCACACAGATTGTTGATGGCAAACTGTGGTTCCAGTTGGACTGCGGGACTGGCCCAGGGATCCTGGGAATTTCTGGCAGGGCTGTCAACGATGGCAGCTGGCACTCAGTTTTCCTGGAGCTGAATCGCAACTTCACGAGCTTGTCCCTGGACGACAGCTACGTGGAGCGCCGCAAAGCCCCCCTCTATTTCCAGACCCTCAGCACGGATAGCTCCGTCTATTTTGGAGCACAGGTCCAAGTGGATAACGTCCGCAGCCTGACCGACAAGAGAACCACGCAGGTCTTGAGCGGCTTCCAGGGCTGCCTGGATTCAGTCGTCCTAAACAACAACGAGCTGCCGCTGCAGAACAAGCGCAGCAGCTTTGCAGAAGTGGTTGGCTTGACGGAGCTGAAACTTGGCTGCGTCCTGTACCCCGACGCGTGCGAACGGCATCCCTGCCAGAACGGCGGCACCTGTACCAGCGTGCCATCTGGTGGTAAATGTTTTGCATTGCTTTATGGGTTTTCCCTCTCGTTTTCCTCTACAATTTATTGTCGGAGATGGTTTTATGCGGCAGCCTGCTTGAAAAAATCTCATGAACTCTATAAAGCTCAGATAGGTATTGCAAATTGTGTAAAAGCTGTTTGCTCTATAAATAATGGTGAAACCGTGCCTCTTCTCATTGCATTAATGTTCCAAAAGGAAATTGATTTATTGACTGTTAGGATAATCCTATTTCTATAGAAACCAATAGAATTAGAATTACTGTAATTCTCAGCTGGATTTTACGGGCCCCATTTACAGCAGCGAAGGTCACACACAAAGATGGTGATTTCGAACTTCCATCACTGATGCAATGGTACTGTTGCCCTTCTCTGTTTCTGAAGCTGTCACAAATAATTATTGAGCTGTCTACAAACACCTTGGTCCTTTTGTGAGTGAGTAATTTGATTCCATGTCTGCATGTAGAAGAGTGAGTCTACACCATTATAAACCCCCTTGAAGTGTACTTACAGCTTCCTTGGAAGCCTGGGTGCTTCAAGGTCTAATATCAAAGTTTATAGGGCATTGATTTAAATGGTGCTAGAGTTTCTTATCCAGTGGTGGCACATGTAATCTGATTTTAGTGCCTTACTGTCTAGTAACCTAATGTAGTAAACTAGTAAACTATGTATGTAGTAGAACCAGTAGTAAAATAATCTAGTGCGCCACATACCCCAACCATAAGAACATCTTAGTGGGAAAATAGCAAATGACATACATGTAGGACCTTTCTTGTAGGGCTGTTCTATTTCTGCCCCCTTTCCTACATTGTATTAGCAGAAAGCATTGTTCATCTTTTCTGGCAAGCTAAAATTTAGCCTTAGTGAGCTGACAAAGTTCAACACTCCCTATGTCCTGATGTCCTGATTAGGACATTTTTTCAGTCCAAAAAAAAAAAGTAGCATAGTCAACAGGGAGATCTGCAAGCACAGAGCTTTCCATTCACTTATTTTTGGTGTTTTAGGTCATGTTTCCATAAGGAAAATACATTTTAATTATTATCCAGGGCTTTCTGCTTAACTGTGCCCATGTAGTTCCCTCATTTGTTTTTCAATTATTTTCAGTTTTCATAGAATCATAGAATGGCTCAGGTTGGAAGGGACCTCAAGGATCATGAAGCTCCAACACCCCTGCCGCATGCAGGGCCACCAACCTCCACATTTAATACTAGACCAGGCTGCCCAGAGCCCCATCCAACCTGGCCTTGAACACCATCCACAACCTGTCTGGACAGCTTGTTCCAGCACCTCACCACTCTCATAGTAAAGAACTTCCCCCAAAGTTCTCTTACTTCCCTTCTGGTTCCCCAGGGGCAGGTGGTTTTCTGCACTCACTCTCTAGCTCCACCTCTTAGTTGAAAGTTTGGCTGTTACCTGTGATGTCTTTGAATCCAGTGGTCCTGGAGGAAGTTGCAGGATGTATTCCCAGTCCTCCCCATGCCACCACATGCTGGTACCAGGGTCTTCAGAGATCCTTCCAACCCTTCACCTAAACTGAGATTTTTGGTGCCCAACTTGCACAGTACTTTTAACTGGGATATTTTTATGAAGGTACATTTCACAGAACTGTGTTTATTTTCTTAAACTTTAGTAAATTCTTAAACTTCATGACATTTTACTGTAGTTTTCAGAGAAATCTTGTGAGATTCTGAGCAAAATCAACTGTGAGACATTTTTTGTCTTTATAGACTAAGGCCCAACACTATGGATTTTCAGATGCTGAGATCTCAGCTCACTTCTCTTCTGGATGCTTGGCTTTGATTCAGCCACCTCTTCTTCAATGGCAACATTACGTAAAGATTACGTAAATTGCTAGGAAATACATCTGTTCCATGTATATGGACGTAGTGTGGCTTTGATTGACTCCATGCTTAATAAATGAGGATAACCATTCCTCAAGCCATCATCCTAGGAAGCATGAGCACAGCTCCTTGTGTTGAATTTGTTTGAGCCTCTTTACGATATTGCTCAATGGTCTCATGATGAGTAAATTGAAACCTTTCTAAGGAACTGTTTCACAGTTTCACAGCAATTGAATTTTTCCCAGCACCCTCTGCATGCTAGTTCACGCTGGGGGGAGCAGTGGGATGAGGAAACCACCTGAAGGTTGGGCAGACTCTTGAAAATGGACCCATTTCATTACTGGAATGGGCAGGCATGGTTCTCATGTCAACATAATTTGCTGCTGGAACATAGTCACGGAGCTGATTTAACTTGCCTTGCCTTCCTGCCTCGGCGAGGGGCATGTGCCCTGCAGGGATGTTTCGGCTGCCTGCCGCTCCAAAATCTGTTTGCTGTTTTTACTGCCTCAGCAGTGTATGTAAATACAAGGTTGTTATAAAGCCATAATTCTAGCGCAATGGGCCGTGACTATATGTTGGCAGTTCTGTGGCCCAGCCCCTCAGAAGTCGTGGGCAGTTTTGTTTCCACCAAGCAAAACAATTCTGTTGATAGTGTCCTGCATGCACAAAAAGATCCTGTAATTAAATTCCATAGAGCCCAACAGCACTGCAAATGCTGGTTATGGAGCCACAAATTGCAGTGTGCATTTAAGAATCACCAGACATGCTTGGTGACATAGATGTTAGCAGATGGATTTTATTTTAAAAAGAATAAATTCAATCTTTATTTTTTATCTTAAGAACAGAAATAACAGTTTTGGGGGATAAAATAGATATTTAAAATGTCCAGAAGAAATTTCATCCCCAGTCCCTAGGCATTTGAAAGAATCAAGGTCTCTTTACTAATGCTTTCACAGAATCATGGAATCATAGAATGGTTTGAGTTTGAAGGAATCCTTAAAGACCATCTAAGTCCAACCTCCCTGCAATGAGCAAGGCCACCTACAGCTCCATCAGGTGCTCAGAGCCCTGTCCAGTCTGACCTTGAGTGTCTCCAGGGATGGGGCATCCACCACCATTCTAGGCCACCTGTGCCAGTGCCTCAACACCTTTACAGTAAAAAAAAAAAAATGTCTTCCTTATCTCCAATTTAAATCTCTCCTCTTTTAGTTTGAAATAATTTCCCTTCTTCCTACGATTCCTTCCTTTGATATGATATTTTCCTCCTGTTAAAGTTTCTGGAGAATTATGGTTCTTTTCCTAAACAGCGAGTGTTTGGAATAATAGCAGGATTTCTTTTAATAAATCAGTCCTTTAATTTGAATTTTACAGAGCAGATTTCATATATGGTTAACATCCTTTCTCTTAAAAAACCCTACTGTGCTTTACAAGGAAATTAAGAGAGAGAGAAAAAAAGCTCAGATTTGTAGCTAACTTTAAAAGAAAACAGTCAAACAAAGGTTACCCAACATTATAGCATTAAAGTTGCTGGCTACATGCCAGAAATCAAAGGGCCAGTGTCTAATTTACACACAATTTACATAAATTGATCATCTAAAATACAATCTCGGTAATAGCATTCCTGTTGTGAGATCTTCCTTTCAGTGGAAATGCCTACTGTTCACCATTAATAAAAAGCAGCCTCTGAGTGCTTTTTACTGTGCAGCTATGGAGATAGGGTAATATTATGGCCCTGATGGGGAATTGTTAAAGTGGTTCTTTGTATGCACAAGGAGCGTGAACGTATTGTAATAGGAGAACAAAACTGTAATCTCAGCCTGCAAGAGGATGCACAGATAGTTCAGATGCTCTGAAACATCACTGAGAGGCTGTGGAGTCTCCTTCTTGGAGATATTAAGAAGTCAGCTGGGCATGGCCCTGAGCAGCCTGCTGTGGGTGTCCCTGCTGGAGCTGGGGTTGGAACACATGAACTCAGAGGTCCCTGCCAACAACAGCCATGCAGTGAGAGCGTGTAAGAGCTTCTCTGCTTCCATAATTTGGTTTCTGGACCAGCAGAGAGTTACCATGACATGAGTTGCACTGATGTGTTTCCACAAGTCTGAATCAAATCCCATGTCAGCAGTAGATGTCCAGTGCTGTCAGTGGTCATAAAGCTGAGGCAGGGCACAGTGTGCCCAGGGAGCCCACGGGGACATCTCATGCATGGTTAAAAGAGCCTGAGAAAGGGGGAAGAGCACTCACCAGGATTGCGCCTGACAGCTCAGGAGACTGCTAGCAGGAGGAGACTTCAGCTTAAGGATAATCTTCTTGGAGACATTGGAAACCACAGTCCTGAAATATAGACCACATTCTTCCAGATTTTCAGTCCTTATCCTCAAGTGTGGATCAATATAGTTATTTTTAAAGAAAGCTGTTAGTATTTTGAAGCCTGACAAACAACCTCATGTTCTTTAATGACTTGTCTCTTTGGACTAAAATTTCCGAAGAAAACTCAACCAAGTGTTTAAAGTGTGGTTAAGCTATAAGCAGCTGAATGTGAGGTCTTAATATGGGAAATGTCACACAACCTTAATAATAGAGTGATGTTACCAATTCTGCCAATAGTAAATGTATGTTTATCTGCTTGAATAACAACATGAGCAGTCGCAGCAATAGAAAGCTTTACTATAATCAAATCTGAGTCTTTTGCCAAGCTTTTCAGCCACGGAGAGAAACCTCATGCTTGTAAATCCTGCAATTAGAAGTGTAGTTACTTCCTTTTAACGTGATCAGTCCTATATAAATCTGGCTTTGATTGAAGTAAATGGCTTATATAAGTGGGCAATTTTATTTGAATATGAGGCATTTCAGCAAAAGTATCTAGCAAGTCAAGGACTGAGGGCAGGGAGTAAGGACAGAAAGTCATTGCTTTCCCTGCTCATTTTTCCTTTCTCTTTTTTATTTTTTTATAAGTTAAAATCCAATGAGAGAGAGAAAAAAGCAACATGGCACTTAGGTGATTTTAATACACGCTTTAAAGCATATTGGCTACATTAACACACAGGTGTTTCTGAGGTCTAGGTAGTTTGCAAGAGTGACAGGGAAAAACCAGGTGTATTACTGCTGTAGCTGTGAACCGACCAGGTCTTAAGTGTACTCTCAGTGTCATTTTTTTTCAAACAAACACACAAACCAGCATGCTGTAATGCAAGCATACCAAATGTGCATCAGTTCATTTTTAAAGGTTTTTTAGGAATTGTTTTAGTTTTTTTAATCTTACTTATAGCTGTGCTTTTTAGAGATTTGGATTTAGATTCACAGTTTCAAAGCAAATAGACACCAATCCTTTTATAGAAAGCACCAGTTTCCTACCAACTTGTAGCATAAGGCAGCGATCATCTCTTTGAAGACAGATAAGTTAAATCTGAAGTGGCAGGAATACATATGGCTGAAGAACACATAGCTCTTAAAGCTGGCCAGGTATGTCTCTAAACACACCAAAACATAAGTGCTGGGATAGATGGTTTCCACCTGCAGCTTTCTCATCACTTAACTCAACATGAGATGATGTGTGAGCAGGGCCAAGGGCAGACCTGTTCCTTGACATCGAGTTTGTCAGGGCTAGTGGCACAGCAGGGAAAGAAACTACATGGGGAGATCAAATGCAAAAGCCTAGCACATAGCAAATAAAAGCCAGCTCCTCTTGCATGCTGTGGATAGAAACAGGAGCAAACACATGTTCAAAAAAAGAATTGGCAGCAGTTAGGAGCGTCCTCTTCGATAAAGCCAAGTAAACCTGAGGATAGACAGGCATTCAGGTACTCAGGCTGGGAATTCTACCAATAGGGATGTTCACTGCATAACAGCATCCCATCTGCTGATGGCACAGAGCCTGTCTTTTGCCACTGTCACTGCTATTAAGTGCCACGCAAACATAGGTACAGACAGGAAGCCTGTCCAGTGTCCTCAATTTCAGCATGTTGCTCTTTGGTAAGGTCTGCGCTGAAAAAGCCCTTTTCTTCTTCATTTTGTATGACTTAGCAGAAACAAACCAAGAAGTCAAGAAGACAAGCCAGAGTCAAGTCAAATCAAGTCAAAAAGACATGAGGACATCATCTGGAGTCAGAGAATACGGCATAACTGCGTAGGAGGATTGAGTGAAAGAGCATGAGAGAAACCTAATAAAACTATCAGATCACCCAAGACTGTATAGGCATTAGAGGGCCATATCTATGTAAATGTGACTGGTGAGGCCTTAGAGAACCAGGCTTGCTTTGGGTGGGGTTGAGCTGCAAGACACACATCAGGAGTGCAGATAACCTGATCCTAAAACTCTGAAACGTTTGCACTGAGGGTGTTGAGTCCTCAGCACCATTTCTCTCCACAAACCCACTGCCAATTGCTCCTTAGGGCTTGTTAATATACATATGACCTAACTGGGCAGTGTTGTTGCTCATTGCTTATGGTTCCTTAGAGTCGGCTGTTCAAAGAGTCGTAGAATCTTAGAATCATAGAATTATTAAAGTTGGAAAAGACTTTAAAATCATTTAGTCCAGCCATCCACTTGCCACCAATATTCCCCACTAAACCATGTCCCTCAGTGCCACAGCTCCATGGCTCTTGAACACCTCCAAGGATGGTGACCCCATTACCTCCCTGGGCAGCCTGTGCCAGTGCTGTTAACTGGGATAAGAGACTGACCCCCCATCACCACTATCAGGAAGTTGTAAAGAGTGATAAGATCTCCCCTGGGCCTCCTCTTCTCCAGACTGAACAATCCCAGTTCCCTCAGCCTCCCCCCATAACACTTGTGCTCCTGACCCTTCACAGTTTCGCTGCCCTTCTCTGAACACACTCCAGGGTCTCAGTGTCTTCCTTTTGTTAGGACAGACTGTTGTGACACAGACCAAGGGTGCATTGGCCCTATCCCAACAACACTGCAGATGTGTTTATCATACCTTCCTATTTTTTTCCAGTGCTTACTTCTGAAGCCATACAGTGGTGGTAGCACAAGATTTGCTGCATTGGTATCAACATTTTTCAGGATCAATATGCAAAATGAAATATTCATATCTCTTGAAGGGAACACGGATGGACTGTATGATCTTAAATGTTGAAGAATTTCCAAGACTTCCATTGTCTTCATTGTGAACAGGAACAGCCTTAGATAGTTTGAAAGAGGAATTTTCTTTTCCTACTGAGAGGGCAGGGGCACTTGGCCCCCTGTACTTCATCTGAACTGTCCTTGGGCATGGGAATTTTGCATATTACTCTTGCATTAAAAAGATGGGAAGAAATGCATGATACGTTACCTGGATGTTAAATCAAGTATGTAATAAAAATTCTTTGTTAGACCTAGGATGCATTCCCAACAAAAAGGTTTCTTTAGGAATGCTCTTTGTCTACAGCCATGTGGCCACAATGTGCAGCACCAGGTGACATTATAGCCTCTGCTGGGAGGTTTGGAAAGGAATGAAAGGTCTGGCAAGTCAGCTGGCCTAGTCGATAGATGCTGTGAACTGAACCTTCGTGTCGGCTCTTCTCCATAAATTTTGACATATGTTTTGCTGTGCTGGAGTTCTCCCAAGTGAATGTTTTGCAGCTCTGATTGTGTGTCACAAGAAAGTTCCGTGTCTTTTGCCAGTAGCTTAGAGTAAGAAGGTGTATGGCAGTGCTTCTAATGGGAAGAGAAATCAGAGATAAATACTGTAATTTAACACTGACTTGTTTTATTGCCTTTTTTTATTATTAAGTTTGATCTCCAGACTTAGAAACTATACTGAATACTGTACTATAGAAACTATACTGAATATTTTAGCTGCCCAATATCTGATTGTGTTCTAGAATCATAGAATCGTAGAGTCAGCAGTGTTGGAAAAGACCTACAAGATCATCCAGTCCAACCGTCCACCTATCCCCAATGGTTCTCTCTAAACCAGGTCCCTCAACACAATGTCTGAATGTTCCTTGAACACAAACAGGGTCAGTGACTCCACCACCATCATTAAGTCAAATTCAGTCAAAAATGTTGGCTTTCATAAGTAACTTCTCATTTTTGTTTTTTTCATACATCACCCAGCAGACCTTGGACCCATCCGGAGTATTCAGTTTTAGCTCCTCATGATATAAAATGCTAATTGAAATTAGTGCATCTTGATTATAAATACTTGTCAATAATAATGATGAATAAACCCACCCTCCTTCTATATTTAGTGGAAAAAGGATTTTTTTTAGTCAAATCAATATTTCTCAGGTTGTCTACAGTGAATAAATGTAACAGAATGTGTTACACAACAGCAATCCAGAGCTTAACTCAGTGCAGCTGAAACAAATGTAAGAGGATAAAAGACAATTATTTGAAGACTTTGGTGTTCCAGTGATTGCCAATTAGTAACGTAGGTGCAGAAAGCTTGTTTTTAAAATAATTTTAAAGCCATATAGTTTTCAAATGCCAATTACTGGATAGTTAGAAAAACAGATCTATTCTGCTATTATATAAAGCAACATATATGTTGCTGAATAAAATGTTTGAAAATTTTCATTTCACTTAAACTCGATGAGAATATAAAAGTATACAAAAACATTACTGTAAATTTTTCAACCATAGATGTCACTGTTCAGTCATAAAATGGAGCAATGAAACAGCCTCTCTTATTCATGCAGTGATTTCTACCTCAAGGATTTCTAGATCATGTGTTTTACCAAGTATCAATAAATATTTTGTAGGAATGGCATCAAAATGTGATGCCTGGTGCAGTTGCTGTTTTGTAATTGTTCAGTCCCAGCCCTCTACAGGTCTAAAAAGCCATTCATATTGTCTGAGTATTTGTAAGACAGCAAAAAATAATCCTGTCTTGCTGGTGCTGATCAAGTAAGCTTTCTAGGAACCCTTGCAGTGCAATCATCTCTTAATTCTGTAACCTTAAAATAGCAGTACTTTTATGTCCCCTTTTTGTATTAGGACCAAACAGCATGGCATTTGATTATCTATTTTATTTATCTTCGGTTAGATGGGTTTGAAATCTTGACTGAATGAGCCAGTAAGTCTGTTTCCAAGTTTCTTTGCTAAAGCAAAGAACTCTCAGGAATTCTCATGAAAGAATTCAATTAGGGTAACTGAACAAGGCAAAATGAACCAGATAGAACATAAAAGACGTGGCAGTCCTAATGCAGAATTGCTTTTGCCTCATGCCACCACTGCACTGTTTCTGTGAAATTCTCTTCCTCGTAACTGTGCTTGAAATTTCCTGCTTCAGTAGAACAGTGTCTTTTAAAATGCATATATATCTGTGTGTGTATATATATATATGCATTTCAAAAGTATAGATATAAGGATTTCAACTATATTAATGGCAGGAAGATTCCTTGTTCTAGTTGATTAAGATGCCATATTTAGTACATTGCTTTGATATGTGAACCACGTAAGTGGAGCTTGAATCTTGCCTACACATCTAATGGGACATTTTGATTTTGTAAGTGGTTGTTCCTTGTTCTTTTCAAGTGAAAAAGGACTCAGATTTCAACACGTAGTTCTAATACAATATGAAGACATGCACTGTCTCACTGGATTTCTTTATGACCTTAAATAAAGGACTTATTTATGGCAAATCACAAGGGGAGGAGAATAAAACAGACTGTCATTTGCTACTTGGAGGAGTAAATCGGTGGTTTCAGGAAATGTTTCTGACTCATGTTGTCCTTTGCTGGCAAGGAGCACGGAAGTACTTTGGTCTCCTACAGTCCCCTACTTAAGCAGTGTGATGGCTGATTTATTGCAGCTAGTAATTAATGGGTCTCCTAATAGCAGAAACTGCATTTAATGAGCTCTGATTAGAGGTGGCAGTCCCCCGTTCAGCTGGTGTTATGAAGCCCATGGTTCATGCCTGGATGATGCACTTTATGAAAGAGTTAAATATCATTGTCAGGTGTGTTATTATTAAGATTTCAGCTGATATATTTGACCTTTGATGAAGCCTCAGATGAGGTGTGGGCTGCCAATATTGGAAGATATGGTCCTTCTTTTCAAAAAAAGAGGGAGATGCATCACATCTGGAATGTTTATCACTGCCAAGTCCACAGGGGACATTTATTCTTATTGGAATCACAGTGATTGGAATAGTTGGAGCTGCAGAGATTCCACTGGTCCCTGGTTGTATTGCATGAGCTCCAATCACCCCACATTCCAGATAAGCAAATGCTCCACTGGAGTTAGTGTGGACCACACTAGAATGAGCATAAGTGTCTCTTTCCCCCTACAGTACAATAATTTTTTTGTAGTAAATTAGCCAAGTAGATTCCCCTGCTTCTAGATAACAGGGAATGGCTTCTGATGTATTTCTTTGTGTCCTTCATCTCCCAGGATACCAGTGCAATTGCCTCTCACAGTTTACTGGAAGAAATTGTGAATCAGAAATCACAGCCTGCTTCCCAAATCCGTGCCGGAATGGAGGCTCATGCGATCCCATTGGCAATGCTTTCATCTGCAACTGCAAAAATGGCCTCACTGGAGTAACGTAAGTAAACTTTTCTACATTAACAATCAAAGCATTTTAATTTAGTGATGGAGTTTATTTTTTTTGACTGGGTGCTTTGTATCCAGCTAAGGGACATGATTTAGTGATGGGACCCCATAGGTCAGATTGGTGGGGTTTGATGATCTCGAAGGTCTTTTCCAGTGTAGACAATTCTATGATTTCCATGCAAAAAACAATCCAACACTTGGAATCAAGTCCTAGCTAATCCATATGAGAAATCCATAAGGCTTTCTGAATCCAGCTCTGAAGTTATTGTTTCAGATATGATCTCCAAATGAAATACGGATCTCACTAAGATATGATCTTGCTGAGATATGGACACCTGAGTCATTCCATAAAGCCTGTGGAAGCTGATCTGTAATCTTCTTAAGAACGGATCAATTATTTAGTCCTAGCTTAAAAGCCTAACTTATTGCATTCAGTTTTAAAATTCAAACCTTGATAAGATACTTGGCGTAGAAACTTGCCCTATGCTTTTTTCTCATTTGTCTTGTCTGTTTGCACTTTTTGTTTTGTTTTGCTTTTTTTATCACCTGCTTTTCTTCCCTGTTATCTCTGTTTAGGGTTCCTGTGATTATATTTTTCCCACTTCTCTGATATTTATTCATTTTATCTCTATCCTTAAAACAATTTTAAAAGTCAGTATATTCCCCTTTTCTCTCAAAGTAGTAACCTATTAATTTTTTATTACGTATTTTCAGCTCTGTTTTTTTCCATGAATCCTCTTGATAATTGTACTGAATCCCACGTGTTGGTCCAAAAATGATATAAAAGTGATCAGATCTTCTGCTATGTTCTGTGAGCCATCTTAGGATCAAGGAGCCTTTACCTATGAAATGCTTTAAACTTTTATTTCCTTCGTGACATTTTCATTTTATTATTTTAAAAAGCTATGGAATACCCGCAGAAAAAAAATTAAATGCCATTAATTAATATGATAATAATATGATAATAACATGATAATTGGCCAAGCACCAGCAAGGTGCTCATTGTAGTTGTACCACTTTGAGAAGTCATCACTTGGAAGCTGGGCTGTTTGCTTGGCATTCTCCAAACTCCATGTTCTCCTTTTCTCCTTTTAAGGTGTGAAGAAGACATCAATGAGTGTGAAAGAGAAGAATGTGAAAACGGTGGTTCCTGTGTGAATGTATTTGGTTCATTTCTGTGCAACTGCACGCCTGGCTACGTGGGGCAATACTGCGGTCTTCGCCCTGTGGTGGTTCCCAATATACAAGCAGGGCATTCATATGTCGGCAAGGAAGAACTGATAGGAATAGCCGTGGTTCTGTTTGTCATATTTGTGTTGATCATCCTTTTTATAATTTTTCGCAAGAAAGTATTCCGGAAGAACTATTCCCGCAATAACATCACGCTAGTACAGGATCCAGCCACTGCCGCCCTGCTGAACAAGAGCAATGGCATCCAGTTCAAGAACATCAGGAACAGCGGAGACAGCAGGAACATCTACCAGGAGGTTGGGCCTCCACAGGTCCCTGTGAGGCCGATGGCCTACACCCCGTGCTTCCAGAGTGACTCGCGGAATAACCTGGACAAGATAGTGGATGGGCTTGGCGTGGAGCACCAGGAGATGACAACATTTCATCCCGAGTCCCCCCGGATCCTGACAGCCAGGCGGGGTGTGGTGGTATGTAGTGTGGCTCCCAACTTGCCTGCGGTGTCTCCCTGCCGCTCCGACTGTGATTCCATCAGGAAGAGCACGTGGGATGCTGGAATGGAAAGTAAGTGCTGCATGCTGCTGTCTCTCTTCTTACCATAGGTATAGGTTCCTCACAGGCTGCAACAGGCACAGCTATACTTAATGCTTAAATTTTGATTAACACTAGGCACACAAAACATCTCATTACATGCACTAAATATGACTGAACATGTTATTTACTTGTTCAAAAAGCACAAATAGGCACTCTGAGCATTAGTTCTTCAAGTGATACAATGCAGTCATCTTTCTATTGGGGAAGAAAAGATTGAGGCAGAGTTCTCAAAACTCCGCTCAGTCTGGGTGTTTGGTCTCCCAGGGGAGTTAAAATTTTAAAACTTTCTACAAGAAGAAATTCTGTTTTGCAAGGGAGACATTCACCAATATATTCTCTAATTCCAGTGTCAATGAAGTGAGGCAGGAAATCAAGCCCCACTTAGGATCACCCTTTCAGTTCATTGCATTCTCATCTGCATTCTCTATCAGAGTGGTCACAGATTTTCTCATCCTCACAGCCATGCTGTTTCTGCTCTGATGGTTTCTCAACAGCTTAATGTACTGTCCATTTTCATTCCTCAACAAGTTGCTGGAGATACAGCAAGCCTCAATTATTCTCTTATAGCAACACCAGTTTGCCGAGCCAGAGGTTAGGCCCTGTGCTGTCCATCCTTGCTAGTTAGAATGCTCCATACGGACTGCGATGTTTGCTTTAGAAGCAGGTTTTCTTTCTTTTCTTAGTCATGTTTTCTCTTTTGGGTAACATTTTCTACTGGGTGTGCGACACAACTTTAATCAAATCTATCAACAAAAATACACGATCCAGGAAATTTTGTAGCACTGTTGTTTTAGGGAATGAGAATAGAGCAACAGAGAGATGAACTCTCCACAGTGCCTCACATCTGACACGCACGTTTTCAGCTAAGGCAGCACATTGGTCTTCTAGTGAAAAACAGGAATTAATTATTATTCCTTTGGGATGTATTTCACTGTTGCATTGTGGTTGACCTTTAACCACTAAATATAGTCTTACTTATTTAAAATATCAGCCACCATGCATGTTGTGTGATTTCTTGGGTGTTCTTACCACAGACACTGGTGTCTGCATGAATTTCTGCACAGCATGAGGTCACGCCATGGGGATGGGCCTCAGCTGTCACTGAGTGAGAAGCAGTGCAGCTTCGTTACTGCAGCACTTACTCCATCTACTGTGTACCCTGCTCCTCAGCAGGACTAAATCAGCTGTTACTATATGCAGGTGCCCCATGCTGGGTAGAAATATCTACAGATAGCAAGTAGAGAGCTGTACTTAGGTGGATTGACTGTTTGCAGCACCTGAGCTTGTTCATTCATAATTAACTAAGGCATCTATCTCAATTCTTGCTGTGGATGATATGTTTTCCTTATTATCACTTACAGAATGTTTGAATGTGCGTGCTTAAATTTAAGCATGTGAGAACTTATACCACAGGCTGCAGTTATATGCTTGAACTGTAGACAAATTGACAAGACTGAATGTGCATGATGGAATGCATAAATCCACTCTACATCAGTGGTGGATCCAAGGGCTGTTGATGTAAAGACGCCCAGTAACTTCGCTGGGCTTTGTATGAGCCTCTAATGAGACTCTCAAATTAGGAAATGAACAGTAAAGATAAATGTATTTGTAATCTCTTGTATAAGATGTTTATACCAGATTTTTAAAGTCATCAATTTTCTTGCCACTGAGACTACACCGGGTCCAAAAGGCAATACAGCTGTTTATTCCTTGATAGCAATGGTGTCAGATGCTCAGGAGCCTGCTTGGGCTTCAGACACTTCAAAAGTCATTAGCTGCCTTCATCGCCAGTGGCTCATTTCCTCTGTCTGGAGGAAATATTTTTATTCTGACAATAACAAGAAAAGGCTATCTGTTGGCTCTGTGGTACAAGTAGACAAATGTGCATACCTATAGAGTACCATTTTGCTTTGTTTTTGCTGTCAATGAAGGTAAAGGGGTTGATGACGCTGAAGAAGTGACCTGTTTTGCAGGAAGTAATAAAGGCAGCAACTCTGAAGTACAGTCCCTCAGCTCCTTCCAGTCTGACTCAGGTGATGATAATGGTAAGAAATGATTTTATCTTTATTATGATAGGGACAAAGGGATTTAACTCTCTTTATAAAAACAATTAGGTGATATCTAGAAAACCCTTTAATGATACTGAAAGTCAGAAAGTCCTGTATTCAAGCTCTCATTTTGTGGCCACTTTTTAAATTAGTGGAACATAGTTGAAATCTTGATGGATGGAGCCATTACATCAGTACCAAGCTTTACACTGAATTAGAGTTAGGATACAGCAGACTCACGTTGTCAAGATAGAAGCTGACTAATAGATAGCAAGTTAAGCTGTAGATTTTCTATCTTCTTCCCTCTTGGAAGAGGATGACTTTCATGTTTCATCAGTCAAATCAAAGGGAATTTCTCTGCAGTTTGCCAGGTCTCATTCACAGTCCCAGCAAAACTCTGCAGGCTCTCAGCATGCAACAATGAGTGGATGAGGCAGTCCCTGTTGGCTTGGCCTCTCCCTGGCAATCACAGCTCAGCGAACAATAGAGCACCATTAAATCCTTGCTCTGTGCATGTTAGTTGTCCTACATCATTATCTCAGTAGGTGACGTGGGCAGAGCCATACACAGCCAGAAAGCAGCACACAAAGTCAGATCAAACCCTTGTTCCAAGGCCTGTGCATGTGGAGCAATGGTGCTGAGAAAAGCCAAGATATTTCTGCCAGGAAGAGATGATGGTTGTCAGGGAAGCCTCATTGAGATACATATAAAAGATTAGCACAAAGAAATTGCACTTAGGTTCCTCAGACACCAGTTAATGAACTGTCAGGAGGCTCAGCTTCTCAGTCATGTCACGCAGCTTTCCCTTAGGTACTCCTGAATGTTGGAAAATGCACTTAAAGGGAAGGGCACTTGCAGATGCTTTTGGTTCAGCTGTGACTGAAGCACTGTGAGTATTTTTGTCACACTTCTTTTCTGTGCTCCACCTTGGAAAAAAAAAAAAAAAAAAAAGTGAAATACTTTTGTGATATTATTGTTTCCATAATAATTATTCATGTGTTCTTGTGTGGCACATGGTAACTTTTTATATCCCTCAAATTCTAACTAGGCTTTTCATCTCATTTCAGTCACTGGCACAATATCCACTGAAGGTGGATGTGCCCACTCCTTTTTTGTGAAAGCTATGATCTTTATAGATACGATCTTTATAGATATGAAAATATGATCTTTAAAGATAACAATTCTAGTTCAGGGTCTAAACAAATCAATAACTTCAGAGAGAATGATGGAAGTAGCTTAAATCATCTGAGTCATTCTGCAGAGGTCAGTGCAAGAGTGCACTCTCTGGTTTTCCTGCAACAGCAGGGCGGGTTTGCAGTGGCAGAGCCTAAAATACAAATACAGGTATAGGTAAGTGTTTGCACACACCCTACTTGTACATAGGGGATAATGGATATCCTTCCTGAAGCCATAAAAAGTAGTTAATTCCTTGTGATGTAATCACATTCCTTGTGATGAAAAAGTCCCAATTTTTTAGTGTTTATAAAGAAAATGAAATAGAAGACTAAAAAGTCACCTGCTCTCAGCAATATAATACTTGCCAACTCATTTCAAAGACAAGTTTCAGGTTTCCATCATAAGGAATTTCAAAACAAAGGGATGTGGCAAAAGCAGACATTTAGGTTATCGTTTCACTGCCAGTGAATTGCTGATTGTGCTGGGTAGTCCAAGGGAATACTGTTTATGATGCCAATTTTCTACCCCTGGGCAGTGCTGGATTTGAGTGTTCTCTTGCACTGAACTGCTTGGGGTAGAAGTTTCCCTCCCTTCTGTGAAAATGCTACTCACAGCTCTCACCAGAGACAGACCATATCTGCCATGAAAACTTATACTGGCCCTGTTTCTGACCTCACGTTTCCACTCCGTGTTGCCCATGACTCCCAGATCTCTGGCAGAAGCACTGTTCTTTCTTTTCTCATTACCTGTTCCCATCTGGCTGACATTCTCAGTAGTGGAGGGATGGACAGACTTTCTTGGTGGGGTTCTTTTTGTCTCCAGCCCTTCCCTGTCATGTCTTGCTCACACCAGCAGCATGTGAAGAAGCTATGTATGGGGCTGCATACTATAGACCTACTGCCAAGGCAGGGGTTCCCCCTAGCTCTGATGAGGTTTCTCTTACATTTTTCAGCCACCCTCAACCTCTTTTTCTACCCACGCAGAAACTACTTACATGGTGCCATTTAGTTTTCCATAATGTTTGTTGTGCATTAGTCAATACGAGCCTCCTTTGTTTATACAATTACCAGTGCCACTGATGCCATAAACATAGTCAAAGACAGAACATGGTTCCTTTGGCTCATCAAGACTTCTTGCCAAGCTTTCACAAGGACTGAGGAAATTGAATGAGATTCTTGATCGTGTGCCCAAAATTCAAGAGGCCTCTGAATGTTAAACGTAGAGTGAAAAGTGCTATCACTGTTAACATGCTTTTTTGTGACCTCTAAGTCTATTGACTGTGTGAAACAAAAATGTTATTTCCTGCCCAACATTTCTGGTTGCCTTCTTTGCCTGCTCCAAAGCAGTCAGAGTTTTCTTGTAATTAAGAGAGCAGAAAAGCCAGTACCAATGGAATTTAAAGGGAGCTCTCCCTTTTTTTTTACACTGGGTTTTATCTCAAGTAGTCAAAGGCAAGGTGTTATTTTGTCCAAAATCACCTACGAGATCACACACTGTGCCACTGTTTTATTCTGTGTTAAAAGATTGTTTGGTCAATACTCATTATTTCAAGGGAAAAGTATATTTTGGTAAAATAGCTGCAGAGAACACACGGGGCATTTGTGAAAATATTCTGTCAAGCAAAAGTCAAAATTCGAACCAAATCTACTTGACTGCGCCCTTCTAATTATAGCAGTGCTTCTTAATGTCCCAGAGATATTGCATTGCACAGCACAAAGAGTAAAGAAGTAAAACATTCCTCTTAGGAAATAGATGAAGCCCAGCACCTTTCAGATGGTGCGGTGGTATGAGGATGATGATTCCTAGGAGCACATATCATGGTCTCTGGAGACCTTTAAACAAGAATGAATTAGAAATTAGTGTCAGGTAGACAAGATACTGCTGCGGTTAATTGAATCAGCTGGCCAGTCTGTTTGAATTTATGAGGTAATACACATCATGCCATACGCCTTTTTGGAAATGTTGTTTTGGAATTTATCATCACTCTTAAAATGTATGGGATTATCTGAAATGAAGTGTCCTGCAATCCACTGCATAAATCATGCATTGGTCAGCAGCCTTTTTTTTTTTTCAATGTCAGTTCTGTCTGTTTGAAAGAATTTATTGTGGTAACATGACATATGTTTTAAATACTAACCTGAAGCTGTCCTTCCCCTCCCTTTCTTTTCTGCTTTCCCTCCCCTGCAAGCTTCCATAGTGACTGTCATACAGCTTGTCAACAATGTAGTTGACACTATAGAAAATGAAGGTATTTAATTTTTTTTCTTTCTTGTTATGCAACAATGCTTCTTGTTTTCATTGTGAAACATTCCAGCAGAACCTCACTAATCTAAACCAACCAGCAAACCTGCAGTAGGGATTGGGATTTGCAAATCAGCATGTTCACCAGCAAACCTGAAAGTGGTGTACTACTTATATCTTTGGGTAACTGGAAGTGGTAGAAAAGGTATCAAGGCCATCATCATCTCTTGTTCCAGTCAATGATTTTGCTTGCTTATTGCCATAGCCTTCAGAAAGCATAGGATGTGGTTGACAATGAAGCCAAATCATTGAGATTATCCTATCTGCAGAGGATGTGAAGCAGAAGATGCCAAAAGGTATCTGTAAAGTATCCCAAACTGTGATTAAACTGGATTACACACTCCATTGGGACTATATGGAAAGCAATAAAGTGGTGGTGGGGAGGTAGCTTGTTTCTTCCAGGTAATAACATCAAGTAGATGATGTACAGACACAGCTCCCTTGATGTCATGTAGCAAGGCAGCCTGGCCACCACTGCTTTTCCCTTGGGGTTCATGTGTGTACTGAATAGAATGTGGCATTGGGTTCAAGGGCCCATCATACAGCTCTCCCATTGATCTCTGTGTAATCTTAGACCCATTTCACTGCAAGTGAACTAATTTCCTTACGTTACAACTTGGTTCTACAACAAAGCACTGAGGAAATGTGAATAACAAAGATAAATATTTGTTTTATTTATTTATACAACATATGTCCTATCTTTGGGGAAATGTTGACTCAAGTCCAGTTAACCACAAAGTCCAAAATATAGTGTATAGTATATTTGTTGATTTTCTGAAGTGTAAGATGGCCATTCTACTTGCTACTTCATAGAAAGAACTATCCAAGGTTAACTCAGAAAGTTAGTTCCAATCATTAAAAAAGAAAGAAAAAAGAAAAAAAGAAAATACCCCTGAAAAGAAAGCACAGTCACTGTAATTGGTCCCATCTTCCTAATGGAAAACATAAGCAAACACATTGGCTTCCTATCATGCTTCACAGGTCAGAAAAAGCCATCTTGGCAGTGATTTCAAAAGGCTGTTACTCAAAGTGCTTTGCCCACTTCCTAGTCCCTTCTCTGAGAGTCATTATTCTCACGAGCTGTGCAGCATAATGGGAGCAGAATGGCTGCCACAGGAGGGAACAGAGCTCCTTCCCCATGCAGCTCTGCAGGTGTTGCAGGTCAGCATTAGTGAGGTTCTCCTGGATCCTGAAGTCATGCAGCTTGGAGGGACCAGGCGCATCTCAGGTGCAATGTCATTACTCTGAAAGAATAGCAGCATCCACATAGGAAAATTAGAGGAATGAAGGAGAAGAGTGGTTAGGGCCGGTTCAGACAGTGCTGCTAAAGCTGCAGTAGCCGGAGCCCTACTCAGCCCAGGCTAATGCAGAGCAGGTAGAATGCCACTATCTGGCTAATGAACTAACAAATAAATCACCATCATCACATAGTATATGTGATGATAAACAAGGTCATGAGTGGTGTTAATAGATGGAGGCCTGGAGAATTGTTTGCTCTGCCCTCATTTGTGGCAGAGCCCAAAAAGAGGAAACCCTGTCATGCCATGAAGGGCAGTTCTTCTGTCCAGGTCTCCTCCAGCGATACAATCTAGAGACCTCGTCCAGTCAGTTCTTGCATGAAGCCAAATAACATGTGGTTGAACAAGAACCATCCCATCTAGTAAGCGCTGCAGCTTTTTCCCCGCTCTTTTCTCACACAGAACCTCTTCCCCTGCTCTCTCCCCAACCCCTGCACCCTCTCCATACTGGAATGCCTCCCTCCCCACCAGCTAGCATGGCAGTGCAGGTGGGAGGTGGGTATGGGGTTGCAGAGCATTGTAGTTGACGGCCCCATTAAATGGCTTTGTATTCTATTCTATTCAGGTTCTTATACCGTGCCCATCACCATGGTATCTGAGCCCAGGTGGGCCCAGATTTGTTTGAACCGGCCCTGAGAATGGTAGATTCTTATTTTTCTGTTTCAAAGTGAACAAGTGAGAGAAAAATGTTCTTTGCAATTATAAACCATATAGATGGTGGATAGCCCTTTTTGTATTAAGAATTCCAGCTCTAATGTAATTTCATATCTGTTCAGTGAGGGTAAATAGTTAAGATATGATAGAAAAGGAATATAATGCACATGACATAATAATTTCTTTATGTATGTCTGCATTTGACTGGGCAAGCTTATCTTGTATGTTAAAATAAGGAACAATTTAAAATCCTATTAAAACAACACTGAGCCAGCTGTACTTTAGAAATATGCATGCAGAGCTTTATATTTTCACATGTAAGTCCATGCTGGTAACAAGCTCCTAGTTACCAGTTTTTACTTTTCACTTTGTATCTGGCAGTGTCTGTCATGGATCAAGGACAGAACTACAACAGAGGTGATTTTTTGGGGACCCTTTCTGCCTGTTGGACTGTGTTAGGGTGGGAGGGCACTGACTTGGTCTGTTTTTCTTTTACTGCTTCACGTGTCCTCTTTTGTTTGAATTCTGTTGGGTTGCAAATGCTGCATGAGAATGGCCAGCCACTTCTTTATTTCAGGATCCAGTTCTTAGTCTCTCAGTCAATCAGATTGTTTGCCTACACACTTTCGTGAAACAAAGCCATTGGAGGTGGAAGAGGAGTTTAGATACGATACCATAAGCATGCTGACTTCCTTTATGTATTTCTTCAATTAACTTTGAAAAGCATTGTTTTGGAGATTTTTGTCATTTTGATTTCTCAGCTTCATAGTTTCTAATGCAACCTAGTAGCATCCTATAATGCGAACCGCCTTTGAGTGGCCGTGGTTTGTTTCTTTGCTTGTTTGCAATTGCATTGTCATACCATGTAGTCCTTCTGTCCTATCCATTGGGTCAGAGCATGGCTGACCCATGCAGATGGCCTCTGACGCATGCTGTGACCTAAATGTGTATTTAGGATTAAGAGTTTGCTCTTTAGCGAGTGCATGCCGGACGTTCCCTGGTCATTAGTGGCCCCATCCTCACTGCTGTGATTCTCTTTCCAGCGTACCATTGGGATACCTCAGACTGGATGCCAAGTGCTCGTTTATCTGACATTGAGGAAGTGCCCAATTTTGAAACGGCGGACGGAGGCTCGGCTCATCATGGCAGCACCAGAGAGCTGGAGACGGATTACTACCTTGGTGGCTACGACATCGACAGCGACTACCCACCCCCTCATGAAGAGGAGTTTCTGAGCCAGGACCAGTTACCACCTCCTCTTCCAGAGGATTACCCAGACCAGTACGAAACCCTCCCGCCCTCGCAGCCGGTCTCGATGGCAAACACGCTCAGCCCCGACTGCCGGCGACGGCCGCACTTCCACCCCAGCCAGTACCTCCCTCCTCACCAGTTTCCCCATGAGACAGACACCGCAGGGGCTCAGACTGGGAATGAATTTAGTACTTTTGCTGTTGGCCCAAGTCAGAACACAGAAAACGTTAGTGCAGGTAAGATGCCCTTAACCTTGCACAACTCTCTAGATGCTTCCTCCTCTGACGTCTCAGCCAGCTGCGGCTTTGATGACTCCGAAGTAGCCATGAGTGACTTTGAAAGCGTGGAGGAACTCAAACTAGAAAATGTGCACATTCCATTTGTAGAGACCCAGCATCAGACACAAGTGTAAAAGGAAGCTCCTTTCTTCTTTCTCTTCTTCCTCTTTTTTTTTTTTTTTCTGTTGTCATTTGGTCCAATTAATAGTATAAATATTGAGAAGAAATTTTGCTGAAGGTGTATCTATATATATTGGGCAATGCAAAAATACAGTATAACCCATTATTAACTTGTTCAGAAATGGTATTGTATGTGCAGACATGAAGAGACCAATTGTGTTAAGTATTACACATTACAAAATTGTTACAGACAATCTGGAGAGTGTGTACCCTCTATTTATTACCAAGAGTAAAACTTATGAGGAAGGGGAAAATGATCTCATTGCTGAATAAATTCTTCTTCTCCCTCCCACCTCCACCTAGGGTTTGGGGTTGTTTGTTTTTTTTTGTTGTTGTTGTATTAAAAGTGTTACAGTGTTATGTTCTTCCTACAGTATTAAAGAACTGGTATGGATGATTCCAAGAGGCAATGTTGCATGAAATATTGTCAGTGAAAGAGTGAAAACAGTTGATCGCTGAGGCTGCTATGTACATCACATCAGATGGCTTAAAAAACAGCATTTACAAATTGACATATCGAAGATAGTCATTTGTCCATAAATATTTGTCTGTGGTTTCCTTTGTTACATAATATTTCATTCTACTTCATGCACATATACAGCAACTCATATATTCAACAGCATATATTCACTGTAAATCAGCCCACTTTGGTTGCCATTTTTTCAACACAGTGTCAGATGTGTGTGTACAACTTCACCGGTGAGAACTTCCTTTGACTTCTGCATGTCGTGTGAACATGGATCTGAAAGCAGTTGGAAAACCTAAGGTATCCGTGTAACACAGATGTTGGTATTTTTTTTAATTCTTTGTTTGGGCAATCTCTTCTTCAGCAGCAGTCATCATGCTGGAATTATTGCAGTAAAATTAGTTGCAATTAAGTTGCATAAAACTATTAAGTTCTATCATCTCAGATTTTTAGTTTAACATCATTTGGCAAATGTCCATCCGTAGTGTCTATGGGAAGAGCTCTCAGCTGCTGCAAACTGATCAGTCGGTGGAACTGCACGGATGGGTTGTGACAAAGAATCTGGTTGTAGATTTTCTGCTGGATGTCCGTGTGATTTCACAAGATTTGAGAACTTCCAAAGGTTGTTTGCAGACTGCAGGATGTCATTGTGGAATGAAGACAGCGGCGGCATTACTGTGATCTTATGCTTCCCTCAGCCTTGTTGGAGTAAATGGCCTTTCGCAATGATTGGCCTGAACAGCCCAGTGCAGTATGGAAATGTGGATTTGCACTCAGTGTATACATACCCATTGCTCAGTGCTAAGAAAATGTTTTACCACTGCTTTTTACATCATCTTTATACCTTATACAATGAATGTGAGTCTGTAGTCTACATAACTGCTGGACTTTCATCCATTCCTGCCATGGCATCACTCAGTCATTTTGAAAAGCTGTTGAATGCATGTCATTGTTATTAATGAACAGATTAATAACAGATTTCTTGTGCCACTTTCCATATCCTGCTTCTTGTTCAAACATGGAATAGTTTCAGCAATTGTGTTCTCGGATGTGTTCTTGACTGAGCGGAGTTTCACACAGAATTAAGTTGTGGGTCTTTATATTCACAAATCACCCCCAGCAAAAAGAAATTGTTAATAGAATATAATTGAAGTAATTATAGCTTGTAACACTTTTAATAAAACGGGATTTCTAAAATTCTCAGAAGCAGGTATGATGTGCAGTAACTCTTCATTAGAAAACAGCTTATTATACAGGTACATGAATAAATTGAGTGAGCTTTTGGAAAGACCACATACTGCACATAACAGTATTGTCAGGTACTTGTCTGCCAATAGTTTGTGTCCACTGAATTTATGAATGTCACTTGGTCTTCTCAAAGTAAACATACTTCTGTAGCAGTGTTATATTCTGAATGTTCACCTCCCTTTCCCTCTCATTTTCAAGAAAAAATAATGGAAATTTGTATCACAAGAACTGAGGGATTCTATGATTTGCCAATGAGCTATGAAGTGGTTTAGCAAGCCTCAAAGCGCAGACAGAGGATGATGTGCATTGTTCATCAAGTCAGTGTTGCAGAAAAGCAGATGCAAGAATTAGATTGATATCTCTTCAAGGTTAGGAACAACTGAGTGAAAAAGCAAAACTGGAAGTTTGCTTATAGCTTACATGAGGTTTTGCTCCTACTCAGTTTTGGTGTGAGACATTTCTATCTGTCCTGCAATTAGTTCTCTTTTAGCCCCCAGTTAGCTATGAAGTGTTCTTTTCATCATTCTTCTGTAGTAAGCCTGAGACACTGATTCAAAACTGTGCTGGGACATATCAAAAGTGTCCCAAGGGAGAGCACCACAGAAGCTTAGCAACTGCCATACAGAAAAGATCAGTATTTCTTACCAAGTTTGTTGCCTCAGTAATATCTTGTTGATAGTGAATTTTACTAGTAAAGTATGCATAAATACAATGTATAGTACTTTTTCTGTTTTGATGTTGTTGCCATTGCATTTCACTGAACATCTACTTATTAAAGTGCTGTGGGGAAAGTGCCAAGGATCACCCATTTGTCCTTCTCTATCCCATCGTGCTTTCTATACCTCAATATCTCCTCCCCTCCAAATGAAGTAGTCCCAAATTGATTGTTCTATCTTCAAACAAATGCCCCTCTGTGGATATTGGAACTTCTGTACCTGGCCTGTATGATTCTGTTCTGGCTCTTTTTGATGGTGATAAGACCTGAATGCAGAGATCAAAGTTAAATATTTCTTAGGGAGTAAGACTTTTGCATTAACATCTCTCTTGTTAATCCAAGCCATTTTATTATCCTTTTTACTACTGCTCTACATGGAGAAGCCCTAAATTTCTGGAAGATAACAACCCTCCCAACCTAATATAAGAATTAGTGTTCACGTTGTTCCATCCAATATATATTTATTTTTCTGCCACAAGCAGCAAATTTATATTGCTATTGTGTCATTCCCAGCTCCCTACTTTTGTTTCAGCTTCCCTTGCCATCTCTGCTGATCTGATTGGCTTTGGTCCTATCTCTGTATTTCAGTTTGTGTTCCTGTAGATGGCTCCACTACACGATATTTTCTTTCAGGATCAGCTATGAGGAGAGATTTCATAATCTTAAATGATTTCTCTAGCAGAGTCTGAAGCAGTGCTGGCTTTCATGCATCTGTACCCTCAGAAACTCAGCCTGGATGCAGCACAGGGAAACAATGCATGCCACTGAAATGCTGATTAATAGAGAGGCAGTAGCCTGTTTGCTCAGAGCCAGGCAAGTGGTAAACTTCAAGAATGTGGCATAAAAATTGTTGCTGTTGGCTCAATTAAACATTCATTATGAAAAGAAATATGGACAGGACGAGTGGTTAAAACCATGATTTACTCCTCATCAAGTTCCTGCTAGGAAAACTAAAGGAATGCTATAGTGTACCCTTAATAAATGCAAACATGGGAGGGTTGAAGGTGCCCTGGACCAGTTTTTCTAAGTTTCATTTGAAAAGGTAATGTGCTTAATAATGGAGAAAAATAGCTATTTAAAGCCAGTAGTGAATGTACATCTGTGCTCTGTTGGTGTTTTTTGGAGCTATTAACTGAGTAATAATGGATATTTTACAGGCTTCCAAAGAGAGAGTTATATTTTCAGGTTCATTCTCTGATGGTTTACCGCCATTCATCATGTAGTAAAACTGTGCTTTTTGCCTCTTTCCATCAATACACCAAATTGTGAATTGAGCCTTAGCAATTGAGAGTGTTGCTCATTGTCCATGGCCATTAACCCGTGCTTCATGAACTTGACATTTAACATCTCCATTACCAGACGGGGCATTCAGTTAGTAAATCAGCTGCATCATCCAAGGGATGGGTGGGTGGGGAAGAAATGAAATTAAATTCATTTTATTCTGTAATAATAAAAAGCAATAACTACAAATGTGTCGTATTACACAAAGGCCATAAGTAATCTTTACCAGTGTTAAGAGTGCATTTGAACTGTACTACGGAAAGAGATCGGAGCCCTCGGAACTGTAGCATTCTTCTGTCATAGGAATACCTGAATGGCTGTTATTTAACAATGCAATGAGCCCATACTGCCACTTTTCAGGAGGTGACAAAGATGTTTATGAATGAAAGCAGTTCTCTTTAAAGCACTGTATCGGAAAAGATTGTCTTGTAAATTTTACCTGTTGCAAGCAGGCTGGTTTGTAAAAGATGTATGTTTTGGTGTTTAAAAAGAAGTTTATAAAATAATGTATATAATGGTTTCAAATTACCAGGCTTTTGTAGATATTTGATGCCAATCAGGTCGCTTTAATTTTTGTTCCTTTGTTTGTTTGTTTGATATCATTTTGAAGAGTCATCAAAGTCGGTTTAAACTTTTGAGGTAACAGAAAAAAAAAAAGTTTTAGATTTGAAAAGTGGTACTTTTTAATCATTTCACAATGTACTGTAACTCCTTGGTTCAGCTCTTTTTGTTTGACTTTTTCTGTTTTTAAGAAGACTTTTTTATTGACTTTTTTTAAATGAAATGTGTTTTGCACAAAAATACCCAAGAGATCTGATTTCTGTGCCATTTCAAATAGGTATTAAGAGATGTCATTTCTCCAGTGACAACAAATTCAACCATATGCAAAAGGGAAGGTTTATCACTTTGAATGGGTATAGTCCCTCATCCAAAAACTAATTGTTCCTTCATAATTGCTGTTGGCAGTATTGTCTTGTGTTCTTTTGCTATAAAAACAAAACAAACAAACAAACAAAAAAAAGTGTACAGGTTTGTAACTGCCAAAATTTGCTAAAGTTGATGGTTAAAACAAATTTTCCAAGTAAACAAGAAGAAAAGCCTAGTTGTGTTGACTATTTCTTGATTTTTCTCCTATTTTCAAAGGAGGGAACAAGATAGGAGATCAGTTCTGCAAGGAATATAGTTTTTCATTACCTCACAGTATTGCAGAAAATGCTATTTTTTTGGACTACAAATTCATTTCTTTATTACATGGCATTTTCTCCATAGGAGCCCCTACTCACACCACAAAGCTGTTGCCAAGGGTTGTTTGACTGGTGCGTGTACACTAATATGGTTGCTTAATTAAAACCACAACCTTAAATGAAGCAGAGTATCAGCATTTCACCTAACCATCTAGACATGGAGCTCCACCAGCTACACTAGTTTCAGAGGATAGCTCAGCTGTTCTGGGTTAGCTGCTGAGGAGGGTGCAAGGGATGGGTGCTCAGAGGAGGCACAGAAGCCCTCTCTGAAGTGTGGTAAGGCAGATTTCCTTCCTGCCACGGGCACCTCTGTCCTCCAGCAGCCTGGTATTAACAGCTGGGTCCAGCTAGGACAAATTCAGGTGGGAAGTCTCAGGTGCATACACACTACACCAGCCAGGGCTATAATTAGGCACAGTACTCAGCCTGCTTAGAGGTTACATTCAGAGATCACCGAATCATAAAATGGCTTGGATTGGAAGGGACCATAACTATCTTCTAGTTCCAATCCCCTGCTGTGGGCTGGTTGCCCCACACCAGACCAGGCTGCCCAGGGCACAATCCAGCCTGGCCTTTAGCACTCCAGGGATGGGGCATCCATGAATACCCTTTTTTGACATTCTTGAAACAGGATTTAAACTGTGTCAAAACAAAATACAAAGTCAACATTAAGCATCTCCCTTTCACAACAATACTAATTGTGTTTTTCCTAGAATGCAAAGAAAGACAGTTCCCTCTATGTTTTATTATTTGTACTTCCCCTACTTATTGAAAAGCTTTTCTGCTTTACCACATTTCCTAGCAGCCTTTGACTCAACCTCAGCGAAATTTTCCTGGCAGTAAGAAAGTGGCACCACAAATCACCAGGGCTCACCATTGTAGTAAGAACATCAGTAAACAAGGATGTAAGGCTACTTTGGAAAACATTCAAGACTAAATGACTTAAAGTTCCTGCCTCCATTTAGTGTCCTGAGCTGGAGTCAGGAAATGGCACCAGTATTTCTTTCAGGATGGACAAAATGAGATTGAGACAGCAACAGGTCAAAACTCAGGTGTCCAGTCTAAAGGGAAGTGCCCCTACGGGCCTACCATAAGCTATTTCTTCCTTCACTGTATTATAATAACAGGTTGTGCAAACTTGCAGTGTATCCACGCCAATATCATGGAACCAACTTCCTTTCCATTAAAACCAAGTCTCTGATCATTTCAGTGGGCTTAGAGTTCTATCAAACAGTCTGTTATCACCACAGAAACATCTGTAATGTAAACAGCACGGAAAGCAGGGCTGGATGGTCCAGCTACAGCACTTCCAACCTTTCTGAAGCAGCTGGAGTACTGCCACAGTACTATAGGAATTGGTTGCCTGGAAGTTATGGGAAGGAGAGAGTCCATCCATCTGTGAGCTTACTGAGCACCTCAATTTTCAGATCAGAGACCTTTCCCTGTTGGTAACAGCCTTTCTGTTTCCCGTTTTCATCTTACTTGACTCCACTCTTATGCAATGGGTAAAAATCACTGCAGCGACTGTGACTTTTTCTCAAGTTCAGAAGCTGTGACAGCCCCTACCTCTGTTCAGCAAGCAGCCACATGCATGCCACAAGGAAGATGCATGTATGTATGCCTTTTCTAAAATACAAATCAGCATCCTGGTGGTAAAAACATATGTGGTTTCATACAAAAGGAGGCAAGGAAAATGTAACAGCAGTTTTTCTTCTTTCAGTTTGAGCATGTTCTCCCCAGCAGTACAGAAGTCTTTCTGTACATATAGTTAGTTCATATCCCTGATAAAATTCACTTTTCTAGACTTCCAAAGAGTAATCAAATGTCTCCCCTTCAGCACATGAAACCCTCATGTCTCTGGTTCTGGGTTGGAGGAGAAGTCACACCAGGGGGCTTCTTACAGGACCTGGTAAACCATGTATAGAGATGTGGCAACCAGCCTGGGTAGGGAAAACCCTGCAACCTGCTTGACGTCAATGGAATATTGCTTAAAGGTCATCCAGGACTATCAAATGAAATTCAAGCCAGTTAGGGGAGTCTTAATTCACAGGCATGTGAATTTTAAGTCAGTTGCCAGTTTGATAGGAGCTTTAGCATCCATATATCTTTGAAATAACTGCCTACAACACATCTCAGCTGAGCTCCTGCTCGAGCTGGTGGACAGCATCAGGCATCTCCCACGTGGCATGAGATGTGCTCAGGTAGAAGCTAAAGTAAATGCCCCATGGAGACAGCTGAGCCAATGCTATTGCCCAGGGAAGAGGAAAGGCATGAAGCTGCAGAAAAGCCCATTCATGCTGTCCCACTTGGTGGTTCTTGGCTTACTTGGACGTGTCATGAATTGCTCTCGAAGGAAAAATGATGCTGCAAACTGGCCAAGCAGAGAAAGCGGTTGTCTGCTACAACCTGTTGATCAGTTATGTGAGAGTGTTTGCAGGAATGTTTACACAGACAATGAAGAACAGAAGTGGGGAACAGAAACTGTTTTTTAGTCACTTCTTTATGTCAGGTGATGTATTTTATTTTAAAAATATAGAAAAAATAAATACATTAATTAAAGACAATATTATAAGATAATCACATTTTAAAAACAAGAACAACAAAAAATGGGAGCATTAAGGCAGCACTAGTAATTCAGCCCCAATACATTAAATAGTGATGTGCTGCTTTCATTAAGTCCACCACATCTCTCAGCTTGCCTGTGACTCTGCTGGGTCTCCCTGAGAATGGGATCTTTGCAATCCAGGAAGAATTTCTCCTGGAAATTGTTTACTAGGGAAACCTAAACAGGCTTCTTTCAGTTATGTGTGAACTCAGAAGCTGCAAGGAGACAAAATACCTGCCATTCCCCATCCCACTTTGAGCAAATCAGGGCTAACAGTTTCAGTTCATCTTTTGATCAAAGATGAACACACACAGTACTGGGTCTGCAGATCCCCTCAGTCTTTTCCAATATGAACAGCCTCTAGAATCTCAGCCTTTCCTGTTACAAGATATGTTCCAGGCTTCTCATCTTCTTTGTGGCCCTCCACTGGACTCTCTGTACAAGATCTCTGTCTTGAACTGGGGAACCCATAATTGGACACATATTCCAGATGCAGCCTCAGCAGGCAGAGTAGAGGGGGAGGATCACATCCCTCGAGCTGCTGGCCATGCTCTTTTTAATGCACCCCAGGATCCCATTGGCCTTCTTGGCCACCAGGGCGCACTGCTGGCTCATGGCCAACCTGTTGTCCACAGGACATCCAGGTCCTTCTCCTCACAGCTCCTCTCCAGAAGGTCAGCCTAACCTGTACTGATGCACGCAGTTATTCCTCCCCAGGTGCAGAACTCTGCACTTGCACTTGTTAAATCTCATCAGGTTCCTCACTGCCCAACTATCTAGCCTGTCCAGATGCCATTGAATGGCAGCACAGCCTTTTGGTGTGCCAGCCACTCTTCCCACTTTTGTATCATCAGCAAACTTGCTGAGGATGGATTCTCTTCCTTCACCCAGGTCATTCATTAAGATGTTGAACAAGACTGGACCCAGCACTGACCCCTGGAGAACACTTCTAGTTACAGACCTTCAGCCAGAGTCTGTGCCACTGATCATAACCTCTGAGTTCTGTCAGTCAGTCAGTTCTTAACCCACTTCGCTGTCCATTCATGTATCCCACTCTTTCTAAGCTTATCTATGAGGATGTCACAGGAGACAATGTCAAAAGCCCTGCTGAAGTTAAGGTGCACAACATTCATTGCTCTCCCCTTACCTATCCAGTCAGTCATGACATCATGGAAGGCTACCAGATTGGTCAAGCATATCTTCTCCTTGGTGAACCCATGCTTACTACTCCTGAAAACCCTCATTTCTTGATCGCAGACATAAATTTTTATCTTGAATCCTATGGATTCCACTTTCAGTATGTTTTGCTATTGGAAATTATTGTTTCATGTAATTATTTTAAGCATCTTTACTCATAAGAGTGAGAGAGGTTAGCAAAATAGAGAGAAGGCAGGAGAGCCATTAAGATGTCCAAGAATTGGAGTATATGACATGGAGAAGAGTTAGGGAATCCAACTTACTGGGTTTTGTGATCCTGTTTCTGTGCTTTCTGCCCTAAAACAAAATGTTTTCTGTTCTACTGAAATTCATCCATTATCCATTCCATGTACAAAAGATTTTATGAATTCGTAAAGATAAAAGTTATATATAATATATAATATATAATATATAATATATAATATATAATATATAATATATAATATATAATATATAATATATAATATATAATATATAATATATAATATAATATGCCCTTTATGAATTGCAGTAAATCTACATCTTATTTATTAGGTCCTTGGAAAAAAATTATATTATCTCTGCTTACTTTTCAGTTCTAATAGTACTAATTAATACAAACTTCAAAATCACATTACTGTATGAAAAAAATCTGTATTCCTACAGCAAAAAACAAAAATTCTATGAGGAAGGGTGTCTGCACAAACTTCAGCTGATATAACTGAAAGGAATGGGATGCTTATGTACTCACAGAACTATTGCTGCTACTCACATAAGAAGGAGTGGAGATCCTGGATCAGGAGGCCCTAGGTCAACACAGTTGGTCCTAACTTCACAGAATCACAGAATCACAGAATTGTAGGAGTTGGAAGGGACCTCTAGAGATCATCGAGACCAACCCCCCTGCCAAAGCAGGTTCCCTACACCACGTTGCACAGGTAGGCGTCCAGGCGAGACTTGAATATCTGTGAATCATGTTGTGAAGAATGTAATCACAAATAAATAAATAAATACGGCTGGAGGCATCCAAGTGTGGGGTTTTTTTCAGGACAACTTAGAGGCCATGTTCTTTATCCTTCCTGTGATCATATGCTAGCATATGAGTTTGATATGGCTAGAGGATGTGAGCTTATTCTGCCTTTCCAAAGATGAAGAATTTCTTCAGAATAAGCTGGACCACATCTGGAGGTATCAGGAGTGTTGTAGGATAGCAGGTAAATACAATAATTTTTGTAATATTGCCAAATGCCGGGCTTCATCTGTGCTATAAAGGCCTCTCATCCCAGGCCGGATGTAAGGATGGTAAAATTTCTTTGTGTATCAACAGTTGATAATTCATTAGAAACATTTTATGAAAAAAAAAAATAAAATACTTGTGAGTAATAGCAAACTGAAACAAATTCAGGGGAACAAAATCATTCACCTTTAAAAGTACCCAAAGGTATTTTTGCTTCCAACACCACTCACTGAGTGTTGGATTATGCAGTGTGGTCTGCTTCAAAGGAAGCTTTGTGACTGCACTGCGGCCTCCTCAGGTTATTCCCTCACACTGCCCTTGGCTAGGTGAGCAAATGAGAGTCTGGAGAGCGCAAAGATCTGCATTGCTTCAGATGGTGATATGAAAGAGGCTGTCATATGCAATACAGTCTCCTCTTGAAGAATTTTACTTAATTCACTGCTAATTAACAGAAAATTTTGATTAATTGCTTGAGTAGCAAGGGGAAAAAGGGAGGGAGAAAACCACAGCCAATTACACAAAAAGACAGGGAAACTTCTCTCCCAAGCTGCAGACCCCCAGGCATGTCCTTGCCACAGTGTGGGTGGCACATGGCTGCAGTCCCTCAGGGGTGTCTATACTCAGAGTATTCCCACAGCTGCAGTTCCTTCAGAGGGATCTTCTCTGGTACAAAGTGTGTCTTTCTAGGAGCACTGTCAACCATATTCTCAACAACATCCACATTTCCTCATGTGTCTCTTCACATTGCTTAACCCTTGCAGCTAACATTTTTCCTTCAATATGTTTGAACCCAATGTTTTGGCAGCCAGTGGGTGGTTTGTAGCATTTCTGGTGCTGAATGGAACAGCTGTGAGCAGCACGGGGCGGTCCCTGATCAAACACAGATCACCCCCAAAGCTCCATGCCACTAGAACCCTGCAATTTATGACCAACCAAGTGTAATCTAATTTCCTTGCATACTCTCTTGCTCCCTTAGATACTAGTTTAATATCTATTTAGTATCTCTCAGTTGCAGGACATATCCTTAGCAGCTCTTCTTTCTCCTCCTCCTGAAATCCTGTTTTATTATCCTTTCTATCATGATAAGAAAGCTTCCCACTACCTTCTGCAAAAATCACATTATTTATTGTCTTAAATACCTGGGTAAGTAACAGATAAGGCTAATACTGAATCAACTGCTTACCACAGCTTTAGCTGCCCTAAAGAGTGCTTTGCTGCTCTGAACAACATTTCTGAAGACGCACTGCTCTGGTAAGTAAGCTAGTACCTCTGATGCCAGCATTTCTTTCCTTCAGTGACTAAGTGAAACCCTCCCTGAGCTGCTGTGGTTGGTGTTGTCAGGTTGCACTGGACTCTGACAAGCCCAAGTCAAACTGTCCTGCATTTGTCAGGTAAATCCTCAAAGGAAATTGCTTTTTATTGTTTTCTTGGCTAGTACTCTACATATCTCTTCCATGAGAATTGCAACCTCAATATCTCTGTAGGTTTATTCCAACCCAGAAGATGCTATATTGAATTCTTATTAGTCATTTTATTGAGAAGAGAGTAGAATGAACTTGCAGAATGCATAGTCCTTCATAGAGTAGACTACAGACCTGTGCAGTTTTACTGACTCTAACTAGGGTTGCACTGTATCGACTAAAAGGAAGAGAAATAAACTCACTTAATGCTCTGGCTATTTTGGCCTTAAGAACTGGCAGGTTCACTCTCCATCTAGAGTAATTGACCTGACTAGATCACCACTAACTGTAGTGAAAGATTAGATATCCGAGTGACCCACAGCCAACATTGATGTTAATAGAATGATGGGATTTAACTGCATATATCACTACAATGGTGTCTCATATGGCAGTTATCCAAACCCAGTTTCTATTATAGAAGGGCAGACATTCACAAATTCTGTGCCAAATTTGCCACTCCCATACATTTGTCTTAGACCTAGAAGAGTGCAGGTTCAGTTGCCTGCATTTAAGCAATAGATCCAGCCAAACTCCATGAAAATTCTTCTTTCCCAGATCCCTCCCACTTCTCTTCTTGAAGAGAAATTGAATGATAGTTACTGTTTAAGTGGCAGTGCTGCTGAGCTTCAGTTGCAGGGGAATGGAATCGAAGACCACAATCATCTTTTTGCTTTCTATCTTCTCTGCGATTTCCATAATTCACATGAACTCAGGAATTAATCTTTGTCCAACCAGGAAGCAGTGACTCTGTTCATTCAGTCATGTGGCTGAGCTCCACACCCTGCAGCACACAGAGTCTGACATTTCTTAATCTGTGTACAGTTGCTACGATGCTCCTTAGTAGGATTATTTTTCAAGATATGGCTGCTGTGTATCAGGCTTACTTGGAACTGAATGACTGTACAGCAGCTAACATAAGCAAAGCTGGAACACAGCTTGATTGAGGTCTCAACAAAAAGCCTGAGTAGGGCAGACACGTACAGTATTAGAACAGAATCAAATCACAGTGGCTGATGTAACTTGGTGCAAAAGTATTATCATTAAAAGGAAAAGAAGTCACCGAGGTAACCTTAAATGCTAAAATACCAGACTGGTAGTGTTAAGCAAAACAACTGTGAATCATCGTTCTGTACACAAGTTTTCATAACAGTATAGAAAACTCATTTCCAGGACCAATCTTACCATTAGAACAATCTAGAAATGTATAAAAGTATTTGCTTGTGTAATTAATGGTGCAATGACACAGAACTATTGTTTAAATGGTAAATAATTATGGAAACTGGTTGATTATACAGAGGACCACTTGAGAAGGATGCAGTTTTTACAATACCTGCAGTCATAAATGCTAAAGAACAAACATACACTTCTTTCACAGAGTTTAGGAACTGGGACAGTTCTGCATCCCAGTAAATAGAACTCAGAAATAGTGTAGTAAATAATTATTGAATAAGTTATTTAAGTGTGATGCTAGGAACTTGATCTGTGTCTGAGAAGCAATCTTTGGCATCACAAGGCTGGAAGAACCAAGTGGTAATGATGATACCACAAATGGTAAAGATGATATTCCCATCTTTACTAAGACTCATTCAAATCTTCACAGTTCAGGAAGGGATGTTGGAAAGTTGCAAAGCATATAGAAAAGTTACAGAATCTATTTGAGATTTGGAATCCAAAGTCTACAGTGAGAAAATAAAAGTTTGTGAGATCTATTTATTTAGCAACCAAAAGATTGCTAAAGTTATCACAGAAAACAAGACCAAAAAATATCTATCTGGACATCTTTAGATCACTCTGATCTTCGGTCTGTCTGATCTTGAACCAGTCTGCATCTCTGAAAGAGATCAAAATCAATTCCTTCCGCTATTATTTAAAGGAAATTAAAATTAAAAAATAAAAATAAATCAGTTCACATAGGGAGGAAATGAAAAGTCTGTCAGATATTAAACCCCAAATCCACCCAGTGCCTGCAGAAGGAGCCCTGGGGCCTGTAGCCCTGCTAGGCCCCACTGCAGCAATCCTGTTCTAGGCTTTGCCAGCAGCCACTGAGGGGGAGGGAGTTGCTTTGTTAGCACTAATTTATCACTTGCAGTTATTTCTTTCCTATTTCACCCTCCTCTCCCTTCCATTTTTTTTTTTTTTTCCTTCCTAAAATCATATTTTTATCCAATAGGGATGTTTAATCATACTGACTGCAATATGGAAATCAGAAGACTTCAGCATTACTCCAGAACACTTTCTGAGGGGATTTAACATCTGCAAACAAATTACTCATCACGTACTCCTTAGGAAGAAATAAATTTTCTTCTAAGTTGCCAGAGAAGGTGTTTTTTTTTCTTTTTTTTTTTCTCTCTCCTGTTTGCACTGGATTTTGAGCTGGAGATGTTTTTGACGTTAGATCACTGCTTTGACGTGGTTTCTTCATAGAAGATTAATTTCAGGGGGCAGCAGGGTTTATCATGTGGGGGAGAATTACTCATCACTTATAGGAGCTAAGGAAGAACAAAAAAGTTCAAATTGTCCAAAGCACTCAATAGGAGCTCTTACCTTGAATGCTTTAGGTAACAAAAATGTTCTGACGTGTTCCCACACATGCATAGGTAAGGAAAGATAACAGCTACACTCTTGGCAGTACAGAAGAGCACAGGAGCTTTCAGCTAGGTCCTCGAGTTAGAATATGTGTCAGAGCGATAGGACAAATGGCATCTCGAGATTTATTGTAGGGAAAACTGTTGTGTCAGGTGTTACTGCTGCCTCCCACAGAACTACTGTGCTACCTGCTGTGTAAGCGCTCACAAAGGCTCTGCTGCAGTCTAATCTTCCTCAACAGCAGAATCCAGTTACTGCGTTTTGTTCACAGCTTTGAATCAAGTCAAATGCATATTTCTCACTGAATTTCATGGCTAGGCCCCGTTCAGTGTTAACACGGGTTTTCAGGATCTGGGAGAAGATCAACTTCCCATTCAGCAGGCATGGATTGGTAAGCACTTAAAGGCTTGCAGATGAGCAATACAGAGTTACTCATTCAGGTTGCATGATTACCTTAGAGAAATTTTACAAACCCACACTGTCCATTTTAAGTTATGGCAGCATAATTGACTTTAACCAAGTCAAAGTGCCTTATGAAGTTATCGTGTCCCCACTGACCTGTCTGTAAGCATGCTGTCAATAGCCCCCTGTGAAATAATCCACAATAATTGAAAACTCTTGTGAATGTGCAGTTGCAAACCCAGTATGTGATAGACAGCACTGAAATAATTTACATTGACTTACTCATCTCAAAGGTTATTTAATCCCAACAATGTCTCCCACAAAGCTATATTCTGTCAGCAAGATCCAACAGTGATGGAGTTTCCTCCTGTTGATTTAGGGCTGTTCTAAATTCTCCCTCACATCTTGGAATCATGTCAAAGGCTGAAGACAGAGAAACAATACTCCTCGACCTTTTTACTTGATTTGCTAGGAAAGGTGCAAATCATTGAGTTGTGCTTATGTTTTTCTCTGCCATATTTTCTGCCCTCCTGCCCAGAGCACTGAATGATCTGACAGGTAAACAGCAGGTCTTCACCAATCTGCAAGCAGCAAGGCAAAAACTATCAGTTTTTTTCCAGAACCAAGACATCTTCATGCTTACTTGGGTCTTTTGTTTGTTCCCATCTCAGTACACGTTTCTCCTTCATACTGAAAGGCTGGACTTTGGATCAGGCCCTACTTGAATTCTTGCCCTCTTTCTAACCTTTGCTTTCATGTCAGGTTGAAGAAGCAGAGAACATATAAACAAAATGAGATGAAGAGACAGAATATCCCAGGAAAACTGTATTGAGACTAAATGAAAAGGGAGTCTTAATCATTATCAAATCATATAATAAAACCATAGAATGGCTTGGGAAAGGACTTCAGGGTTCATGCAACCATGGGCTGACATGTGGTTGCCACACACCAGCTCAGTCTGCTCAGGGCCCATCCAACCTATCCTTGAGCACCTCCAGGGATGGGGCACAACAGCTCTCTGGGCAACCTATGCCAGGGCCTCTCCACCCTCTGAGTAAAGAATTTCCGCCTAACATCTAACTTGAATCTGCCTTTTTTTTAGTTTATAACCATCCACCCTTGTCCTATCATTATAACAAAAACAAAGTTTAAGGATGAAACGACAGTAAGCTGAAGGAGCTCTACAGCAGCTTATTCAGGTGGTCACTATCAAGTGAGTCATAGCAGTGGGACGACTATGTATAAACCACAGCAGTGATGATGGCACTGGTGTGGTCCCAGTGCACAGATGTGAGAAGGCTCACCAGCCAACTGCCTGCAAGTGTCCTTTCCTTCACATTCAGTGCCTGGCTCCCTCCCATACACACATCTGTGCAACTTTATCCCCTCTAAGTAACCAACCCCCTCCCCACCATCACTCCCCTTTGCTTATCATTTCTGCTCCTCATACCCTGCTTGTTCTCCTTGTCCTTAGACTAGGCTCATAGTGACAATTACAGCAGGATCCCAGGACAGCTGCTTTTGTCCTACAAACTGCTTTCAAAGCTAAGCTTCTTTGATTGCTTAGGACAGAAAGGAGACAATTCCCTGACAACCGCTGCTCTGGACATGATAAGATGGTGCTGTCAGGAGCCAGCATGCGTGCAGTGGCTGTGATAAGCAGAGGCATTCCTCCTCCCTGTGCTTTCCATCTGAGGAGATTGCATGGTTTGTTATTTTGGGCGTATGTATTTCATTGATTCTTGAAGCACAGGTTGGTAATGCATCATCTGTCCTGTATATACAGCGCAAGCAAAATCTAGGTAGCTCTGTAGTGGACTTAGTTACGAAACTGCCTCTAAATCTAGTCTCATTTCATCATTTCATCTTTTGCCCTCTCTCAGTTCCTGACTACAACATAAAAACTTTGCTTCTCTAAGAAGCTATTTTTTGTGTGTTTTTTTCTTTCTGTGAAAGCAGATTAGAGGCTATAAAACACTCTTCTGTGTCCACAAAAAACTACACCATACTGGGCTGATCTAGCTGTAGGAGACCCTGTAGGAGACTCTGAAATGATTCTATTATTCTAAAGTGCATTATTATCAGTAAATAGGCAGCATTCGGAAACGTAATTTCTGAATTAGGTCAGAATGGAACTAAGCACCACATTTGAGAAAAGAAGCGTGACAGAAGTATTTGTAATAGTCATAACAGAAATGGTCATAACAGAAACATAAAGAAACTGGATGCCAGATCTCAATGAACATTATAGCCGTATCATTAGTGATTTCCCCTAGCCCAAAACTCATGAACATTTTGTCCATATAGGCTTTATATTTTCTCTGTTAAAATTAGTGAGATCCCTATTAGCGACTGACTTCCTAATTTCTCTCATTGGGTCACTAGAGTTTTAAGATGAAAAATACATTAATATTCTGGAAAAAAAAAAAAAAAGAAGATAGCATTTGAAATAGTAAATACAGTGTCATCTTTATTGGAAGGAGGAATTTTTTATACGTTGCCAAATACTGCTGAGACAAATAGAAATTCTGATGACAGATGCTGATCACAAAGAAAACCTCATTTATTATCTCAATGTGTCATTTTGGTGGTCTTAACATTTTTTAATCATCATCAAGCAAGAAAAGAATCCAAAATAACTGAGCAGCTGCTTGGCTGTGTTTTACTTGGTTCAGAAAGGAAATCTTTGCTTCTGCTCTAACTCCCTGGTTAAATACTTACTTTCATGGGTTTTATTTCATTCTAATCCTCCCGGTGTGTATGTGAAAGCAATTTTGTGTATAAATACACAGAGCAGCTGTTGCCATATTGGATAATAGGCCTGTAATTACTTCTCTGATTTAAAGCCCTATAGTTTATTCCATGACTGTTGTGATGCATTTTTATTAATATTGAAATAATTTTGCTGCCCTTTTGCTGTTACATACTGTTGTCTCCCAAAATAAACTGGGTGCTTACAGTATAAGGGATAATTAGAATTCTGTTTGGTATGGAAATACTTAACTCTCAATGAACCAAATCAATCTATTTACAGCGGGAATTTAGGAACTCAGTTACAGTAGAAATCTACAGTTAAACCAGGAACAGAATCCAGTACTGACAAGTCCAGTACTATAAAACATGCTAAAATAAAATTCAAACATTGTTTTTTCTTACTTCCCTAACCCCCCCACATCCCAACTATTATTGAATATTCAGTATGTTAGACAATGTTGCAATGACTGAGCAATGACTTATAAAAGATAAAAAATTCTTTGCATTTTTAACAGATAAGCTTACTGCTGTAGTTAATTATTGTGCCAGGGGAATGAAAGGCAGCAACTGTGAAGCCAACTTTCCTAATTAGCCCCAGGAGACTACAGGCTAATAAGACTAACCACTGCACAAAGTCAGACGCTATGACAGAGAACAGAATTAGTCCACATGTAAATAAACATATCAGAAGATAGCTAGCATTGATATGTTGGAGAAAAGTAATCGCCACAAGTCTACTTAAGTTCTTTGAAGCCATCACTAAGGATGCTGTGTTGAGTGTCTGGTCAATATATCTTTACCTGGGCATTTAAGAAGCTTTCAATACGATCATTCAACAGAAGTTCCCTCAGTGAAATTAAGCATATAATAAAGATGGAAACCCATCTGGGGAAAAATGATTAAAACATCAGGGAAAAAAAAAAAAAAAGTTCAAAAGAGATAATGCATTTTAGTATTACAGAGAAGATACAAAAACAATTTCCAAACAATCTGTGCTAGAATCTGAGCAGTTCTGCATATTCATAAATTATTCACAGAGGTGTTGTACCCAAGTTTGCAAATAATATGAAAATTTTCAGGATAGACAAAATTGAAGCTGATAGCAAACAGTTGAAGAAAGTTGTCAAAATTCTGTATAGCTGCACGGTAAAATGTCAGATGAAGTTTTATGTTGATAAATGTCAGATGCTGCACATCACAGAAAATAGCTGTAACTATATCTAATTATGTAATTTTATTCAGAAAAGCCATAGAGGAATCATCATGAGAAATTATTGTGAAAACTTAACTTAATACTTAGAAGTTGTTCAAAAGAAAACTTGTTAGGAACTATAAGGAAAGCAATTAAAAATACAAGCAAAAACATAATTTTTACTTCTACCAAAATTCACAGTGCACCCTTATCTCTATTTCTGTGTATTGTTATTGTATCCCATCTCACACTGAACATAGCTGAACTGTAGAAGTTGCAGGAATGAATAGCAATAATGGTATTTTTCCACACAGTAAGGTACTGTACTTTAAGATAATCCGTTTTATAAAGAAATAGTAAAAGATTCTATGATAAAGATTCACAAACATCTGAAATATATTGAGTGTGTTTATAGACAACATGCCTAGGAAATTATTCACAACTCTTCACACAGAATCAAAGGAACCCAATGAAATTATTAGGAAATGGGTTTGAATCAAAATTTTTTTAGACATAATTAACTTGTGAAACTCTTTTTCCATAATAGTTATGAAGTCCAAAACTTAGAATAGGAACAGAATCTAATGATGCTTAAAAAGGAGTGTTTCATGAATCTCCTGATGGTTATTAAATGAAATGGTTTGAATAAAAACTCTACTTTGGATATTTCCAAAGACACTTCCTCAGCTCTTCCCAGTAGTAAGAATCACTACATACTGGGAGTTATCCTTTTTCTTACATTCTTTATCAGAGCATCTTGTACTAGCCATCAGTGTCCATAGGACATGTAGGTTGTTAGTTTGATTCTGTGTTCTTATGTTTATATTTTAACACGCTATGGAGTGCAAAAATCCAGTGATCTCTTATAATGTGAGTTGGCACTATTAACCTAATTTCTATTAGTTTCTCTACAAGAATATCATGTGGATGTATGTTTCCATCTAAGTCAGATAACTTAACTCAAATTCCTCTTTTTAATTGAGAAGAGAGAAATAAACACTTTGAGGGCATAAAGCATTCAAAATATTTTGGACATCTTCATTTGGATATGATAAACCACATCCATAAATTCATATTACCTTGTCTCTTCAAGTCTTTTCCCAACTTTTTATTCTGTTAGTGTGGAATTCATTCTAGACTGTATTTAATAAAACTGTTGTCCTGTTCCCCTAGTCTGCCACAGTACTGTAACTCCGCAGTTCCATCTCCTCCAGTACATCATGAATGTGAGCAAGCAAGGTGGTAACCTGATCAGTCTTCTGATTCACATGATCACAGTACTGAACAAGATTGGCAGAGGAAGTTTAATTAACATAAGCGCAACTATTTCTAAAATGTTTTAAATCCACTTGCAGATACATCCCCTAAATCACCTAGAAGGCCCATTTTCCCCTTGTGAATCATGCAAAAGTATGCATGCCATTCTGTGGCAAAATGAAACATCTAGCAGAGGGGAGAGGGGACAATGTAAGGAGGAAAGAGGCAGTCAGGAGGCTCTCAAAAGTAAAAAGAACAGCATCCCAAGTTGGAAGGGACCCACAAGAATCACCAAGCCCAACCCCTGGCTCCACAAAGGGATAGTGTTCAAACAAGGTTCAGACAATATTCAGTGTTTAAGAGCATTGTCCAAACACTCCTTGAACTCCTTGGGGCCATACCCATTGCACTGGGCAGCCTGCTCCATGCCCACTGCCCTCTGGTGAAGAACCCTTCCCCAACCCTCACCTTATCCTCCCCAACACAATTCCCATTCCCTTGGGCCCTGCCACTGTCACCAAAGACAGGACTGTACACACTGCAACCACTTTAGTTGAGAACAGAACAAGCTGTGAAGGATCAGGAGAGTGTTCCAAGCAAAATATTTAAATATTCAACAGCTTGTACTTTTTCACTCCAAAATCCTTGTCCTATGTGGTAAATTGAAAGAAAAACACTCCCTGTAATAATTTTTGTATATGACAGGTAGCAAAATAGGATTCTTACCCTGAACATGGCCTGGAGGTGCTATTTACACCTACACACATAAACATGCACGCACACATCTGGATTTGGAATTGCATATTCTTTTAGAGAACAGACTCCTTAAAATGAAACGCAAGAAGCATCAATGCAAAAAGTCAAGCTTAGTGGCTGAGCAGATGAGTTGTATGCTGTCATCACCCATTTGTATAGCTGGAAAAAGGTAAATGTGTGTGGTCTTCATGCTTTCTGATTCTGAGACACAGAATCATTACAAAGGCTTTCAGCCCATGCTGAGAACTGAAAAAATTGGACTTACAGTGAGGCAATCTAAATACTGTCAGCATGATGACTCTTTGAAACTAAAAAAGGATTAAAAACTCTGTATTTGTAGCTAAGTGTGTAAAAAGGTCTTTCTATAGTAACACCTACAGCAAATGAATGAGAGAAATTGCACTTGCTTGTTAGCATACTAGTCTGGAGGCAATAAATAACATATATTTATAATTCATAGCTGTGACAAAAAAAAAGAAAAACTATGAATATGGTGATTCTAGCCTTTATGCTGTGAGTGGCACTCTCAATTTCTAGGGACAGGTTGGATTTCTATGTGGAGTGGGAGCTTTGTGCTTCATACACAGGTAATGCTGGTAAAAGCACCAGGAGCTGTTGAAAACCAGGTCTCAGTTGACCTTCTTGAAGGTACATAGAGAAATGCATACAAATGACCACTTATCAGGATGATATCTGGACATGAAATACACAGATACAAATAAATGAAGTTCAATCACTGAAAGGACCTTTCTGCCTTCTCTGGCAATTGTACCCCTCTAATGAACCTCAGCATGGCACCAAGGAGCTATTGCAATGAAGCATCATGATTTTGGCCCATGCCAATCACCATCTCACCAAGCAGTATTGAGGTACAGGAACAGCTCAAGCCAGGGACTTTTCTCAGAAGTCAAGTTGTGCCATGCCACATACCCATAGGTCTGAAGAACTGTTTCTTGCTGATTTTATGTACTGGAGGAGACGTAGAGGTGCAGCTCCTACAAAGAAGTGCAGGAAGAATTTTCCACAGAGAGTAGGCAGGGTGCTATTGCCAGTTCACACTGATTCGACCAAATTCTTTTCATTAAGACTGGGACAATAATTTGTGGCTTTTTGTGCTGATGGAATCATTTATTGGCAATGAGGAACTCAAATAGATTGTAGATATTTCTAAACAAAAATGAAATTCCTTTGCTGTAGGCTTTACATAAGAGGAAGCATGAACGTCCTTTAGTTTTCAAGTGCTAAAAAACATCTGCTGAGTATTTAATTTCACTGTTAAAAGGGACATATATTACATATATATACTATATATTCCTGTCCAAATACTTGCTGTTTTAGCCACAGATGTTTTATCTACTATGACTGTTATCCTTAACATTCACGTGGAAACAAAAAAAAAAAATACATTTAGGTAAACATAATCCCATTTCCCAGCATGTCTGCTTTATCACAGCATCATAAAATGATAGAAGCCTCTGAAGAGGAAGAGACCTCTGAAGGTCATCTGGTCCAACTCCTGCTCCAGCAGGTACATCCAGAGTGGGGTCCCAGGGTCACACCCAGAAGCTTTGGAAGATCTGCAAGAACTGAGATTTCACAGCCTCTCTGGACAGCTTGTTCCAATATTCTGTCACCTACACAGTAAAAAACTGATTCCCGTTGTGCATAAAGAACCTCCTGTTTTCCATTTTATGACCATTGCCACTTGTTTTAGGCACCAGAGGAAAGAGCTTGACTCTGTCCTCTTTGCTGCCCACCTTTAGGTATTTATCACTCTGATAAGATCTTCCCCTCTTCTCTAGATTGAAGACTCCCAGCTCTCTCAGGTTCCCCCCATGGGAGACATTCCTGTCTCTTAAGCATCTTTGTGGGCCTTCATTGCGCTGTCTCCAGTATTGATGTGCGGAATCAAACTCCGTAACCCAAGTAAGATTACATAGCAGGTACAGTTTATTCAGTGCTGCACAGACACTGGGTGCAAGGGGGATAGGGGGGATAGATCCGCCTAACTTGCGCACCATCTGGAAAAATTGTGCTAGAGATATAGGCCAAACTAATACATAATCAATAGTTTTCCCAGAATTCGGATACATATTCATTATACGTCTGAGAGTTCGTTAGCATGCAGACCCTTCCCTCTTGCGCGTGCATAGGGGGTTGTGGGATGAAGATTTTTTGTTTTCCTCACGAAGGTTTCTGACCTTTCTTGCTGTAAACTTCTGACCTTTCGGGGGAGCATCCCCCCAAACTGGTTTCTTCTTGCCCTGTGGACATCTAATCACCTTCCTGCCAAATGTCCTTGGGCTGTTCTCAAAGCCTTATCTTTATGGCCTTCATCCCCCTCACTATCCCAGACCCAGTGTCTGCCATCCCTTATTTTTCTAACAAGCTCTACATTCCTGCTTCTATAAACTATCTCTAACTATTCCCCTTCACCCCCTTTATTCTCAGTCACTGTGAAGCCTTCTTGCCTTTTTACTTTCACTTATGGGGCCCTTCTCACTTTTCAGTATGTCCAGGTCTCTCTTGCATTGGAGGAACCAGAACTGAGCACAGCACTCTAAGTGCAGCCTCATCAGCGCTAAGTAGATAGGAAGATTCAACTCTTTTGATCTGTTGGTAAAATTTGTCTAATAAAGCTCAGGACACCACTAGATTTTTATCTTGCAAGGGCATACTGCTGGCTTCTGTTCAATCTGTGGTTCACCAGCACTCCTAGGCCCTTTTTTGCCAAACTACCTTCCGAGTGGCCTCTAGTATATACTGGTGCATGGGTGCATGAATGAATATGAGGACACATTAAATATATCAAAAACATATTCTCTCATCTGATTGCAAGAATATCTGCTAAATTGCAACTTAACATAGGAGTCAAAGACAACAAAAAAGAAAAGTAATAACTTAAAAATCTAGCTACACAAGCCATATAGAGGTATAGATAACAGACAATCTCAGAGATCCCAACCCTCAGATCCCTCATTTATGGGTTCTTGAAGGAACTGCTCAAGGCATGCCTTGAGGTGGTTCAACCAGGATAGATAAGAAAGAGTGGGAGGAATAAGATTAGCATGGATCTCATTTGTAAAACCAAATGTGCTATCCAAGGAGGATATCTGAGGAGCTTGTGGGGTTATGTAAAACTATGGGGTTATGTAAAATTAATTCTGGAATGTTTTAATGGGACTGTGGGAATGTGCAAGATGTATTATAGAGCATTCAAGGGAAGGGACAAGGAAGGAGAAAGGGAGAGTTAAAGCTGGCTCAGGAATGAGCAATTAGAGGAAAACTGAAAGGAGGAGGCATGAAGAAGGCTTCTGGTATTTATGCTTATTTGGTCAAGATCTGCAGATTTTCTCTTCGTGCCAAACCCTATTTGTGACTTTATTTTCTGTATGAGATCACTTTGTAGTCTCTGAAAGTGTGTAGGAATATGTAGCTATTTATGAACTTTAAGGTAGACTATCTTGTAAGCAGGATGAGAGATCTAAGGTCCAGCAACTGAAAATAAGACCACAAATCATAGGTACATACAGTTCTGGAGTCCAGCAACTGCGAGGCTTGCAGAGGGGCAGCCACTGATTAAGGTGAGTGACTAGTGACAATTTCTGAAGGGAGGGATGGGTGTGTGTTTTTGAGAGCGATAGATCATTAACAACTGCATACCCTCAGTAGTCAAAGAGAGAAAGAGGATCAAGCCATCTCTGTTGTCCATGTTTATGTCATTGAAGTTTATTTTTCTGTGAGTGCCAGTATTTCAGCAGCTGCATCTACTGAGCAGGGATTGTAGGAATCTCAGTGGGCTTAAGCCCGACCAACATTGGCTGTCATGAACTACTGAGGTGAAATCCCTGGAATTTTAGTGTCCTCCAAGTTTGATTCCCTTCATAGAAGGCTTATGGCATCAGTCCTTCAGGGAATGGCTAGAATCAAGTCATTTGTTTCCTGAAAACTTCTTTACTCACAGTATCACAAAGCCCATGGACATTTCTACTACAGCACTTTCTTTTGCATTTTACTTTAGGTATGCAGAGAACTGTATGAAATGAGATGACTTGGCAGCTGCAGTGAGAGCCTCATTTGATAAAGACTGTTCCAGCATCAACACAAAACTTTAGTTTCAAAATATAAACACTTCAAGCTTTAGAAAAGTAAGATCTACTTTAACTTGGACATAGGATATCACTTGATTTCCAGTGAGAACAAGCTCATTTCCATTAGCTCTCCTCCTACAATATTGAGACATTTCCTATCTCTTGCCTTCAACAACCTGTAATGGTGAGTAAAAGCTTTTTTTCATCTCAACAAAAGTTTTGATGGAAAACATTACAATTTGCTTAAAAGTTTATGCTCCATAATGAACTCTCCTGATAATTTTCATTCCACAGCCAAATAAGTGCTATTTATGGAGAACCAAGTTACTGCTAAGAGGATAAAACTGAATTGCAGTCTCACGTCTGTGTCTTACATCTCATATATGTGACAGCATTACCAAATTCCTAGAGTCTTGAAACAGGAAGAAAAGAGATTTAATACAAACATGAAGCCTTCTTAAAAATAAATGAATAAATAAAACAAAACAAAAACAAAAACAAAACAAACAAAACAAACAAAAAACAAAACACAAAACAATGACTTATGGGGCCAGTTTTTCCATAATCTCACTTTAAACTTGTGCTAAAAATGTCTGTTCAACACATCAAAAAATTAACTTCTGATGTCATTCAGGAAGCTTATGACTTATGTTGCAGCATGACACTGCTTCTTTAAGAAGTCCCTTACATTCCACATTAAAAGAAGTAAAAGAATGGATCAAGTGACAGAAAAGACACAAAAAATGAACTTCATTCAACATTGTGTGGCTGTTTTGTACTAAATTAAAGGGAGTTTAGACTCTACAAGTGCGGTATAAGTCACTGTGACAATGGTGAGTGGTCAAGAATGCCACTCCTCTGCATTCAATCGCAGTCTGATTTCAAGCATTTGCTTTGACGTTTGGTTAGATGACTCATTAGATGAAGGGAGTATCTGGAGGTAGAGGTACACTTTGATTATTTTTTTTCTCTTGGCAGTACACTGTATTTTGAAATGCAAGAATACTTGAAGAGTTTGCATCAGTGAGTGGATCTTGCTTGTTTTAAAACAAAAGAATATTTTTTTCAAGATTGTTTATGAGAAGTTTGTATGTAGTTTCTTGACTTGCTTCACCCTCCTTCTCTGATCAGAAATCAGGTTCAGCAATTGCTCATTTTTAAAAAATAAGGACTCCAAATGAAAAATGTTCGATAGTGAATTAATTTCAGTATTAAATGATTAGATGAGCTTCCAGTTCCTGAATCACAAAGCATTCCTAAATTCTAGCACTGAAACAGTGCTGAACTTTTCTCCTGGGATCTGTGATCTCACTTGTTTTCCAGGGAAAAGCGAGGCAGAGGATTCACATCTCTAATTCCAATAAATTCACTTGGCTACTTACAAAAGGCTGGACCAGACTCTGAGCAACCTGATCTAGCTGTTCATTACTGGGAAGGTAGACTACATGACCTTTAAGAGTCCCTTCCAATTCAAAAAATTCTATGATTCTATGAAAATAATCCCAAGAATGGCAAGCTGAGGAAGCAGGACACACACCATTACTTTATCTCACGTAGCCACTTTACATTGCAAGGAAGTGATGACGTTAACCCAGTACAGATGGTACTATTGAGATGTCATTGCAATAGGGATACAAGCTTCCGTTCCCTTAGAAATGGGGACAGAAATCATGTCTAGACCTGTTAAAAGCACCTAAGATAAGGTCAAAAACATTTGTGTTGTCTCCATTGTAAATACAACCCTGTCAGGGAACTGGCATTGCCAGCAGGTCTAGAGGAAAAAGAGAACTAAACCTTATTTTCACAACAAAGTGCACAAATCGTAACTCTTGTTTGTGCAGCAATATTCATTGCCATGGGAGTCAAAAATTACTGTAGGCTATCTAAGTGATTGCTTGCAGAGAAGGCAGCAAAATGTTTCAGCAAGCACAGTATCTCCAGCTGTGCCATTTTCAGAGAGAAGATTTCAATTCATTTGGAATGACTTTGTGCATTTTCCTTGGAAACAGACATTTAGCCACATCTCATCCTCTCCAGAGCATGGTCAGTCAAATGGTAAATCTCAGCTGTTAGAACTGCTGAAGATCTATTAGAGAACATAGTGGAAGACATAATAAATTTACAGCAATGACACAATGACATTCTCGAATAGAAAAAATCTTCCTCCTGGGACCTTCAAAATGGCATTTAGTTCAAGATATAACACTACATTGATGTGCATAATGCCAGGAGTACTTGAAGGAGACAGAAAGACACAGACTTGTGTAGTTTAATGCTGATTATGACTGACAAACAAAAGATCTCTCAGAATAACAGCTTAGAGACTTTGCCAGGATGAAATGACTTCTCAAAACAAAACAAAACAAAACAAAACAAAAAAAACAAAAAACATTTAGTTGGATCCTGTATGAAGTTCTGACTCTTGTTATAAATGCCATTAGTCTTTCTTCTTTCATTGGGGAATGTAAAAACAATGAGAACTTTACTCGTTCCACCTCAAAAAAGAAAACTACATCACTTACAGCTCTGACACAGAACCTGGAGGCTCCTACTAATCATAGTGCTCTGTGCTTCAGATTTCTTATCTTAATTTGTATATTTTTGCTTTGCCTACAGTAATATACCTCTTTTTCCACCAGTGTATGGTCATAGAAGGATAAGAAGCCTATGTCCTAAAACAAGGCTCATAGATTTAGAGTTTGCAGAAGATTTTGAGTTAAATATTAAAAAACCCTTCAGCAGAGAAAGGACAGCAAAGCAGCAGATCTCCATCACTGCAATCTTTGCTAAAACAATCTGTGTAAACACATGGCCAATAGCGTCATAATGATGAGTCTGATCTGAGACAGGCAAATGAATTAGTCATCATGAGGTCCTTTATACGTTTGTCTTTCCATCTTGAATTCTATATAAAGAATGTGATTTTCATATGGACAGCTAGATCCTCATTCACGTCACAGGATAGAGCTGTTGTTTCGAGTTACAGCACAGGCCGAGGGCTCCCCAGTAGGATATAGGAGAATTTGAGACATCCAGAGCTAGTAGCTGCCAGAAGATCTCCCGGTGTGAAGAGCTAAATGATAGGTTTTCCCTTGCCTATGTAAGGCTGGCATATTTTTGCGTCAGCCTTGTATCATTTAAATGAAGAACTAAGAAATCCTGCCAGCTCCAAGGCTGAGCTCCCAAGCACAAGGATCCCTACTGAGGGAACCTAAACAGGAGAGAGCTGCTAAGCTGCAGCTTATTTCCTCTGCAAGGACCTCAGAATAGAAACATCATGTTCCTTAGCATTTATTTCTGATAAAGGCAGTGTCACTTCAGTACTTATGAAGAGCTTCCAAAAATGGCTTGAAGTCAACATCCCAATGTACATTTGTGAGCAGACCTCTGAAAGCACCATATTTGGGGGCAGAAAACTACATTCTCCAGAGCAAAGAATAAATCCTGAATTTTGCTTTGTCCTGCTTTTTTTATTTCCACGCTCGTTTGAGAAGCGAATAATTGCAGTCACCTTTAATTGCAGAGTCTTAGCAGCCTGTTTTTCTGGATTAGATTTATAATGCCCAGCTCATCTGGCAAGAGTGGATTTTATCTGCTAATAGCTTGTCTGCTGTGGACAGTTCATGCTTTGTTGAAGTGCCAGAGCAATACTGTTGTTGGCAGCTCACCAACTTATTCGAGCATCAATCTCTTATCAACTGTTATTTTCCAGCAAGAACTCCTTTGTCTGTCATCTTAAACTAGGACTCCTGTCCACTGGAACAGGTTTTCTTTTGATATAAAATAGTGTGAGAAAGGTACAGAGAAAACCTGGCATGAACTCATGGATTCACAATGTTTTGCTAATCTCCTAACAGCTTTTGAGCTCATTTTCAAGAGCCAAAGGGTTGGAAAGAGGCAAGTATACTATGGAAGAGATGGAGGAAGAAGGGGGCATGACTGTCTTCCTTTTCTCTACGCTATCCCTCTTTTCAAAGGTAACATTCTTTCTCGTCTCTTTGTGTCCAACCCTCTACTTTCTTTGCCTCCTTCTTTCACGCTGACTGCTGTCTCTGTTCTCCCTTAGCGTCTGTAACATTCTGGGCATAAGATTTGGAGATGCCCAACAACAATATGGGATCTTCTGCATCTGAGGTGCTTGACAGGCTGTCCTGGAGCTTGTACAGCAATCTATACTGCACTTCCCAACAAGGATAAGAGGAAATGGCCTCGAGTTGTGCCAGGAGTGGTGTAAGTTGCAATTTTAGGGAGAATTTCTTTACAAAAAGGGTCAAGCATTGGAAAAGACTGCCCAAGGAGGTGGTGGCTTCACTCTTTAAAAGATGTGTGAATACAACACTTAGGGACATGATTTAGTGATGGACTTGGTAGCATTATGTTAATAGTTGGACTTTATGATCTTAGGGGTCTTTTCCAACCTAAATAGTTCTGTAATTCCAAGACTTCTCAAAGTTCCTTCTAGTCTACTGCACGGCCTGAATTCTGTGCTCTTTGCTGAAAAGGACCACTGTCATCTACAAAACATTGCCCAGATTTCTATTAGGGTCTTTGCATGTTTTTTCCAAGGGCAATATTTATCAAAACCTTAGCGAGTTTGTTGATTTGTTCAATACGCAGAAGCTGCTGTTGTTTCCAGTGCTTAAAAGAAATGTGATGCAAAAGTAGTAAACCATGGGAATCTGCTGGTGGTATCAGGAAGCTATAAGCTAGTGATGAATGAAAGCCTGGGTCTGATGCCTGCTTCTATATGGACTGATAGTGTCTCAGCAGCTTTGGATTTTGGCAATGAGGACAATGCTGACATGGAGGTATATATGACAATAGGAAACAGAAAAAAATATGGGTTATGTTTGTTTTAATACTTATCTACACTGTAGAGCACTGTTTGAAAAGAAGTCTCAAGCAAATCAATCAAATCCATTTTATCTACCAATGGCCAGAGTGAAATTAAGCATAGTACCAACTAAAGAGAGACTGTGTCTTTCTGTGAACCAATGGTAAACAAAGCACTCACATTTCTTTATCAAAGGTCAAATAACATCCTGACCCTAAATGAATACACACTCATTTAGATTGAAAGAGGAAACTGTGCATGCACCTACACTTAAAGATATCAGGTGCATTATTAGAGGACTTCAGAACAAATCTGAACTTCTAAACAGGGAATTTTTCCATGCAAGTTTTGAAATTGCACACATCACACATATTGGATACTGGGCTTCTATGCTTGCTGGGCTGGGACTACCCGAGTGAGACAATTGCACTGAGCAGGGAATAGGGAATGAGTGATGAGGAACTATAGGGTTTAAGCTTCCAATGTTGAATTCAACTGAGATATTGAATCAGGGGGAAAAGTTCTTATTCATAATTCACATGATGAATCAAGCATTAGTTTTTGTCTTGGCTAAAGTAAGGGCTAGGAGTTATCTATGATATCAGCTCAGATTTCTCACTGCAATCCCTTTCTGACCATTCTTATTTTCATAGAGAGGCTGTCTGCCCCATTAATGTTGATCTTTAACCTCCTTGTTCTTCTGAAGTTTGAGAACCATCCACAGATCTCTCCACAGGTTCCTGGGATACTATATGAACAAAAATAAAAACAAAGCACCTTATTCTTTGGGTGTTTACTTACATGCACAGCCCTTTCCAGCCAAATGGGAGGTGAGATGACATGGAGTGCAGGCAGTGTGGAAAGAAATCAGTGGTGGGGAGGGAACAAAAGGACTACAGTAATACGCACATGGGTTCAGCATGTTTGAAAAAGACAAGGAGAGAGGGACAATTCTCTCCCTTGAGTTCCTAGCCTCTGGAGTGCTTCACCTTCACCTAAGCACAAAGGTCTGTCACACCATTGTGGTGTTAGGAAATTAGTTTCTCTGAAATTGAAAACATGAATTGAAAACAAAATGGAAAACATAGTTCTGCCAGCTTTAGGTCTTTTATGAGCACACACACCAGTAACAGGATATGTGTGTATCAAGAGCAGGATGTCTCTGCTTATAAAGTGTCCACTTATCTCTGTTTAGATACCATCATAGCCCTACACATTAGGCTGATTTCTACCACTCTTGCTCCAGTGAGCAGTACAATGGAGTGCGACCTCTTCATAGTAAATGCAAGAAAACATGAGGACAAATGTGCTTGTCCCAGATGATGATGTTAACAACTGAATGAAATAGTTGAAAGCAAACATATCTCCCATGAGGCATAATATCTGCTAGCACATTTTGTTGTTTCAGTATAGGCTTATTAATATTACTATCCTATTTTATTTTATCACCTACATACAGGGATCAGTGCAGCTATCCTTATGATTGTTAAGTAGTACTTCACTATGTAAACTACTCCATTCTTCTTAATGATGCAGCTTCCAGAATAATATACTTGTATTTATTGCTAGAGTATCAAAATTTTGACATTTATAACGATGAGGGTACTGTAAGCTTTCAAAAGTGCAGTTGGTCTTTCATTTCAGTATGTTCTGTGCAATATACCTGAAATATTATAACTCATTTGAAGTATATATAAGGAAACAGAGCTGTTCTACTGATGCTAATGATCCTTATTACATAAAATAAAAAGCATAAAAAAAACCTAATGCCATAAAAATACATTAATATTTTCTAATGTTCTTGAATAACAATCTAATAAAATTAATACTGATTTCTACTAATGTTGCCCATTTCATTTCTTGAGCTAAAAAGCAATGATCCATATGCAGCAGCAGCAGCAGCAGCTGCAGTCTAGGAAGCAAGGAAATTCATTGAATAAAGATTTTTAAAGATTTAAGGTGCTAAATTAAGTGTTTCTACTAACTTTGAACCTCCCTCTCATTCATGATGTATCCAGAAAAAACAAAATTCCCATTCCTTCCCTGTTGTGCCAGCCAACGTATGAAGGGAACAACCCAGACTATGCTGTGGTCTCATGTGGGATTAAAACAAAGCAAGGAAAAATACTCTTTCCTTGGGAACTCTGGAGCTGGGTAAAAATGCTTTGGAGCACTACTCTATGACTGCAGCACAAAACACAGAATGGATGATGTTGTTGGCCATATCGCTAGATATGTCAAAGCAGAAATGGCCAGACACTTGCACTGCCTAAATAACAGAGGCGAGACTCTGCAAGGACTTCAAAGGTTTACTTACCATCCTATATTTGACTTAAGGATGAGCCACTGGATATACCTGATGCTTCAGCTTTTCTGACTAAATCCTTTCCTGTCTCTACCTTACATTAAACCTTTGAATGAGAAATGAGATTTCTGTAATTCATACACCTACATCCAGCAGTTAAGTCAGATTAATTTACGCTATGAAGGTAAAGGACAGTACCTATTTCATGCCTGAATACTTATTCCCAAGTAAACATTTTTATGCAGAGTGTTACTCAGGAAAGCTATGCTGAAACATCTATTCCCATGTGACTACCTAGTCCTAAGCAGTTGTGATTGCACAACATTTGCACTGATTCACCTGCAGTCAGCTAACTGAAGTCGGCGCAGTAACTGTAGGCTGATTGGATTTGTTGTGCAGTTGGAAAAATATGAAGATACAAACTGTCCTCTGATTAACCCCTGTATAGAAAGCATGGCATTTTCAAAACAAGTTCAAGCATTTTGTGAACATTTCTGTCCTAGAAAAAACACTTTTTTGCATGAAAGCTTTTTCATTTAGAAGATATTAGCTCTCCTTCAGAAACTCCCAAGGCATCAGTGAGTTTTGCAAGGCACCAGCATCCAACAGAAGAAGGTACAAGACTTATACTCGACTATTTGGATTTCTTTATCTGAATACTCCTAGATTTTGTCACTTGAAAAATATGCACTGCAGATAATTATTTCTGATAGTGTAACAGAGCAAGAGAGAGATCCCCTAGCTGCAACTTCCACATTTCTGCATTCCTTTCCTTTAATGAATTATGAATTATTATCTTTTATAATCAGAATTCTGCTTCAAGACACTAATTAAGAGTAAAGTACCTTTGGACATGATGTTACACATACACACAACAAAGGTTTGATAATAAACCTCAATGAATTTACAGACTTAAGGCTACTGCATTCATCCTCAGTACAATCACTGTGGAGAAATTACATTTCAAACTGGGATTAAGCCAAAGTATCCAGTATTTTGTAACCCTTAAATGCTGATGGGGAAGTTAGACTAGCCAGTGTCTTACCCAATTACTCCACCCTCTCTCCCAGTGCAACTGAGATGAGCAATTCTAGAGAAAATAGAGACCTGAGTTCATGAAAACAGATGAGAATTTTAGAAAATCACTGAATTTTTCTCGTTCAATGCTAACTAAATGAAATGTCCAGTATTGGAAATCCTTCATTTGAGGAGGTGTTCAAGACAGCTATGGAAAGCCACACTCGATGCTGGTGATCTTTGAGCAAGAGACCTGCAGAGATATCTTCAAATCAAAATTAGCCCCAGATCTTACATTCACATAGTCTAAGGCTTTCATCCAGCTTTAGGTAAATCTCACTGTGTGGGGTACTGTTTTGTGGAGTGCTGATATCTCCAGCTGTCTGCTCCACCTTTCTGCTGGTGCTTACAGTCTGCTTGGGAATCATCAGAGAGAAGCCCACGTCCTGGCTGAATCAGTGCACTGCAGTCATGGTGTGTATGTTGCAAAGTGGAAATTCTGGCTGACAGCAAGTTGAATCTGTGTAAGCAGTGTGCCCTGAGAGCCCAAAGGGCCAACCGTACCCTGGGGTGCATCAGGCCCAGCACTGCTACTGGATGAGGAAAGGGGTTTGTTCTCTCTGCTCTGCACTGTGTAGCCTCACCTCCTGCACTGTGCTAGGTGCCACGATGTGAGAAGGACATAAAACTATTAGGCAGTGCCCAGAGGAAGGATAGGAAGACTGTGAAGAGTCTGGAGGAGATGGGGTGTGAGGAACAGCTGAGGTCCGTGGTGTGTTCAGCTCAGAGCAAAGCAGGCTGAGGAGAGGCCTCATGGTAGCTGCAGCTCCTCACAGGGAGTGGAGGGCAGCGCTGAGCTCTGCTCTCTGGTGATTAGTGATGGAGACCTTTACTGAATTCTGGTGTATGTCTAAGTCTGGGGCAGTATTACACATGGAAATGTATTTGCTGAAAGGATTACCACACAATAGGATCACTCAAATTTCGTATTCAGCACGCCCAGAACTTATTAGGTCCTGGGTACAGCTGCAGGAAAGAGATCTGCAAGATTCTTACTTGGGACAGCAAAATACCCCTCATCTCAACAATATGACAAACTCTACAAAGTGGTAGTTTGTGTGATGATTCATTATCAGCTATTATCAGAATTGCATTTATCACCTCAGAGATTTAAGTCAAACTCACTATCTTTTCCAACAAGGCACTGTATGTCCCCGCTTGTCAGCTCCACCTTGAAAAACAGAAACTTCCTACAAGTGGAAGCCCTGTTGTACCCTGACAAGCACTTCAGCTCTTTTACTCTGTATTTTATGAGAAGGTTAGGTTTGCAGTTCACACAGCTCAAAACACTCCAGAAAAGCAAGTTAATTTATATCCTATTTGGCAATATGAGTAATCATTCATGTGACTGTCAAGTTGGATGACTATTGCTCTTATTTTATATCTTGAATTAATTCACTACCCAAGGCACTTGTGTGGGGGCAAGAACTATGGACAGGGCAGATTGATGTGCCTCTGTGAGAGCTGGAGAGAAAGAATAGTCAAAGTGAAGAAATTAGCACTCTGAATACAACATGAGACTGTCCAACTAGGTTTAACATGCCCCGAAAATCCCAGGTAAATGTCTGCTGGTAGGAGCCCACACTCCCATTATTGGGCTTCTTCATGCTTCTTTGTGCACAGTTCAGGCTTTGTGTGCAGCAAGAGCTAACTTCAGGTATTACAGTGCTGTCTTGGGTGGAGACTTCAGGGATCAGACAAGAGCTGCTTGCTTCAGTAACTCAATGGTGAACTCACTATCTTTTCTTGTTTGAGAGAAGGGCGAGGAATATCTGTTTATGGATGCTCGACTCAGCTGCAAGACCTGGTATTTTCAGACTGGGGATCATGCAATACAATGACAGTGTTTAAGAATAGGTGGGAAAAAATTGATAGAAAATTGGATATCCTATATTTTCAACTGCTAAGTCATCTGTAATTAAACATAGATGTTTCTCAGCTAGTTCATGCTTTTAATTCATATTATTTTAAATCTGCTATATATAGAAGGACCCTTTGCAATTAAAAAACAAAACAAACAAACAACAGGGATGTATAAAAGCCATACAGTCTAAAAAGAAAATCCACTACAATCATATGAGATTCTGTTTTCCTTGAAAAGTACTTAGAAATGGGGTCATTGAGGGATGGAAGGATCTCACTGCAGCAGGCAGGAATTTGGTAAAGTCTCTCCAGTCACCAGACATAATGGAACTCTGTAAATAGAATGCTTTGGCAGTGGTTCGTATGTTGTGGTGAAGGGGAGTTTATATGGAAGCTTTTTACCAAGATAAGCCTTTAATATTCAGTAGAGCTTTACTTAGGTAAACATTCATGAATTTTGTCACTGTTCAGTCCAGGGAAATTCTCCTGACAGTGCTCTGGCTGCCAATCTACATATGCATTCTTCAGCTGTGCTGTTTAGATATGTCACTGGAAATGCCACTTCACAGAGAACTACTACTTTTGTGCTGTATCTTACCACCACAACATGCAATATTTTTTCCCATGAGATCATTGGACTGTGAATATTGTGGAATTGGATGTTTATAGAATCACACTACTTTTGTGAATCAAGTTTGCTTATACTATTCAGATTGTGATGATTGTCTCTCATTTCCAAAATGGATATTCTTTGTCTACATCATTAGCAAATGTATATACATAATACCAGAGGTGGTCTCTTTAACCCACCACTATTTCTGGATGTAGAGAAAAATAAGCACAATATCGAACATGCAATGTCATGATTTCCTGAGGTGGATAGTAAGCTGTATTCTTCTTGGTGCTTCTGGACCCAGAACCAGGGTGGCTGCAACCTTCTGGGCTCTCATCCCCCTAAAGCACAAACCTAGTCACCAAGACCTTCAGTGGGATTTATCCAAATTCATTTGTCTATCCTTGAGCCAGTCACTTTCCATCATGGTCCCAACAGGCAGAGAGAAATATGCAATTCTATGGCTCAGTGCAGTCTATCCTGATGCAGGCAAATAAAATTAATGCCTTGGTTGAATGACAAGATATTTTTTTCCTTCCCATTCTGTATAAAACCTTCAAAGTTTGGCTTTTAACTGTTAGGTTATTTTTGTTTGTTTTTGTGTTAAAAAGATACGAGACTTAAAACCACAAAGAATGATTTTGCACTGTAAGAGCACCTCTGTTCAAACAGGTGAAAGTTTCTCTGCACAGTACCTTCTGTATATGAGACTATTCCTAGGAGTTCCATTTGCCCTCAGAATAGTACTACCTATGCACTCGATGTCCCTGTATCTTGAACAGTCTCACAGGGATTTCTGATTCTCTAAGTAAGCCAGAAATCCCTTTCTTTAATCACATTCATTATTTCCCTCCTTCTTTTGACTATGCAGATTTTTGCAAAATAACTGTTTTTCAGAGGCATATTAGCTCCACCAGCTCTGTCACTTTTGTTATTTTGCTGCTTCTTGCAAATCTGTCTGAGCCGTATTTTGCAAATCCTTTCCCAGGATGTGTGGTTCTGTTTTTCCTCTGTAAATTAGGTTGGATTTTCCTAATCCAGTCCATGACAGTTCATTCTACTTTCCTTCCCTGAAAAACTCTGATTGCTAGTTCACACTGTAAAAAGATAATTTTAGCTGTTCTATTTCTGAATATTTGATACCTCATCTGGGCTCAGATTCTGCAAAACATGCAAAATAACGTATTCAATCCTACAAACTAAAATCTTTTACAAATGATGCAGCATTTCCTCCTGTTCTTTACACTTCTCCTATCAAGCTGACATCTTTCAAATGCAATCATTCTTTCTCAGAGCACAGAACTCTCCAAATGTCTGCAGTTATCTAGCTGTCATGCTCTACCTCACTTACATACAGCTATTAAACCTAGTGTATCCAACTCATTAATAATTAAATAAAAATAGCTACCTTTCACATGTCTTCCTTTCCAGAAGCTCTATTTGCAGTCATGAGTAGACAAAATTTGTGCCAGTGATGTTTCCAGTTAGCAGCAGTTTTGGAGAATTTGAGGTGCCTCAGGGTTTTTACCTTCTGCTCTAGTTTCTTAGTCAAGTCTTCTCTACTTTTCTTTTTCCATCTCCACTGCTACCATACAGTGTGGCTAATGTGATGACTCACATGAACTTTGATTCAGAGCACATCTCTCTGATGAGTCTCCAGTATAATAAATGATAAATGAACAAACACTGGAGAAGAGAGCTTGAGAGGGATTTTCTTCCCCCTTTCTTTGTCAGATTCATCAATTAATTGTAATAAGACCCAGTTCAAAACCAAGATGAACCAAAACTCTTAACTGCCCCATGAGCTGTACAACTCAGAAATTTTTGCTGCAAAGGGAGCTTCTCTCTGCACGGGCCAAGAATCTCTTTTCTAAATTAAGAGAAATAAGTGGGTGGGGAGTTCTCTGATCAGGACTCTAGCAGAATCTGGGGCAGAATGCCCATTGCACACAAAAAATGAAAACTTGGGAGAAAAATTTATGTGAACTGGTCCCTTCAGCTAAGAAATACATCTTTTCTTTTTTTCTTCTCTGTGCCTTGCCTTTATTTGCTCTATTTGTGTTGTTCAACCTGGAGAAGAGAAGGCTTTGGGGAGACCTGAGAGAGGCCTTTCAGTTTCTGAAGAGGGGCTGTAAGAAAGAAGGGGACAGACACTTTAGCAGAGTCTGTTGTGATAGGACAAGGGAAAATGATTTCAAATTGGAAGAGGGGACATTTAGACATAAACATAAGAAAAAAAATTATGATAAGTTTGGTATTGAAGCACTGGAAGAAGTTGCTCAGAGAGGTGGTGTGTGTCCTGTTCTTGGAGGCACTCAAGGTCAGGCTGGATGGAGCTCTGAGCAACTGATGGAGTTGTAGATGTACACTGTTCATTGCAAAGGAGTTGGACTAGGTAGCCTTTAGAGGTCCCTTCCAACTCAATTCTATGGTTCTATGATTTTCTGACTCTCTGATTCTATTCATTTCTTTGCAATAAATAAAAAAATGAATAAATAAAATAAAATAAAATAAATTAATAGATTACTGATTTGGAAGCAGAACTACTGGGGAGAAATTTATACCAATGCTGTGTGAAAACAAAATGATTTATTATAAAACCCACACCTCAGTAAAACTATATTGTAAATAGTATGCATTGCATGAAAATTTTATTTTTTGTGCAGTGATGAGAACCATCCAAAATGTGAATTTGGAGATGAGCCAAAGCATGCCTCATCTATCAAATTGTGAAGCTGGAGCTGCAGTGGTTGGTCTGAAGAAGGGTCTCTGACCTCAGTTGGTGCTGCAGAAGTTGTCAGTGAAATATGCTGGTTTGGCCTTGGCTGACTCAGAAACCAAGCTGATATTTCTAGGAAGTAGGAGAACATTTAGAAGTAAGAGGCTTTCTCATTTGGAAGAGAGTTCAGGGACATACAGATTGTGTGTCTTTGTTGCATCAACATTGTTTTTTATCAGTCTTGAATTAGCTCCCAGTGTTTAAAGTTTTGCAGAAAACACTGCTTCTCAATTTATTTTGTACAATAAGAGCAGTAACTGTGTATGAATTCATAATCATTCTTTTTTTATAGGATGTAGTACACACTGTATTTCTCAAATGAACCTGAAAAACTTTTGATTTCTGAGACTGGAAACTTTGAACTTTTAATAGACTGGAATTAAATTCACTAAAACTATTATCACAGCAAAGAGAAAAAGAATTGCTATGTATGAGGACAATTATTATGCAAGAATTGTGCTAACAAAGTCATTTGTAATTGAATGAACACTTTGTTCCCTGGAATATTATAATACATATTATGTTTTCCTTTTAAGTGTCTCCTAACAGCCATGAGAGTTATACGACTCAGACCATCTGTGCCTATTTCATGGAGATCTCCAAGGTAGTATTAACCTCATACTGTACGTCTATGGGTTGTGCCCTCAATGGAAACAGGACAGCTCTCTGAGGTGATGCTGTACTCACCTACTGAGCTGGGAGACATCAGAAGGACTCTGCTGATCCTGAGCTGACAAGTCAGTGTAACAACATATTGCCAGCTTCCTTGTGGCTATATTTTTGTTGGAAGAAAGACTAGAGTCCTCAGCATTCTCAGGAGTTGTTCAGACCTCATGTATCTGTGGAAGCTAGTTCCCTCTAAGGTTGTGTTCTGTGAGGCTGGTTCCTTTCCAAACAGATGTGCTGTCACTCTCCAGGGTAGGCAGGTACAGTTGTTCCCAGCTTACATGCATCATGGTTGAAGCAAGGCTTCCAGTTCCTGGTGAGTAAGAGAAGACAACAATTTATCTCCAGGTAACAGATACAAAGCCATGTAATTGGTGCCCCTGAGGATAAGCCATAGCACTTGCAAGATGTTCAGCTGACATCCAAGGGCAGGTGTGATTCCATCAATTAGTGCAAGTCTTGCTTCTCTCTCCTCTGCTCTGCACTCAGTTTTGTGAGCACATGGCTTTGTGTTCACTGGAGTATACTGTGATCCACCTGCCTTGCTAAGATAGCATAATGTCCACCATTTTACTGTGTGCTGGAAAATTTAAAGTGTATCATAAATGGCTGGAAGAAGATAAGAAACAAAATTCTGTAATCTGGATGGAAAGTGGGATCCCTCCATTTTGGCAGCGATCACCTGCTGTGTTTGGTGGAAACACAGCTCTCTTCAACCTTCATACATGAAGAATTGGCTAACAAAGACAGAGGACAACAGTGAATAGATACAGCTTATGAAACTGTATGGAAAATTCCTGGAACAGACCTACACTGCACCACAGCTTACAGGACTGTGTCATGAACAGAGATGTCAATTTGAACTGAGATCCTGCAACATACATACCAGCAGGTAAACCAGAGGCATAGCTGGACTAAGGAACCCACTCATCAGCTCGCCAAACAAGCAGATGTGAGGCTTTCAGATATTCTGGGGAAAAGGGAAAGCATGAAAGTCTTGTGGCAACATTCTGTTTGGTACAGGCAAAAGTGGATGTTGGATGTTTTCCTTGCATGTTTCCCAAAATTTAAGCTTTCTGCGACTCTCCTTTACGCAGATTTCAGATAGGCTGAAATAATCTCTCTCTCCCCCATATTGTGATGTGTTGCATCCAGTCTTGATTTACTCTTATACTGCTCTTGCAGCTTGGAAAGCAAATGGTATCCTAGGCTCCATCAGAAGAGAGGTGGCCAGAAGGGACAGGGAGGCGATTGTCCCTCTCTACTCTGCTCTCTCTGCTCTTGTGAGGCCCCATAGAGCCTCACAAAGATAGAGAGCTATTGGAGAGGGTCCAGAGGAGGGCCACAAAGATGATCGGGGACTGGAGCACCTCCCCTGTGAAGACAGGCTGAGGAAGCTGGGCTTGTTCAGCCTGGAGAAAAGAAGGCTGCAGGGTGACCTCATTGCAGACTTTCAGTACCTCAAGGGAGCCTACAAACAGGAGGGGAGCCAACTCTTTGTAAGGGTAGATAACAGCAGGACAAAGGGAAATGGTTTTAAGTTTAGGGAGGGAATATTTAGGTTGGATTTCAGGGGAAGTTCTTTACTATGAGTGGTGAGGTGCTGGAACAGGCTGCCCAGAGAGGTTGTGGATGCTCTGTCTCTAGAGGTGTTCAAGGCCAGGTTGGATGGGGCCCTGGGCAGCCTGGTCTAGTATTAATTGTAGAGGTTGGTATCCCTCCCTGTGGTGGCGGGGTTGGAGCTTCATGATTCTTGAGGTCCTTTCCAACCCTGGCCATTCTGTGATTCTGTGATTCTGTGATTCTGTGACTTATGTCTCAATTGCCTACTGTGCTGTACAAAACACTGAGCATGGCAGTGTCTGTCCATGTCTTCTCTGACCAAACCTTAGAAGTAGGAGTGCCATGCTTTTCTTTACTTATCCCCTTGTGCCTTGCGTGAAAGTCAGACTGGCAGAAAAGCCCTCCAGAGAACTCTGTTAAGGGGAAATAATTGGAGGTTTCTAGAATAGACTTGAGGAGGAGAAGAGAGCATAGGAGAAAGTGTAAAGTTGAAGAAATTAATAGTTAGGTTCACATTTCAGACTTCACTGACTTTCGACATCTCTTGATACTCAGCTCCCTTTCAGCAGTTCCACCTTGTTATGAAGGTAAACTACTGACAAGTACTGAAGAAATTGCTATCACGTACCACCACAAAAATACTGTGTGTTTAGCATCAAATGAGTCATATGTTTTTCACAGAGTAGGAGAAACCTTATCTGCCTGAGAATATTTCCTTGTTGTTCTGTATAATCCACTCTTAGCACATAAAAGCAGGATCTTGGCGAACTCAGACGACTCACTTGTTTCAGCTGTGTCCTAAGAACACCAGCTCCTGGTGCTTTTAATCTCTGGCACAGTGGTAGAGGGAGACACTTTCCGCAGTGTACTTAACAGAGCCCTACTTGACAAACAGGGAAGTAGCAGGTAAGTTGAAAAATCATCCCTGAGAAACTGAATTTCTATTGAGAACAGCTTTATGACTCATATCATGGAGTATGAGTCAAAAGAATAGCCTAAAGGTTTGTTGTATTTTAACCCTGCTAGATAGCTCAGCACCACACAGCTTCCTACTCACTCCCCACACAGTAGAATGGAGAAGAAAGGCAAAAGAGAGGCAAAAGTGTAGGAACCTGTGGGTTGAGATAAAGACATCATACTAGGTAAAGCAAAAGTTGTGCACAGAAGCACAGCAAAACGAGGAATTCATTTGCTGCTTCTCATGAGCAGGTAGATGTTTAGTTACTGTCAAAGTTTACCACACATAATCATTTCATGGAATCATAGAATTGTTTGAATTGGAAGGGATTCTTAAAGGCCATCTAGTCCAACACCCCTGCGATGAACAGAGACAGCTACAGCTCCATCAGGTGTTCAGAGCCCTGTCCAGCCTGACCTTGAGCATCTTGAGAGATGGGGCATCCACCACATCCCTGGGCAACTTGTGCCAGTGCTTCAACAACATTATTGCAAAAAACTTCTTTATATCCAGTCCAGGACATGGCTGGCTTTCTGAGCTGTGAGGGCACATTACTAGGTCATGTTCAGCTTGCCATCCACCAGTACCCCCAAGCCTTCTTGATAAGTCTGTGCTTTATCTTTACATCCCCCAGTTTGTACTGATAGAGGGGTTGCCACAACCCAGGTATAGCACTTGGATGTATTGCACCTCACCTGGGCCCATTGCTTGAGCCTGCTTTTATTCTTTCTGAATGGCATGTCAATCCCACCACACAACTTGGTGTCTTCTGCAAACTTGCTGAGGATGCACTTGATCCAATGATGAAGATATTAGAGTACTGACCCTTGAGGGACACCACTCATCACTGATATCCATCTGGACATTGGATGTCAGGGGTAAATTCTTTACAGAGAGAGCGATGAGGTACTGGAACAGGCTGCCCAGAGAGGTTGTGGATGTCCCGCCCCTGGAGGTGTTCAAGGCCAGCTTGGATGGGGCCCTGGGCAGCCTGGTCTAGTATTAAATGTGGAGATTGGTGTCCCTGCCTGTGGCAGCGGGGTTGGAGATTCATGATCCTTGAGGTCCCTTCCAACCCTGGCCATTCTGTGATTCTGTGATTGAGCCATTGATCACCACTCTCTGGGTACGATCTCTCAACCAATTTCTCATCTGCTGATGAGAAATTGAGTCCACCTCATCTACTGATGAGAAAGATTGAGTCCACCCGTCTATACCACATCTTTCTAATTTGGAGAGGAAAATATTGTGGTGTCAAAGACATTACTGAAGATAAATGGAATCAGAGGCTTTTCTCTTGTGTATAATGCAGTTGCACCATTATTGAAGGTCACTAGGCAAAACTTATCCTTAGTGAAGCCATTCTGGTTATCCTGCATTACTTCTCATTCTTCAATGTGCTTTAGAATAGCTTCCAGTAAGGTCTGTTCCATGATCTTCCCTGGCACAGAGGCAAGGCTGACAAGTTTGTAATTCCCTGTAAATTTGTAATTCCTCCTCAAGACCCATAGACTTATGGATGTTCAGGTTCTTTAGGTGGTCATAAACCTGATATCTGCTTACAGTAGGAGGGACATTGCTCCCCTAGTCCCCAGCTTCTGTTTCTTGGGAAGACAAGTGCTGCCATTCTGAATATCTCCCCCTTCTTTCTTCAGTTTTATTTCTAAGTTTGATGTTATATGGTATGGGACATCCTTTCAGTCCGTTTGGGTCAGCTGTCTTGGCTGCATCTCCTCCCAGCTCCTTGCATATCCCCAGCTGCTTGCTGGCAGAGCATCATGAGCAGAAAAGACTTTGGCCCTGTGTAAGCCCTGCTCAGCAGCAATTCAAATATGAATGTGCTATTAGCACCTTTTCCATCCTTAGTCCAAAAGTCAGCATCATGTCACAAGCATCTATGAAGAAAATTAACTCTATCCCAGATACAACCAGAACAATTGCTTCAAATAGCCTCAGATGTCACCAGACTCTACAGGCGGTTTCTTTGGCAGAATGAACATTGCTTACATGGTTCTGGTTATAATTAAGATTTATTATTACATAAAATAAAAAGAAATAAGAATAGATACACAGTCTTTTCAGTTATCTGGAGTGACCTCTGAAATCAGGTCAAATTCTGATCAACATGCAGTGCAGCCATAATCTAGTCCTAGGCCTCGTGTAAAAGAATACAATTCACTCACTCAACGCGTGGAAGAAGAAGATGACTCAGGCTATAAAAAGTGTTAAGACTTCATTTGTTAGATCTCATTCTAAAGCTCCTTGGTCAAGGATATTCCTTGACTAAATTCAACAGAATTTATGAAAAAACTTAAAAATCCTAAATGGTATCTTATTGTGCATGCCAGTGTACAGTACTTATGTTAGTCCCATCTTGCTGGTACTGTCATCATCAGCTTATAAGAAGGCTTCCTTCTGGCACTTCCTGTCTATAAAGAGTGGGAGGATGCAGTTGCTTGGTGCTGTATGTTAATATACAGCAATATGGAACTGTGGTATGAAACTTCCAAATAAAATATCAGCACTGGGACGATAAAAATGTTTACATTCTGGCTCTTTCTTTGGTTATGCATTTGTTTAACAACCGAATTTAAAACTCCACTGTGTCATAGTTGGTTGCATTTAGACCCATTTTTGTTGGCTAGGTGGTGAGACTGCTGGAGTATTTAAATGTATTGTTTTTTTCCCTTATGCATACAGGTTATATTGTCAGTCAAGCTGATTACATTTTATGAGACTTTTATATGTCTTTTTTTCCAACTTTTCCCCAAGAATAATTTAACTGTTTGGCCATGAGTCAGAGCCCAGAAGCTGTGTTAAGTGGCCTGGTTGCACAGAGCACCAACTTATCTAAAGTGGAAATTTCCCATATCTCAGCTGTCTTCCCAGATTCCAGTCACTACATACCACAAACTCACAACTGCAACTTCTATTTTCCCCCAGTGTTGTTTGTATTTAGAAACTGAATGTCATTTGGGTTTTAATTCATCAGTTGCTTTAATTCATTTAACTCTAAAATGTCATAACATGGCACAAAAAGAAACCTCTCATTAGGAGTCCATAATGGTCATCCCTACAAGCTGTGGTAACAGACTTCCTCCCCTAAACTGGGTATCACTGTAATATAAATGAATAGTAATTATAACAGTTGTGAGATGGAGTGAAATGGATGATAGAATGAACAGCCACTTCCAGCTTCACCTCAGCATTAAACTGTAACATCTAAAAGCTAATGAGCTAAAAAGGAAGAATGAGAAAATTAATAAAGCACTGCAAAAAAAAGCATTCAAGAGAAACTTCTCCTCCCTCCATACCATGGCTAATTAATGTGAGCTATTCCAATAGGAATAACCCTAGGCAGCACTTACTCATTTTTAACTCCCTGTATTCCATGCTAATCGTAGAATCATAGAATGGCCTGGGTTGAGAAGGCCCATAGTGCTCACCTAGTCTCAACCCCTCTGCTATGTGCAGGGTCGCCAACCACCAGAGCAGACTGCCCAGAGCCACATCCAGCCTGGCCTTGAATGCCTCCAGGGATGGGGCATCCACAGCCTCCTTGGGCAACCTGTTCCAGTGTGTCACTAGTTATGAATCATGCCTATTAAAATGGCACTTTCAATTGTGCAAGAAAATTCAAGGACACTGATTTTTCAAACGGTTTACTTTCTTCATGTTCTATCAAATAAATGTTGTGGTTGTTTGTTTTTTTCTTTTACTGGCATGTGCTATCTGCTTCCAAAAGGAGATTATAAAAGCTGGGTCAATTTTTGCACTAATTTATAGTCCTTGCAATCTTACAGGAGCCACAGAGGTTACACAGAACATAACTGGTAACAGTTTCAGCCAGAAATTAGTATATAATTGCCACAGAATATAAATTGTCCAACTTACCTTAAAGGGAACTTTCTCCCCAAGAAAAATAACGTGAGTTTCAAGTGTAAGTAAATTTACAACAAAACTAAAGGGATTCATGAATCACACATTTACATGTACTGTTCTATTCATAGAGGATAAAACATGCCTGACTATCTCTATATTATGTATTTAATTGTTTTTCATCAGCTTATTCCCACACAGACAGTTATGGCCTCATTCTCTTTCCCATCTTTACGTTATTCACACAGTATACAAAAGCTGCTCAGAAAATGCTCTGAAAAAGAAGCAAATGGTCTGAGAAACAAATGAAATTTCTTGTTAGTATTCCACATTAGAGAAGAGCTGGCAATTTATTTAAATTATTTTAGGAGTATTGTAGCAGGGAGTAAAAGTCTGAAGAAATAAACAAGGGCTTAATAAACTGGCAACTAATGCTAATCTGTTTGTTATTTTTTTCTTTAGTTTGTTGGTATCTTGAGTGAAATAGTGCACACACTTTGTATGAATAGTAGATATGTTCTGTAGATATAATTATCATTGGTAAAAATGTTTTAGAAATGGCTTGAAGCTGTCATGGTTTTATGTTTTTTGCACATGACAACCTGATTGTTGGTTGTGCTATTCTGATGACTCGTGAGTATTAATTATGAAGAGATACTAGTTATTTCTCATTAACATCAGTTGTTCCTATGTCTTTACTCAATACAAGGAATTTTTGTGGGCGGAATGCTAAAAATTTAAAAACAGAAATCTCTGAGTAGATGTCTTGTGAACTTTGTATAACCTGACAATATCCATGAGTCACCAGGTGATTTTCAGAGTGAGGAACTCACAGCTACAGAACTTTATGATTAATACATGGATTGCTGGGAAGTTGTATCCTAATGTTTGTCCAGGGAGAAAGCCCATGGACCGGGTAAATGATGATGCCTGAATTGCTCTGGTTCCCTATGCTCAGTGTTTCTGCAAGCAAGTTGGAGATGGAGGCAAGAGAAGGCACAGCAATGATTCACAAAACCTTGCATAACCTCTGCATTTCACCCTGGTATGCATGGACTGAATCTTGTGCTAGACTGAAGGTAACCTTCTAAACTGGGATCTAGTTTTAAAATGAAGGCATAAGGGGACAGACAGCCCATTCATTCCTTGCTGGTTTAGTCCTTTTTTTTTATCACTCCAATTGAAAAAGTTCTGACTAATTCCTCATTTTTTAAGATTGCTCCCATCTCCTAGCACTTATTCATCTTATTCTAACTCTTTAAATGTTGGTTTTCCTCTGTGGTGGTCTTATGGGAGGAAAACAAGTCATTTATCAGTTTTTATTTTGAAAAACTAAACACATCAAGATCGGGTTTTTTTTGGTCCAAGAAAAGAATTTATTTCATCCCCCCCAAACACTTCTGTGGCTCTTTACTGATGATCTCCAGTTTTATGAAGCACCCCTGAAAGGATGTGACACTCCAGTGTTAGGCTTATTTATGCCAAATACATCATGGACAAAGCAGCATGACTGTCTAATAGTTATTGTCCTGATCACTGATTCAAGAGTGATACTCATTATTTGTATCATAACATCTGTTTGTTCAGTGTAGTCTGTAAAATGTTTTCACAACTATTACTTCTTAAGTCGCTCCTTTGTTCTATATGTTCAATATATGGAATTACCACCTTCTACTTAAATGTGTAACTGCATTAAAATACCACTCAGATGAACTAAGGACATGGAAAAAATCTTGATTAACCAGCTATCTATCTGCACATTCCTGTTCATTGTGACTCTGTTAAATGGCAGTTTTACAGCCTGCATTGATTTCAGAGACCTAATGAATAGAACTAATGTCTTAAACCACCTCAAAAAGACTTACATTTGATAATTGCAATGCCTCATGCCCATCGATCACATTTCCTACCGTCTTTCACGTTGAAGACATTTATACAGAGTGTGGGCCAAGCCCCTTCTTGGTTCTCAACTGCAACCTGCCTTCCTATGTGGACCCAAGTCAAGAGTTCTCATGAGATAAATCTTGGGGCACACAGCTAGCTCCTTCTGAACAGACCCCACAGTTTCTTCTCAGACTCCCTTTAAGCAGTGTAGGTACTTGGCATATGGCTCATAAACTGCCTGTAAGTGTCGCTATGGCTGCATGGAAGTGGGTAAGTGAGTGGAATGGTCTCTGGCAGTTTTAACTGTCCTGGCTCTGAAAAGGTGATGTGAATGTAACCTCACTTAACCAAGAGCTTAGCCTATTCACTATGTGCTCTGTGTTGAAAATCAAGATTTCTAACAGGAATGTCAATGTAAGTTAAATCCTCTATGTCAGGTAATCGGTATTTTTACCTTTAGCAGTACAATGAATACCTAGATTAGAGTGGAAATAATACTTTAATTTTTTATCTTCGGTATATTAGCAGAACACCATCCACACCTAACAAGGGGACCCTATCATTACTAGCCTTTTTTATTGGTGATGCTATCATACTTTTTTCTTTCTTTCATTTTATCCATAATTTATGTTTTATATAGAGTACCATTTCCCTGATTTCCCATTTTTACCTTTAATTAATGTGTTTATTAAATTCTTTGTTAATTTCCACTAGCTGATTTACTTTCTCTGCAACAGAAGGGACTAGAGCCCAGCGCTGTGCGATTTTACTGCTTTAATCTCTTAAAAGCTCACGTGCACTGCACATGGCAGCATTGTGCACTGTCCTATTTTAGGTTTGGTGTTCACAGTGGAAGAGTTTCCACTTCCTCTACCATCCCTGAGCCCTACCTCATTTTGCAATGTAACTCTTCAAGGGTTCTTTCCATCCACTTTCGTATGACTACAGGTCACGGTTGCTGGTAACCAGATAGCATTTATCTTTCACTTCAGTAATTATCTCATTTTTCTGAATTCACCATGGCCCTTTAAATCTTCAGGGCTGACATAGGAAAGAAAGCTTTAATAATGTTTACCTAAAAGAAAAAAAGTAATTGAAGGCATCTACTTCTAATTACATTCCATTGATGTTGAGGAAAGGGAGTGCATATAGCAAAATACCCAGCCACTCAGTAAGCACTTCCTTTTATATCATCATCTTAAGGTATTGTTTAACAGCTGCTGAGGAAAGCAATAAAAAATTTATGGTTTCAAGTCCCTACTAGTGACCTTCTTGAATTCAAGTAAAAATAGTTTCTCATTACGAGATTCAAAATACTTATTTTTTGCAAAATGCAAATGCCCAAATACTTCTTAGCAGCCTCAGTTATATTTAAGTTCTCAGCATGTTGTGGTTCCCACATTTTCTGGGATTCTGATAGCAAATTCACCCATGTGCATCAAGAGTATTAATTGTAGTGTCTTAAAAGCAGTGTCTTAATTTTAAAGTGCCAACTACTCACTATCCTCACATTCAGCAATAACAGTTAGATAAACCTTCTTTTTCACCAGCCAAAATTCCAAGCTTCTACCATTACTCAGAGTTGGTGTAAGTAACTTCAAAGGTCTCTTCTTACATATTTTTGTAAGTCTGTATTAATTGCACAGGAACTCCAGGACTGGGGGAAGCAATCTTTTTCTCTGAATGGGTTTTCTGGGGCCCACAAGAATGCAGTGAACTATGTTTAGACAGCAACAGCTTTGGGGACTGTAAAATCAAATGGGAGTTGGACACATCTCAAGTCACTGAGTTGTGTCCTTTGTGTTGGAAGTATTAGATAATCTTTTATTAAATGTTTTATCCTTTAATAAACTTGATTTTCAACACTCACCCATTGCTGTTTCTTCCACTCTAAGCTGCTAGTAATATTCTTCTAACAACATGGCAAATTTTATATCTGTGCAGCTAATGGCCAATGGGAATTTTCCAGAATATTCCTCTGTTTTTATTTGCTTTGTATTTAATATTGTGAAGTTTTTATGGATAGCAAATATACTCAGTCTTTATTTTACACATGGTTCAGGTTGTGTCAGTCTTCTTTGGAGGTGAGTGATGGTGGCTCCATGGAACATGATATTTCTGGGCCATATCCAGCAATAATGGTTTTGCACAACTAAACCTCCTATCCAATCTAGGTAAGGTTTTTTTAGCCAGTGAGGAACAATGAACCAAGGAGAGATAACTTTCAGAAAAAAAGCAATTTTTGCAGGTTTTTGCAAGAATATGGTTTGGAAGGAAAAGAGCTACAGTTGATCAGAATTGACAAGAAGGAATAAGCCATTGATTACTTGGTTGATTGATGATTGATTAATTGATTGATGCACAGAAGCCTTGATAAGCCAGATGCTGAACAGAGGAACTGGTAGTAACAGATCAAAATGTCCTATTGCTTGCTAGATGAAACCGGAGGAGGAGGTCTGAGCATCCAATTAACTCTGTTTAATGAGAAAACAAGTGGGACCTGTGTTCTAACGAGAACTGAACGCTAATGCCTAACAGCAGCTGAGAACATGTAAGGTAAATAGAAAGGAGTCCCTGGGTGATACAGATGACTTATTCCCACCATTGCTAGTAGGCAGAAGATTGCAGTGGCTTCAGTTATAGCTTTCTTTCAATTTGTTCTGCAATGGTTGGCCTTCACAGGCTCAGCATGAGGCTTTCAGTCTGGGACATCTTCTTCTGGATAACAGCTTCTGTTCCTCCTCATACTTTTGACTCTCCTTTTAGTCATTGTGCTTCAAGCCCAAGCTTGAGGCAGCAGATGGATTTAACAGCATGAGATCAGACATTTCCTGTTATGATGAAATAAAAGAAAAAACTAACTTAGCTCTACTGACACAAAGGGGAGTAATTGCTTGTGAGTCAGTGGGACTAAGATTTCACTCTTTGTATCTAGACTCCTCCTGAGTACTTGGAAGTGGACATTCTGGGAGGATTTGAGTCTTTTTATGGTATTCTTATGGAGATGAAGAATATGCTAATGAAATGAAAAATTATCGGGATAATACTTATTAACTATGAACAATCATATTAACAATTTAGGGATGATGGTATTAATAGAGCAACAGCAATTAAAGAAGAACAAGTTCTATTTCTGATGCACTTAGTTTCTTAAATACTCTTTTGAGTACTTTCCAGTCGCTAAGATTTGCTCTTTTGGAGTGTCCCGTACATGTAGGTGTTAAAAGTAAACAGCAGGTGGCCTCAGAACATTAGTATTGCTCTTCACTGGACCATATAAAACGAGGGCAGATTCTCTGTGGTTGGGTACAGTTCCTTCCCTAATCCTATGAAACATGCCAAGATGCATTCTGCAGCCTAGAGCTATTGCTTTCATCTAAATACAAGGCTATCTGTCAAACCTTAATTGATATCAGGTGATCCAACTTTTCTTGGTGTTTCTTGGAGCATTGTCATCTCTCAGTTATTAGAGGAAATCCCTGTGTTGCACAGAAAAAAAAAAAAAAAAAGAGAGAAGGTATGCAATTCTCACTATTGAATGTGGCACACCAGATATATTGGCTACCTATAGAAGTGAAAGAAGCTGGAAAATCCACTTGCTGCTTTATTGATTATTATCTTCCGATCACATGCCTTGTTTTTCAAATGTCCAGTGACTGACATTTGATCATTCACACGTCACATTTGTGGACAGTACTATATTAGGAGGAGCTGTTGATCCCTTGAGGGCAGAGGGATAGATTAGATCTCTACCAACAAGGGTAGAGAGAATTTGCAGAAAAATTTTGATAACTGGACAAACACCAACCATATGAATTTTAACAAGATTCTGCTGGATTCTATACCCAGGACAGGGCTACCCTGGGCACACAAACAGACTGGAGACAAGAGGCTGAAGTGTTTCCTGTGCAGTGCACTGTCATAAAAAAGAATCTGGGGCTTCTTGTTGATCGCATGCAGAATACGAGTCAACAGCTTATCCTGGCAGCCAAAAGGACCAAAAGGGATTGTTCCACTCTGTGTTGCATTGGTGCAGCTTCACTTCAAGGGCAGAGTGAAGTTTTGGGCATCAAAATATAAGGATAGAAAACTATTAGAGCGTCCAAAGGGCGGTGAAGAGGGCAAGATGGATGGAGGAGCAGCCAAGGAGGGAGGGAGGGAGGGAAGGAGGAAGGGAGGGAGGGAAGGACGGAGGGAGGAAGGAAGGAAGGAAGGAAGGAAGGAAGGAAGGAAGGAAGGAAGGAAGGAAGGAAGGAACAGAAGCTTTGCATATTAAGGAAGATGCAGCCATTATAATCCATACTGAGACAAGGAGAATGAAAGTGCAAAAAGACTCATCACTCCTGTTTTCCTTTTTTTTTTGCCAAATTGAGTACCAGTGTGTCACCATGAAAGGACTATTTGTCCATTAAAACCAAAGCATCTATCTTTAGTCCAATGAAAACCTGCAAAGACTGCAGTGCAAGGGGCTGTTAAAGCCAAAGGAAAGCAGACCAGTTCTTGTCTTTGCAGAGAAATAAGCTGCATGTCTTCAGCATGAGAAATAAGACCACAGAGACTTCTCAGCCAGCTTTGTGCTGGCTCTGCAAGAATGATTAAAGAGCTGTTCTCCTCCTGGAGCTGGTGCTCCGCTCTCTACTCTAACAACTCCAGAAGTATTTGGACCCGTAAGAGCAACTGTGAAGTAAAGCAAAGAGGCTCACCAACAATACTTGAAAATGACTTCATTGTGGGCTGAGAGGTATTTCTCCAAGAAATATGGTGATGCACCTCAGAGGTCTCGTGGTGTCTAAACTGGGGTAATACTGATGTGTTCTCTTCTGTTAAACCGGTTCACCTTGAGTCCATCCTTCTTGTGAATCCGTATATTGTTGTGTTTAGCTAAGGAGTAGAGTACATACAAAAGCCAGCACTTTATCTAGGCTGACCTGTGTCATTCTATGATGTTCAAAAGAGAAGGAAAACAACAATTTATATTTTGTAATGGACCTTTCACACATCCTAATTGTAAACAGGCTGTGGATCGACATGAGGAAGGAGTTCAATGCCTCTTCACTTTCAGTATTTGCCAGCACAAAAATCTGCCAACCTAGAGTTAGTGAGACAGTGTGACCTGTGGAGCGCTCTAGGAGAAGCCCTCTGTTCCATGGCTTTATCTCTTTGTAATCCTCTCCAAATTCTGGCAGAACAGAAAAGCAGCCTTTGAGCAGGCCCTAAAAGGTCAAAGAAGCATTAGGTCTGCCAGCTTGTGGTGAGGCTGCAAACTCCCTTCTCTGGGACTTCAATATACCATAGTCTTCTAGGACACAGCCATTGTGCATGGAGCAGAAAGGATGTATGCTCTTGGTGCCTTCATTTGCAAGTTGCCATTGCTCATCTTTAAAAGCATAACATCTTTCACATGAGAAAGGGACAGGGAAAATAGCTTTGCCTTCCTCCTTCTCTGTGTTTCTACAGTGCAGTACCAAAGGTGCATCCAAGACATGGCAGTAAGCCTATTTTTATTGCTGATGGAACTTTGTATGTCTGCCAGAAAGAAGCAGCACTGCAGAAAACAGGCTGACAGGTCCAGCCCTTGCTTCTCTAAGGGAAAAAATTGCTGCCAGAGAAAAGCAACATCCATTAGTAGGGCATCTGGGAACATCTCATCCATCAGGCCTGAGGAGAGATGGCTCACACAGCAAACCCCAGAGCTCAAAGAAGTGCAGCCGCTGTTGGAGAGTGCCCCATTCTGCCCCGTTCCATTGCCCAGTAAGCCTCTGATTGCAGAGAGCTCCTTGTGGCTGGGTTCCCTCCAGTCAGGAAGGTGACTGGCTAGCTCATTCCCTCCTGTCATGGCTCCTGTGACACTCTGCTTGCCTTTATCACTTTTCCATTACGGTAGTTATCAGATCAAATTATAACTTTGTGGTAGATACTGGGTTAGCTCTCAAAGCAGCAGGGATGAGCACAAGGTTAATTACCATCTTACCTACCTGGGGAGTGAATATGCTACTGATTTATTGAGCCTGCATTTCACTCAATATCCCATGCAGAGCAAAGGACAGACCTGGACAGCACTACACTGCTGTGGTGAAGGCAGCAATCTGCATTTGGCTCATTAGGGAGCCTGGTTATGCCTACCTGAGTTTCAGTGGTGCTGGCATTTAGCTGAGCATGGAAATCCACCTGAAATGTCTTAAATCTTGCCCTTCCATTCAAGTTTGTCTGCTTTATCCTGTTATTGGCTGTGTTTCATCACTTGGGGATCCCCAGTGTCCTTTGTCATGTGTGATGAGCTGGCAGCGTGAGAAAGAGGGAAAGGACGTGCACTTTTCCCTCACCACAGAATTGTCATCTGTGTGTGAGATAAGAACATCCCTTGTTCATTAATGTGGTTTCAAAAGAGCTGTGCAATTTCATTTGCATTACAACTGATGCTGGCCTAACAAACTGAAATGCTGTTTAACGAGTTAGCAGTCCAGACATTTTCAGTTACAATTTGATGATCATTTCTGTGGTTCTCGGGCTAAATTCATGCTGGAATTTAATCACCATAAGGCCACTAGCTTAGCTGGAACTACTCCAGTTCATACTATTGAGAATTCAGCTCTTGTTTAAGGGTCTATATCACTTTTACACAGTCTGAAAACATCTTCTAAACTCAGAAAAGCTCAGAAAACTTGAAATAATAGGATTATTTCAGTTTAAATAGCATTCTTACCCTTCTAAATGTATGAGAATAGTTTTTCTGGTTCCATTAGTTTTACTATCTATTGTGATTAAATATTGGTCATCTTCAACAGCTTAGGAGCACGGCAGAATGGAGCTGGGTCAAACAATCTTAATATGAACTCTCTCTAAAGCAATGCCATATTCAAGATGTTTGAATCACTACATGAAATTCTGTGCCTTGCTTATATAGTCTTGACTATATTATAGACTGTATTATAGACTACATCTATAATGACAAATAAAACTGGCGTTGGGGAGCATTTTGGTGGGAGAGCCCCTAGCAATGAGGCCAAGGAGAAAGGCTGCAAGCCTTGGCCCTCAATCTTAGCAGAGTCCTATGTGGTGTTAACTTTGAATACCGTAAACCACAATTATTCCTAGCTCATGTGTGTTTGTTTTTTTCCAAGTTCAGATATATCACTGATGGGAGGCTGTACCCAAGCCCAGTAGGAAAATATTTTCATGGTGGGAAACTCAGAGTATGTTACAAATTCTGAAAAGGAAGTCCTGGAGGCACTGAGGAGTGTTTAGGGTGCAGAAGTGCTGAGGTACACTGGGATTCATTTGATCTTTTATTACCTAAATGTTAGGCTTTGATCTAAGCCAGTGTCTCACTGTAGCCAATAGCAAAATTCTCGTCCCATTCTGAATCTGCTAGTGTTAGAAGAACTGAGTCTTACAGAGATTCAGTTTCACAGCAGAGAAATGAAGAGAAATGACTGGTGGATGTTCATGCTAGGTTTTAGCCCTATTATTAACAAATGTGATAGCTATCAAATCTCTGAGGTTAGCATGTTAGAGAGCAATAATAAACTCAACCTGTCTCTTAAACAATGTTATCTTGTCATTTTTGCCTTTGGAGAGCCTGGATTTCTTCATTATTGACATTATTATTTATTTTTCTCTTAGTAAACAAATAAAAGACAAACCAGGAAAAGAAAAATACATAGCATGGCCAGTACTGTGATGGGGGCTTACAGGTTTTGTCATTTTAGAGGCAGAGATGATAACTCAGTGCATTTTCTCCTTGTGGGGTGGGATGCAGTTTGAATCCTTGAGAAATGAAATAGCTTATTATCATTTATTGTTTTGGGCTTAACAAGGAGGTGAGGAATATGGATGGATTTTAATTATCTTTAGTGAACTGCATGACCTGAAATTCAGTCAGGCATTAGAATCATAGAATCATTAGGGTTGGAAAAGGCCACAAAGATCATCTAGTCCAAATGTTGACCCATCACCATCATACCCATTAAACCATGTCCCTAGATGTCTCACCTATGCTTTTCTTGAACACCGCCACATACAGTCATTCCACCACCTCCTTGAGCAGCCAGTTACAACAACTCACCACTCTTTCTAAGAATGTTTTCCTAATATCCAACCTGAACCTCCCCTGATACAGCTTGAGGCCATTACTTCTCACCCTTTCCTTGTTAGACTTCTTATGTATATCTACTCTGCACGTAGAACTATAGCAAGACCAAAAAGGTTTGAATAATTCTTGGAAAGCAAGTAGATGAACAGGTAAGTGATAGGGCAACACAAGGACTTGCCCTTGTAGCCTTGAACCACCAAGTGCACAGGCCAGGCTCACATTATTTCCCTACTTAACATCTCTCACAGCCACTACCTGTAATGAAATATAAGCACAGAAGCACTACAGGATGAAGTAGATCATATCTTTTATCCTTATTCTCTATACTTTAATGATAATAGTTGGCTCTAAATACTAAACTTCCCTGCAGACTTAGCAAAAGTTTATAACTACAATATCTTGACATACACATGAGAAGCCAGTTGTCTGTGAGTAAGGTGAAGGCCAGGCATTGGAAAAAACTTGATAGGATAGAGGATGCAGTGCTCTCAAAAGACAGTGACAAAGTGCTCCAGGCATCACCTGCAAAACAAGGAGACCTGTGGGAGCTTCACTGAAGCAACAGGAGATTTTAAAACCTAGAATTTTGCCCAAAGGGAAATATTAGGATGGCATTCTGAGGAGTGGAGGGAGTGCAGACAGAGCAGAACAAAATGCCAGTTGACTGAAACTGTTTCTGTTGTCTCATCTAATGTTTAATACCCTTTTCAAAGTGTGACACATACCAGCCGAAGTGTAGGAGGTAATTGTGAACCAGTGGCTTAAGTTTCTTCCCACACAAAGTCAGTGCTTTTACTTTAATGCTACCCTCAGCTTTCACTGTAAGGATACACAGAACCAGTTCTTCACCTTTTGATATATTGATATCAATTCAAGATTGATAATTCAAGAATGCTTTTATACACACATTTGTAAGTCTGCACTGAGCACGTTGCAAACAACAGGTGATACAACCAGCTGTGCAGTCTCTGACTTCTGAAAACTCTTGTTTTCTAGACTAGAATTCCTCCTATTTAACAAAGCAAAGGAAGATAGATGCACATCCACACTGCATTTCTTCTCACTGATCATAGAATCATAGAATGATTTGTTTGGAAGGGATCTGATATTTCCTACAGTCAGAAGTCCAACTGCCTTGACTTCTTTGGCAGATGCCAGTCAATCAGGATACTCTGCCAGACCTTTAAGTAGCCATTCAGGAATATGTAGTTATCCTATAAGCACTGTGACAAAGCTTCCAGCCCCATGCAGTGAGAAGAGAAGATATGGATACCTGGACCTCACTCCTCATGAGTGGTCTCTACTGAACTGCCTTCTGGTATCACTTGATTGTACTGGTTACTGGTGGGATTCATACTGGGCATCTGTATGCTGTTTGAGCCTCCTGCCACCATTTTTAGAAGACATGTATTTCATACAGGCTCTTCATCATGGTTGCCAGCCCTCTGTATGCATCTTGCATAGGAAAATTCCAAAAGCATTTCATGCTATGGTGAGGCAATTGAATGAGAATCCAGATCGCCATTGTTTACAATGGTATTTCAAATACCTTTCTCATACCTACTCTTTAGTGTCTAAATCTCCTTTGAATCCCACTAGGATGTGGAAAGTAGATTTTACCCCATCAGACAGACCAAGCACTGTCATTAGTGCTCAGTATTCTCATAGGTTCTCAATTTCCATCTTCTTTAATACTTTCAGTGGAAGGATGGTGTTTGAGCATCCCTTTTCTGCACTGAAAAGTGAGGATATATTGATCCTGAATGGAATATTATTGTACCTCTAGGAATTAGTGATACACATAACAGCTAATCTGAGTAGGCACAGGCATGACATGGTTGAATGAAGGGATGCCATTCAGAGGGACCTCGAGAGGCTAGAAAGGTGGGCCCGGGTGAACCTGATGAGGTTCAACACGATAAAGTGCAGAGTTTCGAACTTGAGCTGGAGGAATCCCAGGCATCCATATGGACTGGAAGGAGCGGTCCTTGAGAGCAGCCTTGTGAAGAAGGATCTGGGGGTCTTGATAGACCAAAAACTTAACATGAGCCAGCAGTGTGCCCTTGCGGCTCGGAAGGCAAATGGTATCCTGGGCTCCATCAGAAGAGGGGTGGCCAGCAGGAACAGGGAGGTGATTGTCCCCCTCTACTCTGCTCTTGTGAGGCCCCATCTGGAATACTGCATCCAAGTGTGGAGACCCAGTACAAAAAAGACAGGGAGCTGTTGGAGAGAGTCCAGAGGAGGGACACAAAGATGATGAGGGGGCTGGAGCACCTCCCCTGTGAAGACAGGCTGAGGAAGCGGGGCTTGTTCAGCCTGGAGAAAAGAAGGCTGCAGGGTGACCTCTTTGCAGCCTTTCAATACCTAAAGGGAGTCTACAGAGGGAAGGGGAATCAACTCTTTGAAAGGGCTGATAACAGCAGGACAAGGGGAAATGGTTTTAAGTTGAGGGAGGGGAGATTTAGGTTGGATGTCAGGGGGAAATTCTTTACAGAGAGAGTGGTGAGGTGCTGGAACAGGCTGCCCAGAGAGGCTGTGGATGCCCCGTCCCTGGAGGTGTTCAGGGCCAGGTTGGATGGGGCCCTGGGCAGCCTGGTCTAGTATTAAATGGGGAGGTTGGTGGTCCTGCCTGTGGCAGAGGGGTTGGAGATTCATGATCCTTGAGGTCCCTTCCAACCCTGGCCATTCTGTGATTCTGTGATTCTGTGCTGTACATACCGTTTGGCTTTCAGGCCTGTGTCGTGTGGTACAAATTCTTTGGCTTTAGTATAAACTTAGCTGGTTTTAACTGAGGAGCCTATCGGCAGCAGGCACAGTACCAGCAATTACACCACCTGCACAGCTTTGCTTTTATCTAAAAGTGGAGCAAGAACTTGTCATGTGAAAATCCTTTAGGAATAGAGTTATTTTCTTGTAAGGAAATTTCAAATTACAAATTAATTATTACAGATGACCGAAATGGAGATCCTCTGTGGACAGGATCTAATCTCCATACTGTACCATGGGAAAATACATCTAAGCTCCATCTGATGCTGTATGAAAGTGGATTGCTCAGCATCTGAAGGGACTCGTATGCTAGATATCTAAGATCTACTTGATACTTACATTCCTTTTGTTATTTTGTCTTATTCTGTCAGTTATCTTATTAAGCTGTGCTTTTGTTGGACCTTTCTTATCGAGATCCAGAAATAACCCTGCACCATCTCCTTCTCTTTCTCTTAACTTCACTCCTCACTCAGGTGCAGAACAGGGCCACTGAATAATACATTTACATCTTTGAAAGCTGAAGACAAACTTCTTCAACATGCTCAGAATTCTTAAGCAACCATCTCCATCAAACCTGCTGGGGAATAGATTGGTTTTCCAAATTATGGTTCCCAGAGAAGATCAGAGAAGACTTTTTTTTTTTTTTTTCATTGTGGAAAAACCTTTTGCGTTTGTTTTGGGATGGGTTGCTACAAATAGCCATTGAATTAATCATGTAGTTCCATTTGAAGCAACTCTATATGGTCCTTATGCACTGTAGCACTGTTAAGGAACAACTTCTAGATGATGAAGTGCATACTGAAAGAGATGTTCAAAGGTAGAAGAAGTGTAAGTTGACAAACATTGCTGACTTTTCCCAGAAGCCATTGACTAGATACTTGGTGCTGGAAGGAACTGATGTCCCAGTGCTGGCATGCAGAATCAAAAGCAACTTTGGCTAGACTCTGTAGAGGTAAGAAAGTCACATAAAAATTGAATAGTGTTTGTCTTCAGCCTAGAGTTTGATGCAGTTTACCTATGAAGTGTAAGATCTGGGAGTGTGAACAGAAGTTGAGAAGTCATTACATGCAGAGAGTTGACATTCTTGACTCACTTCCTTGGCTGTTCTGAGTGGTGAGTGGCAAGGGCATGCACCAAAATGAACACACTGGGTATGGTCTATATTAGTGATGTAAACAGTATTAAGGAATATTCTGCAGCCTTGGAACCTGTTCATCTGAATTGTTTCAATGTACCCAGTATGGTTCTAGTCAAGGGCAATAAGCACTCTTTTAATCAGCAACCGAAGTAAATCCTGGGCTCAGCAAGGGCTCAGAAATGTTCCCAACATGTGACTTATTTTCAGAGAGAGAGAATGACTGTGCCCATCTGTCTCTTCCATCCCAGAAAACAGACCTGGGAACACTAGGTACAGAGTAGATTAGGGCACAGACTTACTGACCTGCCTTCAGGTTTCACATATGGCCTCCATTCACCTTGTTCTGCTCCTCAAGTTGAATTCTCACTGATGCTCCTTCCCACCCTAATGATCTACCCTATCCCATACCAAGTCACCCTTCATATACTAAAGTCCTACCAGTCACAGTAACCTGAAGAGTCTGAGGAAACTCCTGCTCTTCTTATTCTCTCTTCCTTGCAGCATCACTTGTTGAGTAACCACAAAAATGGGGTTAAGTGTGTGTTGTATCAGAGGTTGTCTGCAAGTTGTCATTTTGGACTGCAATTGTTAGTACAAGAGAAGAGGAGACCGGAGAGGATCAGATCAGTGTGTAAGAATACCTAAAGGGATGGTGCAAAGAGGATGGAGCCAGACTCTTTTCAGTGGTGCTCAGTGTCAGGACAAGAGGCAATGGTTACAAACTGGAACACAGAAGGTTCCCTCTGAACATCAGGAAGCACTTCTGTGCTGTGTGGCTGATGGAGCAATGGCACAGGTTGTCCAGATCTCCTCCTTGGAGAACTCCTTAGAGGCTCAGGACTGGACATGGCCTTGAGCACCCTGCTCTGAGTGTGTTTGCTTAAGCAGAAGTTGGAGCAGATGGACTGGAAGGTCCTTTTCAACCTTAGCTGTTCTGTTCTACGATTCTATGATACAGAAGTGAAATATCTCAAAATTGAGACCTTTGGCAAAAGACATGAGTGCATGTTAGATGTCTCCTTGAGGTGATGTGAGTTAACATGAGAGACATCAGGTAGACATCTTGAAATTCTTTCACATTATTCTACATACAAAAACTGAAAGACAGAGAAAGAATTGCACATGGAAAATTAACCTCTGAAAGTCACTTTAACCTCAACGTGAATTTTGTTCCTACTGTAAGGCCTTGTGGAACTCTCAAAACTGTCTCTGATTTGGGAAAAACTGAAAGAAAAATAAAAGATAAATTCATCAGACATTGTTATTTTTTGAGAGGTCAAATTAAAAATCAAATGCATCTTTACCATTTTTCTCTCCCAGCTTTTCTATTCAGGGTTTCTTCCTTAATCTTAAAAATCTACAAAGTAAAAAGCAGTGTTAGTAAAATATTTCTTTTCTCATTACTCTCTCTGTTATCAGCATGTATGCATCTGCCATATGTTTCTTGGTTTAAGTTTCAAATACTGCAAAATTCTGCCTGTAAAGTAAGAAAATAGTTATGAATCAAATAAAATTTGAAGCATGTTATATTCTTGACATTATTTTCATGTTTATCTTCTTTATGGATTGGTATATTGGAATCTCAGTTTTACTGCTTCTCCTTCAAAATAATTTTAACTTCCCTTGAAAAAGAAATTATTTTAATTAAGACTTTTATTTTGAAAGTGTGTGATATTTTCATCACAGGATGTCATATGCATGAAGATTCTGAGCCATTCTGCTGAGTCACTCCCACAGCTGCACCATGTGGGGTTTATTAGTTTTGATTCAAAAAATCATAATAACAATAAAGAACAAAAGAAAAACAGCACATTTTCACTGATGCACAGTACACTGGGAGTCAAGACACAGGATGGAATTCCTCAGCATGATCATGTTTTGCTGGGAGATCACTTGTATAATTTGGGGACAATTGATGATATTAAATTGAGAAAAGCTGTTGACTCCCTTGATGGTAGAAAGGGCTTGCAGAGAGATCCTGATAAGTTGGACAGCTGCGCAATCACCAACCATATGGAGTTTAAAGGGAGCTGGACTTGCTGATCCTTGTGGGTCTCTTCTAACTCAGGATATTCTGTGATTCTATGATTTAAGGTTGAAATAAAAGCATAATTTTGGACTGTTCTCACACAGCATTTATGTCTGCTTTTTCTGTGGATGAACTGTGTGAATTTACAAGCTCAAATAATACCTGATTGCCACTTTCATGTGCCAGCATAATACAGTATGCATGAATCCTATGTATACAAATGCAATAGTCAGAGAAAGCTACAATCTCTTAAGCTAGTCACTACAATACATGCAAAATGAATCTCTTAAATTTTCTAAGTGGCAAGACTCACTTTTTAGAGCCTCTTCCATGTTGGGTTTTAGATGCTTAAAAAGAGATAGAGGCTAAAAAGTCTTAATTTGCTGGCTGAAAACTGCAACTCCATGTATTTGCCTCTGAAAATTCAGAATATATTTCTAAGTAAGAAGTGTTAACAAACAGTTAACTGTTTTTTGAAATCTCTTTGAATATCTCTTAAATTCTGTTCACTTACAAAGAATCATAGAGTCATAGAATGATCTGGGTTGAAAAGGACCATAATGATCATCTTGTTTCATGGGAAGGGTTGTCAACCACTAGACCAGGCTGCCTAGAGCCAGAGTAAGCAGACTCCTTAGAAGTCTTGTGTAGCCCAAGAAATAGGGAAGGAATTCTAAGTGATTACAGCTATAACTGGTGTAAGTCCTAATACTGTTATTATGCTAAAAATAATGTCATCTATGCTATCTCAGAGGGAGCCCTCACATATATAACCCCCCTGTGGCAGGAGGGTTGGAAACTGATGATCCTTGGGGTCCCTTCCAACTCAAGCCATCTACAATTCTATGATATAAGAGCCTTTTATGTCTGTGAGCCAGTATATAAGAATGTCTGCAAGGTTTACTAAACTTAAAAAGCAAATAGAAAGTGGACAGCCCTTTAAGGCAGCCTGGACATTAGACAGACTTTATTGAAGAGAGAATCTGTTTCAGTTCTGTGAGTATCATGCAGAGTCTGGAGGTGCTGCTGGAGCTATTCCTTCTGCAGTCAGACAGAACTGCTCCTGCAGCATACTCCTGCAGAGTAACTAAGAACAAAACTGGGCTTAAGATAGATTACACTATAATGAACTATGGTTTGGTTTAGGTGTTTTTTGTATCTATGTCATTCTGTAATCCAATGGCCAAATTCATACTTTGCAAGAATAAACAAGACTTCCCTAATCTTGTCTGGTGAAAATCAGGCCCTTGAAGCTATCTGTCATGCCCTTTAATCTCTGCTTCCAGTGAACTGGTTTGTCTCCTCATCTCAGACAGTGCCGATTCACTCTTTCTCATCTCACTCAGTGCCTGCTTGTCAACACATTTTCAAGCTGAAAATGTGAACCTGCACCAAAGAACCCTGCACCAAACTGAAAGTCAGTCTGAGCACTCGTGATATCAGCTGCGAGGTCCATAGAGGAAATTGTGCCATAGCCCATGCAGCTCAGTGTTTCAAAGCAGGAACCAGGAATGAAACAACTGATGTTACCTGCATTACCTGGCACTAGCACAAAAATAATAATAATAATAATAATAATCTACAGTAAATGTTACCATGGGTAATGGGGTGATGTAGCCTCAGTTTAATCTCCTTTCTTTCTGAGACTTGTCTTGCCAAATTCAATTCTTGTTCAATAGCAATTTTATCTACACTGCATCATGTGGAGCTAGTTCAACAGCTTCATCAGCAAGACTGATCATTGGGATTACCTGTCTGCTTCACCTTGAGTTCTGTGAAACATACTTGTCTTGACTGTATCAACGAACTTATCTTGAGAGCAGCCAAGAGAGATACATACATTAGACTATTGCTTCTAGTACTGGTATGAATGAAGACAAGTATTCCTCAGACATCTATCACATTTCCTAAGGTTTACATGGAGTTCCTGCCAAGTTCATTCTTCCTATCCACAGTCTACTAACAACCTGCTTTTTATATCTTTGTTAATCTTAGCTCTCATGCTCTTCAGGAAAGGAGGTCTGGGGAGCCATTCCAGTAGAGTGTCATTACAACTCTTCCCCCATTATTTGATGACACATTTCCTTGTTTCCAAAGTTATGGAAGCCAAAAGAACATATGGTTGATAATTTATAATAAACCACTGGCACTCTGCCTCTACGGATGCTTTAGCACATTGTGAGGACTTGATAGTCTGCAACATTTCCTTTTCAGACAAATAATTTCCTGCTAGTTAGCACTGGCTGTGTTGACAGCTGCAAGTTTATATGGGGAACAAGAAACATTTACATGTAATGAATAGTAGTAAAATGCCTGTATGATACAGTACTGGGAGGTATGAGAGCTTGCAATAAGAGCTGAACTACTGGCCTTCTTGAGGCAGCAAGAGCATTTTCGAGCTTTCTTTCATCACAAAGCACAAGTTGATTCCCACGTTCATACAAATCTGTCTTTGGGATAGAGTTAGATAGTCTAGTTTCTGAGCTTAAAACTAGGAAACTATTTCTCCAGATGGTATAAGGTTTCTGATCAAGTCACTGTTTTTTGCCTCTAAGCCACTCCTTACTGCACTGAGTTAAGGCAAGTGGTTGCTGGTTTTCTCGAAGGAGATTGCACTGGATGGAGGGGTATCTGAACTGTGCCACGTGTGTAGGAAGGGATCTGTTTGAGATGAGATGGAAATAATGCCACATGCACCCACAGAAAATACTTGTATCACTCCATCCACAGATACTTCAGTCCTTTCAAATGTTCTTAAATCTATATTTTCCCTTTGCCTTTCTTTCCAGTGTTCCTACCTCTTCAAACAGTCAAAATATGTTTGAGTCACTTCTCTCACCAAAAAGAGTAAGCAGCTGGCCTGGATGCAGAGCTAGCTGCCTAAGAAGAGAGGATTAGATTCGTTTGAGGTGCCACAGGTTATCAAGGTGCTATAGGATATTTCTACCAAGCTGAAAAGTAGAGCACAGATACTATATAAGGTCTACTCTGTCCTATGTGGGCAGCTGGAATTCAGGTAGAAGAGTCTATTGTGACTAAAATTATTCAGGCAATGCAACTGCAGACATGAAATATAGCTCTGTTTGTCTACTGAACACTGTAGCTCGCAAGGCTACTTTGATCTTGCTCTTACAAATTCCTCTTGAGGGTTCCAAACTTGTATTTTTGCTGCTCCTATACACCCAGTAGTATAATGTGGATAGCAAACAGAGAACAGTCACTTCTTATTTCTCAGAAATGTGATACAAGATTGTCTTACAGAGAGCCAGAGGTAAACCCTAGCAAGGTCTCCATCAAAGGAATGAATGCAGAAAAAATATTATTCTGTTTATTATACCTAGCTCAAGTTTTTCCCATTTCCAGTTCATCCCATCCATTCATTCCTGCTTCTGTCAAATTATCTGGGTTTTGAAAATGACTTCTCCTTGAAACGTTTATGTTTATCATCTGGGTTAGTCCATGCTTCTGAATGAAGGTACAGTTTTATGAGCAAGTAAATCCACAGAAAGGAGAGAATGGTAACCTCTGATAATGGGAAGGAAAAGGCAAAGGAGGACAGAGAAGCATATGTTGGCGGGGAAAAGCTGAGGGCAGGAGCTGGTCACTATCCTTAAGCACTATTGTCAGAGATCCAATCCTTCAGATTATGCAGGATGCCAACAGTTCATTTGCTGATGTGAATTAACTTGGAACAGTTTGGTGTTTTCTTGCCTATTATTCAAACATGCAAAGCATTATACAAATCGAACACAGACAATTAACTTTTACCTGAAAAGATTTCTCAAGTTAGTCAGGTCTCTCCAAAAGTAATGCCTCCTATTTATTTCTATGGAAACTACCACAGATACAAAGAGCACAATAATGCTATTTGATAGAGCAAATAATTCTGAGCTACAAAACACTGTTTTTCAAGATAGTCGCCACCATTAGCGATGCATTTTTACCAGTGATGAACGTGAGTCTTCATGCTGCAGTCAGAAAAATTTGCGCCTGCAGAAGTGACCCACTGTCACTGTCATCACTGCTGAAACACACTCTCATCACAGAATGAACCTTTGAGTCACTACTTTGTTTTCTGAGAACAAGATTCGTAAAGGTCTCTGGGGACTAGTTTACAGTGACTTAAACTGAAATTCAACACCTGATTTCTTTGGGATTCAAGCTAGGTTCATGGGAACCCTAACTAGTTCGTCCCTTGTCTGGAAAGAGAGAAAATGGGGGTGTGCTTTGGTAATCCTGCAAGCAGGAGCACAGTCAAAAACAAACAGTGAAAACCAGAAAAAATAACTTAGAATTACAAAATTCTATTTAAGAGAAAATTCTATTACAGAGAAGATCATCTGAAAACATAGGTTTGGTGCCGGTGGCACTGGTGCAGTCAGCATTGTCAGTGCCAATTCACATCTGCTCCTGACACCTCTTAAAGCAAATTGTCAGGGCTGAGAAGGGCTGAAGCCACTGATCTTGTGTAGCTACAATGTGTTCACAGTTTATTAAAGTAGTTTCCAGCCTGCTCCACTTTATGTCTCAGACTACAAATCTATCAGGATGCTATTAACGGGTTTCCTGAGGACACTGATCTCTGCTGTTCTGCATAACTGGATGCAGAAGAAGTCCAGTTATGAAGATCTGGATAGCATTATCCATCATTTGAATTGTGTTTCGTGGGTTGTAAGATGGAATTAAATGCTACTTTAAAGCTTCGAATGAAATGAGCTTTGAATTGTGTATTTAGTAAATGTCTCTCTTCACTGTAGTTTTTCATGCTTCTGATTTCTGCCTTCTACAGTCCATTAGAGCTTCTGAAGACACATGGTGAGACAGATAAAGACTGAATAAAACCAAGGTATTTATGGAACTGGCCCTTCATTTGCAGACTCTGCACTAAACCATTAAGGTTTATTTTGAAACAGCATTTTGAGATTGTAACTATGTATAATAATGGCACACGTAACTTGTCTAGGAGAGTGGGTGCCAGATTTCATCAAGAAAAAAGTTTCTGAAATAGGCTCATCATACCACTGAAAAATTTGAAAAGGCAACAAGGGAAAATCATGAAAAATCCTACGGCTTTGCACCTCCCATGGATGTCTGACTGTAGCAGAAATGTAGGGGAGCAGAAAATGTGATGGCATTAGTATGATCTCAGCAGGCAATAAGACATGAGAAATCTAGACAGAGGAACAGACACAGTTTTGAGACCAGTAGCACACTGGTAACAATGAATGATGGTGTGTGGACTTGACTGCAAACATTTTTTGAATTCTTTTCCAACTCACTCTGCTCCTCAGCAACGCTGTTCACCCTCCTCCTAGGCCTCTGTTTAGAAGGCTGGAGGTTTCCTGGGTTTTGAACAGCACTTAATGCAAAGAAACATGAAATACCATTGTTTGGTTATGCATTGTAAATAAATTATTTACAGTTTGGGGCTCTGTGTCTGTTTATCACTGTAGGTACAGGTGTAAGTACCAAGATGTAGGTAGCAGGAGGCTGCAGTGTGGCCTCTATGAGGAAAGACCACGGCTGCCTCATGCCAGACACAGCTACTTCCAGCCAGTTCCAACAGGCCCACGGCAGCCACAGCTGAGCCTGTCAGCCCTCAAAACATAAAGGGTGCTTCCCCGTAGGGCCTACTTTTCTGTTGTAAAGGGAACACTTCAGTCGTCCCTAGAAACTGAAGCATGTCTGTTTCTTGAAACAGGAATAGTGTGAATTTCCTTAGGGCAGCAGCCTATTCAGCTTGCAGATAGTAGCTGTGTTTCTATGGAGCAGGGGCATGTTCAACTCTCCATAAACGAACCTCTCCTTGGAGTGGTGGTCGATCACACCATTCATACAATTGCTCCTTTATGGGGAATAATTGCAATCTCAATACTCATCACTGATGGAGTTCCACAGCTCTGCCAGAGACACAAAGCTGCGCCAGCCAGTGTAGCCCTGGACTTCTAAGGGCATCCAACACCTGTTGCTGTTCAATCTCAGCTTGTCCCTTGAAGAATTATCCTTTATTCTGTTATCTTCCATAGAAAATACCCGAGCACACTGCCAGGCATTTTCCTCAACCTCTGCAGCAACAAGTGCTCAACACAACGCTCACAGACTGCCCCAATGACACTGTAGGACTCTGAATGTAGTATTCTTTGTCCAATCTTCCATTTATCCCCTGGCAGAAGAATAATTTTTGCCTCCTTCCTCTTGTTCTGTTGAGCCAGCAAGACAGACCCATAGCCTTCTGCTGATGTTATCAGAGGTGAACAGTTCTTTCTGGATGCTGTTCTTTGGGCTCTTCATACTGATCCACTTTTGCTAGAAGGAGAGCCCCCTGGAAATTAATGCACATTGCTCTTGATCAAAGGCTTGTTTTTAGCTCTCCCTGGGAATTAGTGCATGCTTATTGCTGACGTCACAGCCTGTGGGGCACTCTCACCCCCAATCTGGCTCCAGTAGCTGGCACTTAGTCCTTGCAACGCATATATGTGAAATAGAGAAAGAGATCTTGTAGAGATGGTTGAGAGAATATTCAATAAGATAAAGCAGACTGCAGGGGTCAGCCAGGCTTGTATACTACTGCTTCATGTGTGACCAGTTGCTTTTATACCCTCTTCCGTCTACCTTCACCTCATTGTTCTTCCCTGCACACCCTTCCCCTCTCGTAACCCCTCATGGGTTGTATAGCTCTATTGACTTCTGCATCCCTCTCAATATGTTCTCTGGGGTCTTCCCTGGTTTACAGCTTTATCTGTTGCAAAGCTGTGGTTAATCTCCTTGAAAGCAGTGCTTATGGTTTCTTAATATTATCATCAGTAACCACCAGTTAAGATGACTGGCAAGGTTTGTTTCTTATCGTTGTTTCCATGTCTGTTTTGCTAGGCTTGTGATTCTTTTCTTTTTTTTTTGATTTTTCCTGGTTTCTCCCTTTGTTCTTAGTTTCCCAAACAACAAGAATTAGATAACCTTGCTGGAAATAAACACTCTCACACTTTCACATATCCTCTTTAATCACCGAGACCTAACAGGTTTGGTTCTCATCAATGCCTCCATTTTCAGTCACATTTGTGTCCCTGTGTATTCTTGTTTATGGATTCCTCCTTTTCATACAAATTCTTTTTTTAAAATTTGAACTCTTGACTCTTAAGGGAGCAGACTCTTTCCTTTCATACACTCTCACAGGTTTTGTGTCCCAAAGGCATTAATGTATATCTGCCCTTGAAGCAGGAACCTACTGAGCCCACCCCAAGAAATTAATGCACATCTACACTTAGAGTAGGGGTGTATTCAATCTTCTTTTGCAGTTCATGTATGTCTCTCTTTGAAGTAGGGTCTGACATGGAAAAAAAATTGTGACATATTTATGAATTTTGGTTGTGCTTACTCATAAATATGAACATAGCTTTCTTCCAAGCTTGGTACTCAAGTGTGGAGAAAGGACGGCTTGCTGTTGAAATATGATACATTTTCCAGCTCTTTCTCTTGCTACCCAGGCAGTACAGAGTTTTTAGGGGCCGTGCTAGCCACTACGTCCTGCTACTGATGGCATATGATCTGAGCTGTTTGCATGTGCATGGAATCTGGTGTCACTCAGCATGGTCGAAAATCTGTGCTATTCTGTAAATGGATACAAGTGCTTTCAGACCCTACAGTCTGAAACTGAATCTGTACAGCTATGTGAAAACTTTATCCTGTAGAGAGCTGAAGGCCAAACTTTCTGGTAATTTATGCTCTGTGAACCCTGTTTAGTTCCAAGAAAAGGGGAAAATGCTGGATCTTTGTGAAACCAAATTGAAATAATGTTGTCTTAAAAAGCAGCCTTTTAACCTCGAGCTTAATTTTTAACAGGAAACTTTGGCAATACTTCAAACATTTCTCCAGTATTGTCCTCCTGAATTAATTCACTAGGATAAGCAAATTTTATCTGATAATTTGCAAAGAGGATGCTGATAAATTAATTAGTGAGGAAGCAAGGGAAGTAATTTATGAGGGATTTTTGCCTGGGCAAGGATGACCTGGCATGTGCTCAGGATAGTGTAAAGACTGGAGAATAGAAAAATAATAGCCCGTATATTGTTAGGTATGTTAGTTATTCACATAGTTACTAAATACGATGGCAACAATAAGATCTACACAGGGGGCACTGTGCAGTGAATTAAGATATAGTATCCAGTCAAGCTTCTTTCTGCAGTCATTCCTGTGCAACAGCACTGAAATCAATGCAGTTGCATGTCTATAACTGAGGATAGCCTTTGGCATAGCATTCTGAGAGGAGTTAAGCTAGAGGTCAGTCACACAAACAGACAGTTACATCACCCATATTAAATAACGTTTGGAAACTGACTGCTCCAGAATCAAATGAGCAGCTCAATCAAAAGATTCTGGTCTTCATGTCTCTTTTGCACATGTTCTTGCAATTGCGTACATGAATTAAGTGCATAACTGTGTGTTTAAATCTTACTTAAGTCAATTAATGTGTTGAGCATAATTTGTATAAGTTAAAAGGGAAAAGCAAGTAAAAATGAAGGTTGGAGACTGGAATAATTTGTCATGAGGGCCTTCTTTTAAGGTTGTGGTGGGTTGACCTGTGGTGCACATAAGCCCTCCAGCCATTCACTCACTCACTTACTTACCTGCAGGGAACACAAGGATGATGAACAATGGTTTAATAACTAAAGCAAAGTGCAAGCAGAGCAAAACAGGGGTCCATTCATTACTTTGCCAGTCAAATGTTTGGCCATTTCCAGAAAGAAGGTCTTGATAATGTGTAACAGTTGCTTTGGTAGACAAATGTTGTCACTCTCCTCTCCTGCTTCTTTTCCCCAGCCTTTATAGCTGAATGTGACATCGCACGGTATGGAATAGCCCTCTGGTCAGTTTGGGTCCACTTTGGGTCTTTCTTGACTGTGTCTCCTCCCAGCCCCTTGTGCACAACCAGTTTCCTCACTGAGCATGTGGATTGGGAAAGAGAAAAGCCTTAATACTGTGCAGATACTGTTCAACAACAGCTAAAACAGTGATGTATTATCAGTGTTGCTTTGGTCACAAACCCAAAATATATGGCTTCTGTGAAGAAAACTAGCTCTGTCCCAAACTGACCTAGTACAAATGTTCATTTTTCCTTCTAACACAATTGGTAGCATAGTGAATGCTTTAGAATACTGCTGACAGATGCCTTTCACGACTTCTACCAAAGCCTTTTACAGCTCTGCTCCCACTGATCCCACCACAGCTTACTCTTTTATCCCCAGCAGCTACAAGGGCAAGGAAACAAAGGAGGTATCATTACTGACAAGTGGTTAGACAATGATACGAGTCTCCATTCCCGTATTTTGCTTTGAAGATATTTTGGTTACTTTACCATTCTGTTTACCCAAACTCAGTTAATCAAAATTTTTAATTAAATAAGGATTAGTTTTGTCCCTCAGGACTTCATAGTACTATTTCCTGGATCCAGAAGACCAGAAGTCAATATCCTCTGGACAGCTTCCCAGCACAAAGCTTGCGGAGAGCCACACTGCAGCTTGCTGAAAGCCAGTTATGCTCTGGGTTTCCACATTCATATAAGGTACAACAGAGATTTCTTACCAAGCGTTTAGAATGTTTAAATCCCAGTCTCTTCCTTACCTTAACTAAATGTACTAAGTATATCCAAAAGTGTTCTTCCAAATTTGGTGCATTGTAATGCATTTGAATTCTAACAGACTATTTATCTGAATACTCTTTTTGTTTTTATGTATACCTCAGCTAAAAGAAAAGAGGTGCAATATGTACAGTTAGTGCATCTTCCACTACTTGCCTTTATAAAGCTCACATAACTTCTGACACTGAATTCCCAATAACGTTTTGGCTGAGGAGGTCCGCGCTTTGTTCTTGTTTCAATTTAAAGCACATGAGATGATTCATTAGAAACTGTTGCTGCCAAAATGCATTTGCAGTGAGATCCATTCAATTACAGTACTTTTGTTTCAGGAGATGTCATCAGTGATGTTGTGCAGATAGCCAGGATTATTTATTGATTTTTACCAGTGTCTCCCTAGGCATATCTAGCCACCTAAATCTGTGTTTTATAAAGCCATAGTTCTTACTTCATTGGTGAGCTCCACCAGTGCCTACCTTCCTCACAACTTGATGTTGTCGGGCATATTAACACTTTACCTGAGCCTTGAGACATTAGAAAATAAATGGCAAAGATGAACATCAGCAAAACTTCCTCTAGATTTTAAAATAAAAAAATATGATATTAGTAACCTTCTGAATTCCATGAGACTATCCCGATAATAATGTCCAGAGTGAACAATTTTGAAAGTAAATGAAATGCAAGATTGTTTTATCTACATTGTCACATGTATAAAATGTACTATTTTCTGGGTGGTCATTTGCTGCTTTTTACCTAAAATACTTAGAATAAATCAAATATAATGTGTAAATCACATTTCAAAATACCCGCTGTTTACTTTTCTTCATTTTCTTGTCTTACTTTCTTTGTATGAAGAACTTCATTTACATCAGGCAAAATCCATTAGGGTTTTAACACAGAAAATTATAGCTGAAGTTTTCTGAAATTACGCTGAGTAAGTGCACACAAAGAAATTCAGCCTTCAGACATTTTGAAAATGAAGTTTTGAAGCCTATGGAGAAAATCTCAGCCTGACAAATAAGTTTTCAGATGTTGCACATACACTACATAAGTTACAGGAAAAAAAAATGTTCTACATGTTTTATATGTATTTTCAGGTTGAATATTTGGAAGAATTTCTTCTCAGAAAGAGTGGTGAGGCACTGGCACAGGCTGCCCAGGGAGGTGGTGGAGTCACTGCCCCTAGAGGTGTTTAAGGAAAGGACAGATGTTGTACTGAGGGACATGGTTTGGTGGGCAATATTGGTGGTATGTGAACAGTTGGACTAGATGGTCTTGGGGGTCTTTTGCAACCTTAGTGATGATTCTATTTTTCATGCTTAAAATATTCAGATAGTTTTCCTGCTCTCTCACACATGCTACTAGATGCCTCAACAATCACTAACCCAAAATGTTAGGTGTAGAAGAACACACACACACACACACACACACACACACAAAAACAGAAAAAAAAAAAAAGAAAACCAATCTCATAGGAAATGACTTTATTCAAAATGTCATTTTTTAGGAATGAGAGTCTGATATCTTCAAACTTCTAACAAATATTGTATGTCCCCTTAGGAAACTCCAGCTCTTTGCTTCCTTATGATGAAATGCAATCACTTGCCTTACAGTATGATGAGATTTCAGAACTTGAAACTGTTGCACTGGAAACATGTTGCTGTCTCAGAAATGGATCTTGATCTTTCTGCAGTGAAGCCAATGTAAAGAATAATTCAGTATATGGAGAACTCATGAATCTCTAAGGACCAATAGAAGACAGCTTTTTGACTGGGAGGACTTTTAAAAAAGATGGGTTTTGATCATGCTTAGGAGATTAGAATATCCAAGTAGGAAAGAATTATCAAGAAAATGTGAGAAGGATCAAAGAGAATACACTACTTATCTGCTTCGTGTGCAATGTAGCTTTCTGGTTTGATGCAGCAGTGCTCATTTTTCTTGGAAAGTTCATGCTGTGAAAAACCTTAGGGAGTTCCTTGGCTTCTGTCCTCTGTTTCTAAGAAAGGTTCCTTGTTGAACTGTCCAGAAGAAAAATAACACAGAGATACATTGCAAAAATGCTAAGAAAAGGATTTCAAGGCAGAGTGAAGCTATTGTGTGTGAAATGCACTGGTGGCAGCATTGCATCAAAATGCATAGGAGACAAACACAGGAGAGAAGTGACATAAGTGCTTACAGAATACATTAATATTTTAATTTAATGTCTCCCATTTCCTTTGGAAAGAGCGCATGTTTTCCCTTGCCTTCCTTTTATCACTGATGTCCTTACAGTAGTCCTTGTTGCTTTTGATGGTCCTGGACAGATTTAATTCTATCAGGGCCTTCACATTCCTAATCCGATTACCTGACTGCTCAGACAATGTCTGTATTCTTTCCAGGCTACCTATCCTTTCTTCTACCCTCTACAGGCTTCTTTTTCATGTTTCAATTTGACCAGGATTTCCTTGCTCATCCATACAGACCTCCTGATATTTTTTCCAATTTGCTCTTTGTTGGGACACATTGAGCTTGGAGGAGGTGATCTTTGAATGTTAACCAACTTTCTTGAGCTCCTCTTCCTTCCAGAGGTCTTCTGCTTTGCAGATCCATGAAAAGGGCAAAGTCCAGGGTAGCAAGATTGCTGTGCATTCTCCTATTTGCCCTTAGCACTATACCATTTCATGGTCACAGTAGCCAAAACAATGAGCTTCATATTCCCCATTAGCCCTTCCTGGTTGTAACAAGGTCCAGACTAGCACTTTCCTTCATTGACTGTTCCATCACTTGGAGAAGGAAGTTGTTACACTCAGTGCACTCCAGAAACCTTCTGGGTTGCTTATGCCCTGCTATGTTTGGGTGGTTGAAGTCTCCCATAAGGACTAGGGCTTGTGAACATGAGGCTGATTCTATCTGTCTATAGAGAGTCTCATATGCTCAGATATTTTTTGCAAAATTGTTCGTAAGTGACATAATTTCTTTTCCTGGAGATCACTCACATGCCTGTCATAAAAATGCTTTGATTGGGATGACACTGAGAAATGTGTAAAAAAATATATTATTCTTCATTCAAGCTGGTAAGCTTCCCTAAAGGGATTTGCAGCTATGTTGAAGGAAGTGCTGGCAGTATGAGAATAAGGGCAGGCAGAGAGCATAACATACTCTGTGACCGAGAAAATAATCTCTAAACAGAGAATCTTATCGCATAGAACTTTCTGTGTTGTTCTGATGAAATGAAAGATTTTGCAGTAAAATATACATGAAAAGAGAAAATTGAGCTGCCACCACACTGCATGATGAACAGCTGTGAGAGGAGCCAATATTCCCGGCATGTGTGTACCGGGCTGAGTCCATCCTGCACTCCTTTCCTCTGACAAGTCTTCTGGGTGGCAGCAGACAGCTTTGATGATCAGAGACTTTTCTATTCTAGGATGAACGTCCCAAGGCCATATTCCAAAAACCTACCTGGTTTGACCTCACTTGACTGATCCCTTGCTTGACTAAGTGGAGAAGGCTTGTTGGGCTTTGGACACCTGCTAGACCAAAATTATTATGTTTGAAGAATAATATGATCACAATTTTATTTGAGCATATGAACAGGAAGGGGGATGGCTATTTACGAGGGTGGATAGTGATAGGACAAGGGGGAATGGTCTTAAACTGAGAAAGAGGAGGTTTAGGTTAGATGTTAGGAGGAAGTTTTTCACTCAGAGGGAGGTGACACACTGGAACAGGTTGCCCAAGGAGGCTGTGGATGCCCCATCCCTGGAGGCATTCAAGGCCAGGCTGGATGTGGCTCTGGGCAGCCTGATCTGGTGGTTGGCAACCCTGCACATAGCAGGGGGGTTGAAACTAGGTGAGCATTGTGGGCCTTCTCAACCCAAGCCATTCTATGATTCTATGATTCCTTGGGCAGTCAGTTAAATGGGGAGTTTGGTGGCCCTACATGTGGCAGGGGTGTTGGAGATTCATGATCCTTGAGGTCCCTTCCAACACTGGCCATTCTGTGATTCTGTGATTCTATGATTCTGTGATTCTATGATTGTATGATTCTATGAATATGGCAACAAAAAAAGACATTTACAGGGCCAGATCCAGTTTGCTGCTGTTGCAGATATTCTGTGCACAGAAATTTGTTCATCAGCAGAACAAGCTTCTAGATTTATACCAGCTGTGTGTTCATCTATGAAGCCCTGAGGACTGGAGAGATTCAAGTAAGACTCTGAGCACTGGAAGAGGATAATTTGAAAATGAGTCCAAACTGGGAGAGAGTAGAGAAAATGCTATCTAATCTGGGAAAAAGTACCACTCAGAAAAGCCAGGACACAAGCCTGATTGACCAAGAGGGATATAGTTAAGCCCACAGCTTTAACGACTGATTTTACCAGCCACCAGGATATATGAAGCATCACAAATCTATGGGAAAGATTGGCAATCAAAGGATGTATAAACACATTACTGAAATAGCACTGAAAATACTGTGTGTCAATTACATCATTTTACAGGGTCTAGATTTTCTTTCCCTTTTCTTCAGACCAAAGTTTTCGTATATCTTTTTCCCTTATAAATTTTGTATGACATAAGCTCCTTTCAACAGATTTCAAAGCAATTTTGTTTAAAAATAATCTATTTAACCTCACTTATTGCATCCCATGGATATTATCCTGTGCTGGATTTTTTTCTCTGTGGTGCTAGTTTTAAAATTTCTGTTTATTTGAAATGTACTGTATTTTTTAATAATGCAGTGTAACCAATCATGTCCAAAGAAGGGCAACAAAGCTGTGAGGGCTCTGGAGCACAAGTCTTATGGGGAGCTGCTGAGGGAGCTGGGATTGTTCTGAAAAGGAGGATCAGGGGAGATCTTATCGCTCTCTACAGCTGACCAACAGGAGGCTGCAGCAAGGTGGAGGTCAGCCTCTTCTCCCAGGTAACAGAGATAGAATGTGAGGGAATGGCCTTAAGTGGTGTAAGGAGAAGTTCAGGTTGGATATTAGGACAGATTTTGTCTCAGAAAGAGTGGTGTTGCATTGGCACAGGCTGCCCAGGGATTTGGTGCAGTCACCATCCCTGGAGGTGTTCAGGAACCATGGAGATGTGGCACTGAGGGACATAGTAAGTGGGCATGGTGGAGATGGACTGATGGTCAGATTAGATGATCTTAGAGTTCTTTTCCAACCTTAATGATTCTATGTTTCAATGAAATTGCTTAGGTACCAGTGAGTTTATTTATGCAAGTGACAATTGATGCAAGACATCCAGTGGCCCCTCTCAGTGCCACGTGGACTGTTCTTAAAGCCAGCAGTCTGACAGGCACACATATTTAGAGAGTGGTGATAAAGCAGGTAGAGATACAGAGTATCTCCCAGTATCAGCAGCAATGGCTAAAACCAAAACTCCATTCAGTTTTGAATTACACAAACAGAAACTGTTCTTCATTTAGTAGGAAAAGACCCCTGCCCCTGGAAAGCTGCTGAGAAAGTGCCTGCACATAAAGGGCTAATATGAGGATGTGGTGAGCAGCAGCTTTGCTCCAGCTGCGACAGAGACCGCAGGTGCTTGGGGAGAGAAAAGGAGGTTTGGAAAGGAGTGTAGGATCCCTGGCTGAAAGATGAGACGAGTAAAGCAGATAAAGATGGGTTTGAGGTTGGAGATGAGGGAAAGTGGCCAGGACAGGGTGTAGGTGCTCAGGTACATTTTCTTTTTAAGGGATGCACGAGGAAGCAAAAGCAGTCAGTAAGGTCATGCATGCCTGTCCATCAAATCTCTAAGGAAAGGGGATGTGCAAGGATCCTTTGTAAGGAGCAGCTGAGGGCACCTTTCTCTCACTGCTGATGCCAAATAGCTGCTTCTGCTCTGGGAGGCAGCATCATTCTGATAAACAATTTTGTCTTTATGAAGAACTTAATATTACCGTGTAGTATTTGATAACAGTATTATTACATCCTTTCTTTCCTCCTTCCTGCAGAATAGTTTTAGAAATCTGTGCAGCTTTGAGTTACAGACATGAAGTGATGGAGAAGCTTCTAAGTATAGATTCTGGGTCTTGTGGATTTAGATGTAGATTCATGTGTAACTGTATTATTATTCTTTATTTTTCTTTAAGAAAACGCTGGACTAATAATGATTTGACTGATAATATTTCAAAGATACTAAAAACAAATTATTGAGTATATATATTTATATAAGCTGTGCCTCCTCTTTCCTCATAAATAAAATTGTAAGCATTAGTAGTGGCAGGAGCTTAAAAAGCTACAGATGAAATGCCAGCTCCTACCTTTACCATTATCCTTGAAAGCAAATATACAGTGCTGACTGTGAACAGTATATTTTAAAACTCTCTACTTAGTCCATGCTATTTCTTTTACTATTATTCTAACAGAAGAACTTCGGTAAGTCACTTAAGTCTAAAGTACATGAGTTTATGGCAGAGAATAGGCTAAGAAAGCAACATTTCATCACTCCCACATCATGAATGAATGAAAGCAAGAAAACAAGAGTTAGATACATATTCAGGTAACTAAACATTTCTGGACAAAAACACATAGTGTCTTCTTAGGGTAATCAACAGCATCTTTGAAATGATTGTTCTTTTGCAGTAATAAAACTACTGTGAGTTAACAGTTGTTCTGCAATTGCAAAAAGCAGGGCAATATTCACAATACATCAGTTGGAATCACTGCCAGATCTACCAGTATTTATTTCCTTCATCACTTTGTATGCCTGGTTTCCATAAGTGGCTGAGTAGTTGAAGGCTCTGAGACATGTTGTAAGGTGAATGTAAATCTTACTTTTAATGACATGTAACAGTTTCCAGGGTGTATTTATTTCTATGTATCTTAGAAGGGGCGCAGACTTTCCAAGTATTAATTCTGCAAAGTATATACATGTTGCAGATTCTCCATATCTTTTCATTTCCTTTAGGAGGGGCAACATACTGAATGTAGATGTACAATCTGCTACTCTCTGGTAATGAAAAGCAACTCCAAAATTCCATTTTTCTTCCTCTTCTTTCCTATAGTCACACAGAAATTAGACTTCAGATAAAGTCTGAGTGAAGACCTGCCTCACATTTTGCTGGACAGCCTCTTAGCAATCATAGAACAGAATCATATTGCAAAGACACTTGGTGGTGGTGTTTGCTTTAGTTTTTGTTTGTTTGTTTGTTTGTGTTTTTGTTTTTTAATATATAAATGCAAATAATCATATCCATGTAGGCATATTTGTTTATATATATAAGAAAAGAAGAAATAAATTCATATTAATTCCTGGAAGGTTTGGAAGCAGCTTTGTGACTGCAGCAGATGTAAGGGTAAGTTTGCTGAAAGAAAGAGGCATGTTGTGAGGTAGTTTTTTCCAGAGAACTCAGAATAGGAGAGCATGCAATTGAATGGAAGTAGATTGAAACAAATGTGTACTTCAGTATGATGACAGACTCTCCTGGATATGTGAGAAAGAAACTGCCAGTGAGCATGGAAACTTAAAAAGTACTGTGGTGCTTATTAAAAAACTTGTCAGCCCACATAGCCTTCCTTGTCTCATACACTCATCTGATGTTTCAGATACCCCTCATCCTGCCTACTCTTGCATTCTCCTGGGCCTTGCAACTTGGCTAGGAATTTTTAATGTTTGATTACTAGATGTATCAAGAAGTAGAACAGTGCTTTTATTGCCTGATGACTGTCAACAACTTCAGATTTAAAATTACTCTGAAGTCTGTATTAAGACCACAGATTTCAAATTACAAAGATTTTCGTGTACATAAATTTGGAGATGCAGTTTCTGTTAAAAAACAGCCCATGGTTTCCTAAGAGGGAGGGAGAGAGGGAAGGAGGGAAGGAAGGAAAAGAAAGTGGCCGGTGAATGATGTCACTTTTATATTTTTGATAGATAAGATGCTGTTGTCTGAGGTCCTTATAACTGTGAGCAGGAAGATTTCTGTGCCTGTTCCCTGCTGTGTGTTAGCATGGGCGCTAGGAAGTAGCCAGTAATCATCTATTCCCTACAAAAAAGTACCAAATTGCTGTGGCAAATTACTATTTGAAATTGAGTAACCTAGTAAATCCCAAAATACTGCTCTGTTAAGGCAGTACAGGCCTCCCATACAGCTAAGAATGAAAAATCAGTGTGTTTAAACAAAGAAATAGGTCGAGACATGGGTAGAAAATGGTGTTTGGAGGTGTGTATTTGGGAAATGAGAGAAAAGGGGGTGAGTGGGGAGAAGAGCAATCATTTTGTATTTCAGTGATGGGTTTCTTCATTCTCCCCATCACGAGTCTTAACTTCGTTGATCCTGTGGGCTGAACTGCTTCATTCTCTCCCTCCTCCATTTCCATCATGGTTCAGTGGTTCATATCAGCACTGCCCCATCTCCTTTGGTTTCCCGCTGAAACTCCTAATTTCCTAATGGGAGCTGCAAGCCAGAACTATGGAGAACGAGCAGTACCACCAGCAGCAGGCTATTTCCTGCTGACTCACGGGTATTGCCAACACTCTCATGCCCCTTTCCAAACTCCTTCCTGCACTATTTGGTCGTGCTGACTTGTAGCAAAATTAGATCCCCCTAATCTGCACAGATGGTGATGTACAGATGCAATGGTACAGCAAGCCCCAAGACCGATAAACTCCAGTGCACACAGCTGTTCATTTTGTTGGCAATGCAGTTACTCTCTCCTTAATGAAATCAATACACCCTACTTTCCCCCCATCCTTCCCCTATGTTTACCCTTTCTGACAGATCTGTTGTCTTTATGCTAGCTTCTGTGGCACTCTTATCACCTCCCACTAATGGCCGTGCAATATTTTCACATGATCTTTGGCAAATTCCTACCCACTTAATTGAATCCCTGTACTTTATCCCATGTATTTTCCATTGTATCTTGCCATTATTCATCATGTACTTTTTAATGGAATAATAGCTTTAATAAAGTATGCGTGCAATATCCATGTGTTCAATTCATGCTAGTTATCTGTTAAAGTAAGATCTGGATATCTCCCAGTTTTCATCACCTCCTCTAAGCTAGGCTGCAGAAACATTGTCAGCCTTCAGTATTTCAGTAACTCTTTAATGGACTTCTGTGATCAGTAACTATTTATCAGCATAGTCTCAAACTTTCTATTACTTTAGCTGCACAGCTGTAATAAACAATTTTTATGATTCTGGAGCCTGGATGACACCATGCTAGTCCTCCACTAAGCCACTGGGAGACTCCCTAACAACAGGTCTGCTTCCCTCTCATTCAAACTTACAAATTGCTGTCGTTTCACTGAATTCAGTTTTGACTTCATTTTCATTAGATGCAGCTTTGCTGACATTACCACACTACTTTTGAAACAAGTTTAAAACAGATTTCCCAGAGAGGCAGTGGATACCCCAGCCCTGGAGACATCTAAGGCTGGAAGGATCTCTGAGCACCTGATGGATCTGTAGGCATCCCTGTTCATTGCAGAGGGTTGGACTAGGTGGCCTTTAAGGGTCCTTTCCAACCAAAATGATTCTATAAGTGAAATAATTTGAGAGCTATGACAACTGCAGTATGTGATAAATATGCACAGAAAACACAAATTATTCTTCTTCCATTTTCCATTATTTATTGTTCTACTTACCAACCCATCTATGGGTGTTGCAGTGAATAATGTGGATCTTTTATCTTTCTGATTATCTTTCTGTATCATCATTTTGTGCTGGAGAGTACTTAAAATCAAAGAACTGGACATGTGACATGCCCATGGCATCACCAAGGCAGTTGCCAGTAGCTGGTGCCCAAATTGCAGCAATGCTGGTGTCATTTTGATTACATACCTTTGTACTGATGTCCATGTTGAAAATGGAACATCTCTCCAGCTGTGCAGCAGAGGACAGGAGGTTCCATGGTCTGGTCATGTTCTCCTCCGGGCTCGTGTCTCTCCAAGACAAAGGAGGAGGACACAAAGTCAGTTGCATCACAACCACTCCTTTCATCCGGTCGATTTAACCTACCAACCCTATCGTGCCCTCTGTCCTGCCCTCTTCAGACTATTTTAACACTCAATTAATTGACTAAGGCAAAAAAAAAAAAAAAAAATGTTGGCTGAATTTTGCATTAGCATTTGGAATTTTCCACCGTAGACCATGGCCAACATATTTATATTGTTTGCCAGTCACTGCACAAAAATGGGGAGAAAAAGCTGGTGCTTGCCTCCCCAAAACGAAAGCTGTGAATGGGGTTCATCTCCTCCAACCAAAAGCTAAAAGCTGACCTGAGAGGAAGCCAGTAAAAGAGAGCTTAACATCCCCAGGGGACAGTTCATCCTGTTCTGAGGAGAGCTGAATCAACCACGAGGGAAGACACAGTCATTCTCTTTCCTCCTGGATAATAGATGACTAACCTGAAGGAGACACTTGAAACCAAAATGGGTAAAGTTAGATAGACAAATACTATCTAGAAGGCCTAGGTATCTGACATTCCTAGCGTTCACTGGTTAATATTTTTGTAAACTTCCATCTGCCAAATTCTTTGTTTCCCATAATCCTGTATAACAATGAGCACTCCTGATAATCAGCTTTCCTCTGTTGGTAGAGGTACAGAGCAAGATAGATTAGAGAAGCTCCTTATCATCAGTTCTTCAAGTTACTTATTTTTTCCTGCTCCTTATCAGTGTCCTATTAATAAAGATTTTATATTAAAATCATCATTCAGTTGTTTGCTCCCTAACTGTAAGCATTAGCATTCTTTACAGCTACAAAACTTCATAAAGTGAGGGTCATCCTGTCCTGCAGAATGGTCACCATGGGCTATGGTTGTTTCACATCCATGCACATGGTGATTTCTCTAGCCAACAAATAAAGCAGTCCTCCAGCAACTCTGGGAACAATATTTGCCCAGCTTTACATTCAGTGTGGGTTTGCTGATATTTACAGAGTTTGTTAATCATGAAGGAAAAGAATATTACTTTGCAGCATCTACACCTAAATAATGCTTTTTTCCAGTGGGTTAGTTCATTTTTTCGTCAGTATTCTGTAAGAGAAGGCTAAATAAGAGGACTGGAACTTGCATTTTGACCTTAGGGTCTTGTAAAATATTATATAAAAGATAGATATAGACTTGTCAGAATCAATTAAGAAGCAGCGTCGAAGTTAGAAGGCTCAGTTGAGCTGGTAGCCCGCCCACACACTGGTGAGTCATTTTTGCCCCATCACCAACGAAAGCATGCATACAAGATATGTGGAGAGTGCGTCATGCACATCTAGCCAATGGGTGCAACTCCACTTCTAGACAAAATGAATGTACTCATTTCACTTTCTTAACTTCTCTGAAGACTCAAATGCCCAGTGCCAGCATGCCACACTGCCATTTCAGAAACAGAAAGAAGATACTCTTGCTCCACTCAACCAGCTCAGTTATGCATAAATGCATCAGCTAAGGAAAATCAAAAGAATTTGTAGGATTGCCACTTCTAAGTGAATTGGCTTAAAACCATTAGCAATATAAATGAGCTATTATTTAATATTGAGAGTAGAAAAATAAAACTCTATTTAATGAGCATGCAGTGCGGAACAGAACCTTGGGGATCTGGAGGTATGCAAACACAGTATGTTTGCCAGTGATTATCAATAAAAATAGCTAAGTGGTTTCTTAGCCAACAAGGAGGGCTTGGTTCAGATGCCCCCACCGAGACATGTAATGCCATTAAGGATGTACAGATACGTAGCCACCCAAGGCTGGCACAGGACCTGAAAAATGCCTGCACCCAGAAGTTGGGCAGAAGACAGCACCTCACATGCTACTAGTTGCTGACATTTAGTTGTTTGTGCTAAACTGATTCATAACAATAAGTGAACCCTTCTCCTATAAACAAATACATGACTTTGCACTGATTTATTTTCAGGCAGTTAGAAGCAGAGCTGAACCCCAAATGATGTATCCTGGTTCCCTGTGTTAGGTGTGGGGATGGTGCAGAAAGAGTGAGGTGAAGTGATAGCCTATGTGCTACAGGAGGTGCTGCTTCTCTCTCAATGTCTTCCAGAGGCACTGTGACTTTCAAGCAGATAGTTTTGGCTTGGTTAGCTTGTCTGCAAGGATCTCATAATAGAAACTATTCTGGCAATGGAAATTTGAAAGAAAGACAAGTGGAAAAACAAAGCAAAAGGTCATCTCCTGCCTTCCTGATCTAGTCCCACTCATCAGCAGCAATGGCATGAGTAATGAACATGTTAACTGAAGTGCAAAGGGCATCAGAGTTTAAAAACGATTTCTTTCTTATTAATCACTATTCCTCTTGGAAAGAAGTACTGCTTTATGGACATGACATGAACTACAGGTTAGGTTAGACAGCACACAAGCGATGTACTCAGGTAGTGTACTCAGGGAAACTGGGCTGTGGTTGCTGGAGGAAATTCCACTGAGATAAGCAGAGGAAAGGATGGTCTTTTGATCAAAGTGTTAAAATGGGTTCAATTTTTGAGTAGCTGGATTTAATTATTGATTCCGATTCCTTTTTCTTATGATCATAGGCAAGTTAAGTGGGAATTCACCTTGAGACTGAGGCATCTAATTACAGAGTATCTGTATGAGAGCTCTGGATCTTGTACTTCTGTCCCCAGTAGGAAATTTGTCCAAGTGAAATCTCCTGAGAGACCTAGCACATTTATGTAGGGTTGGCCACCTATTTCTAGTGAAACACTTGGATGTCAAAGGGAATCTCAGATGACCCTAGACATCTGTGCTGAAATATCTGAACTGTCTTAAGTCTAAGTTCCCGTCACAATCAAGGAAATAACTAAGAACAGTTACAATCAATGAACGAAGAGAACAGTGAATGGAGGCTACAAAGTAATTTAATTATATCTGCTGTAGGGAAAGCATCACTGCTCTCTGTGCTTCTTTGATTTCTATGGGAGTTCAGACACTTAGTTCAGCTCTACACACACACACGTTTAGATGTCTGCCTCTGGAGCTACATCCTATTTCATTTCTCTGTGTTACATTTCCCTGAGTATAGATAAGGACAGTAATTGCTGCTGTTTATCAGTGGCACTGGGGAATACACTCATTACAACATGAGAAGTATTGGTGTCATGGTGCCATGAGTGCTATGAGCATCTGAAGAACACAATTTAGGCACCCTGTATTCAGTAAGCTCACTGTTCAAGAGAGTTCATAGCTTTTATAGGATGACATAATCGACAAGTGCCTGTGACATACATAGATCTCTGAAATTCCTTTATTCCAAATGAATTAGATTAGGGATAGATCAAATAGTCTGTCTGAGAGTCAGCTATTCCAATTCTTCTCCAATTTCCTACATCTCCAGGCCTTGGCCACTTGTACTGTGTCACACTCACTTGTGACACCACTCTTAAGTTGTGGTAGGTTGAATAATGCTTCCCATACAATCACAGCACACAGCTTGGGAGAACTTATCTTGATTTTTGCAGATGTGAAGTATAATCTATTTTTTGCTTTCATTCAAGACATGTGAATAAAAAATTCAGTATGATTCTTTGTTGAGAGATTCTCTACGTTTATCCTCATATCATGGTTCAGTCCCTTACACTGAAGGAGGAGATAGAACATGAAAATTTGATATAATGATGGGATTAAGCATCTTCCCTCCTAATTGCACTTCAATCATCTTCTATTGAAAGACTCTTGTTATTTCCTCATATTATTAAAATAACATGACAATTATGGTACACCAGTTCTCAGGCAATCTACTTCTGATTTTCATAGCTCTTTCTGTGCCTGGGTATGATAAGAAAGAGAAAAATAAGAACAGAAAGAACAATGCGATCTAAGATTTTTAAATTATTATTCAATGAGGCCAAAACTTTTCCCTATGTATTACGTCAGGATGTGGAGCCCTCAGTACAGGGGAGACATGGAACTGTTCAGCGTGGCTGTAAGAAAGAAGGGAACAGACTCTACAGCAGTGTTTGTTGTGACAGGACAAGGGGAAACAGTTTCAAACTAAAAGAAGGAAGAGTTAGGTTGGATACAACGAAAAAGTTGGGTTTTTTTACTGTGAGGATGGTGAGACGCTGGCAAAAGTTGTCCAGAGAGGAGGTGGATGCCCTGTCCTTGGAGACATTCAAGGTCAGGCTGGATAGGGCTCTGAGCACCTATCGAGTTGTAGATGTCCCTAGATAACCTTTAAAGGTCCCTTCCAGGTCCAATGATTCTATGATTCCATGATTCTTAGTTAGATTTCAGTCATATTGCTTCTTACTACATGTTCTTTTCAAATTTAAGCTTGCTGGCTTGCAGCAAGAATATTGCAGTTGGCAGAAATTTTGGGGAAAAAAATTCATATCAATAGTAAAATTTTAAATGCAGCTATCTTATAGCCTAGCAGGACCCACACTTATTCATGAATTACAACAGCACAAAGTTTTTTACAAGTAATGTATTAATTAAGCATATCAATTAATTCAGAAATAAGAACAGGGATTCTTGCTCATTTTCATCAGACCAAGTGCATTTTCTACTTATGCATAAACTTTGTATGTCTGTAATGGATTCTTCATGCTCAGAATTTACTAGACAATCATAAGATGTCTCAAGCAGTGTTTCATTTACTCAGACTCAACAGAAACTTTGTGGGATTTTTGTTTTGTTTCAGAGGGTACATAGAAGACACTTGATGGTCACCGTGGATGACACCACCTGCTTCAGTCCGTGCTCCAGTCAATAAAAGGAAGGTGCAGCAGGGAGATTTTATCTTCCATATTCCTGGGAAGCATCACACTGCAACAAAGAAGAGATGTATTGTTTTTCTAATGCAAGACTGACCTAACAGTTTTCCAATCCACAGTCCACTCCATTTGGGACTGCAACAGGACTCAGACTGTCCTGAGAGTGTGAGAAGAGTTGAAAGGACGACTGAGCCCTAGAATGACTGCATGCAGTCTGGGAGGGAGTCTGCCAGATAGGAAAGGTAGGAAGTAGGCCAGTGCGGAAGAGCAAAAAACAATAGATCTTTGCTGCTGAGTGCATGATCCCTGGGCTGGAATGGAAAGAGTGTCACGGACTCATAGAATTGCAGAGATAGAAAAGGACCTCAAGAGATCACCAAGCCCAACCCCCTGATAAAGCAGGTTCCTATAATAGATGACACAGGTAGGTGCCCAGTCAGGTCTTGAATATCTCCATAGAAGGAGACTCCACAACCTCTCCGGGCAGCCTGTTCTTACACTCCATCATAAAGAAGTTCTTCTGCATGTTAGTACAGAACTTCTTATGTTGAAGTTTTAGGCCATTACTTCTTGTTCTGTTGCTACACACCACCAAGAAGAGTCTGGACTCATCCATTTGCTACCCACCTCTCTTCAGATATTTATAAACATTTACCAGGTCCCCTCTCAGTCTTCTTTTCTCAAAGCTGAACAGACCCAGGTTTCTCAGCCTTTCCTCACACAGGAGATGCTCCAGGCTCTTTATTATCTTCTTGGCCCTCCACTGAACTCCTTCTAGGAGATCGCTGTCTTTTTCAAACTGGGGAGCACAGAACTGGACACAGTAGCCTGAAAGCGGCCTCAGTAGTGCAGAATAGAGGGGGAAGATCACCCCCCTCAGCCTGCTGGTCACGCTCTTTTCAATGCACCCCAGGATCCCATTGGCATTCTTGGCCACAAGGGCACACTGCTTGCTCATGGCCAACCTGTTGTCAGGTTTGTATTTCTCTCCCCCATTATTACAAGCACTCAATGTTTAATTCCTGAGATTTGCTAGATAGGGTGTTCTATTCCCTTTCCAATATGCAGGTTCTGTTTATAAAAGTTTCCCCTGAGGTCATTGCTTCCAAAATCCTGCTTCCTACTGCAGCTTCTGTATTCCTAGCTCATGCTGCAGGGTTGTCTATGAGGACTGACTGCTCCAAGAAGGCACTCAATGTTGTTTTCAATATGACTGTAGACCAATAGCTGTACGGAAATTTTTTTCCCTGCTTCCCATTCTGAGCAATTTGGTACACAGACAGGAAGAATAACTCTCCCATTCTCCTGCCTCTTTCTATTTTCCTCTTTCAACACAGAAAGCTAGGCATGTGTTTCAAATGAAAGCCCTGAAAGACAACCACAGTAGTGGCAGATAATGTTTATATACACCTGTTAATGAATAATAAAGTACATTTTCTATTGCAATAGAGTACACCTCAAGATATAAAGAAAAAGAAAATGCACAATTCATATTCTGGAAAAATAAGTTCATCATCACTATTGATGGATTGCTGTAGTGAAATTCTTGACCTAATTAAGATCAATGTCTTAAAATTTATTTGCACATATTGCAATACTACATTGCTTTTGTTGTTGGGGGGCTCATGTCATTTACTCGTGGAAAACATAAAACTGTAGAATAACTTTACTAGAATAGCTACCTGTCCTTTAAGTATTTCTTCTTCCTGCATTATCTAGAATACTGGAACTTGAAGAAGTGTTCTTTTGTTCTGTGCCTTTAAGTGACATTCTTATTATTAATGATTAATTTCCTCCAAAAACATTTGTGGATGAACACGTGATTTTTTTTTTTTTCTGTGTAGGCTGAGGAAGAGTATGCTGGGCACTTTACATTGACGGTTCTCTTGAATTTTCAGCAGTAACCATATTACTAAAAATTACACAAGTCTGCATGCTTTTGCATGTGTGACACATCATTAATAGAATATCTGTAAGTATATTACTTCCTTCCATGTTTTCCAGTGCTTTATTCTATATCTTCATTGCTTGCCTTCATACAAGATGCTTGATCTTTTATAGATGACATCTGTATAATCAATGAATTTACAGATGTTATAATTAAGAAACATGCAGGAAAGTTAGGCTAACCAGCTTATCACGCTAAAGAAAGCGTTCCCTTGTCCTAGGCTCACTAAGAAGACTTCAAGAGGAAGGATCTCCAAAAGAGATCCTTCCCCAGTGGTGGTCAGCTCTTAAATGAGGTCTAGGAGAGGTGAAGCAAGACTCCAGCCTTTCTGATAGCACAGGAGAATTGCCTTCACCTGTGCTCCCAGGGCTGAGTCATTGCTCGCCTCAGGTGGTCAATCAGAGGTTCAAGCCGTGATTCAGCAGTTCCCACAGAACGTCAAACAGCTGTTATCTGGTATGTTTAGTATTTTAATTCATTTAATAAATGTATTCACATTAATCATATAATAAAAATGATGGTTTTATCTTAGCAAAGCTAAAAAAGTTCAGACCATTTCTAGTGGCATTATTCCTAGGAGGCCATAGATGCAACAACATTCTTTAAAATTAATCACACAAACTGATTTCTTGGCCTTATAGCACGTTAATGTGACTCTCCTGCATCCTGGATAGTGATTCAAATAAGGAAAAGGTAAAAGCCCCAGATTGATTTGCTATCTTCCCACTCAAGGACAGTATTTGGGGAAGGACTGTTAGGGAACACAAAACTGAGTTACATTCCAGTGGTTTCCTAATAGACTCAGGAATCTCAATAATGTGATACTGAAGAAAACCATTAACAAAATACTTACTTCAGACATAAAGGATCTTAGGTGTTTGGTCACCAAGTTAACAGCATTGGTCATGTCTTCACACTTGCCAAAGTGTGTAAGTTGTGCCCTCTATGTAAATAAGATTAGATCATGTATTGGCTGCATACGTGCTTTCATACAAGCAGTTAATGTTGATTGTTTCACCTTTTGCTTTTCCCTGGCATAGTTTCCTACATTGGCATCTCAACAGAATCATAAAGATTGCTTTGTTGTCCAGCTCTTCACTGTCATGCTCCTCTTCAATAGTGCTGTAATAATACTGAACTGTAATAATACTGAATTCTGTTTTAGCAAATCAAGCTAAAACAGAAAGTCACAATGAAATTTTTGTGCCAGCTTGGATGAACTGTCTTTTCCAGTATACAGCAGGTTCTCATCTATTCTGACACTGTCTCTTTGGAGTATATAATGAAGTCTAGGGGATTATTTGTTTTGTTGCGTCAGCTGATCATGTTCTGTGACTCCATTCCTGCTAAGACGAAATGAAACCCACAGACAGTTCTGTCCTACACACTCTGACCTCTTAAAGGACACAGATGAGTCACAAGCTTATGATGTCTTGCTTCTGAACTGTCTGTTGTTCTAGCAATTGCATGGTGGAATTTGGATATTTTCCATAAGAATTAATATGTACTGGCATTCATTTCTCTGAAACCTTTTTTTCTGACAAGACAATTAACTGTTGTTAGCTATTCTTCTGGAACATGTAATATTTCTACTGGTAATATATGGAACTTTAAGAGAACTATTTATTTTAATTGTAGAAAGGCCAAGATAGGCTAAGATCCTCATTGATCCTGTAGTTAATACCCACACATTGTGAAGCTATATTTATTGGCTTTGGAGTACACATATCAGTTCTCTGCTCTGGTTTCACTGGGCTTCATGAATGTCCTGTCCTATATCTTCTTTGAGGAGACAACTATAATTTGTTTTATTCCTTATCTAGTATTGGACATGTCCCAGATCCAGTACCTTGCAATTCTAGGACAAATAACTGTGCATATAGTGCCAGGTGATTTTTCTAAAATGTTTTATGGATTTTCTTGTACACCCTTTGCTCTGTACATGCCTTTATTTTTGAAGTATCTTCAATATATAGAATGTCTATCCAATTGTTAATTCTCTTGGAGTAGAGTCAGACTTATTTTCACTATATCCATTCACTCAATAGAGTAGCTCACAGAGCTCCTTTTACATCATGTTGTGTCCACCATAATGTATGTGTCACAGAAGAAGTTCCTTGTCCACAAATAACAAGGGAGGGAAAAAGAAATCAAAATGCAAGGGTAGTGTGCACTTTTTTTACTTCTCAAATAATCAATTATTGGAGAATACTGTAGGTAGATCCAACATAAAGAATAAGCACTATTTCATAAACATAATAAACACACAGAAGAAGCTTATATACATTATAAAACCTTACGCAAATGAATTTTATAGTCAACTGGATAATACCTTGAAACTATTATTTATTGCTTCTAAACTTTATAGGTAATGAATGAGCATTTATCTGACTGTCATTTTGTATTATGTCTTTTAATAAGGTTAAGATAATACGGAAATAATACTTGGTGATGTTCTTCATGTATTTGCCATCCTCCCACAACACCCTGAGGCTGCAATGAAGAGAACTCTGAATTGCCTACAGTATCCAGAGAATGAGGAAACAGTGGAAAAGTCCAGAGCAGATATCATGCAGATGCTATCCTGAACAGCAGTACACATACCTCAGTGTTTTGCTTAGGGACACTCAGCAGCAGATCATTTTTCACTTCTTTTAGCTACAAACCCTACTTTGATAAAGACTTCGTGAATGTCAAATGTGCTACCGTTGTTTCTCCCAGGGCTGCCAAACGTTCCATCAACAAATACTGGAAACGGAGTGGCTCTGCTGCAGAAATCTGGCAGTCCTTTTCTGAATAGAGTCCTTCATCTTTTGACAGAACTGATGACTTGGCACTGCACTAGACAATGTGCCATATCCCATGTGATGAAAGGACGCCAAGGTTCATCCATCTCGGTGACATCAGACCTCATCCCACTGCTTCTACCCAGCTCACAGAAATTGGAGAGTCAACCAATGACTATATTTTGATGGAAGTGAACGTGAGAATATTAGATATAATTTGGACAACTGCAGGGTACATGCTTACGTAAGAGAAATAAAAAGATTTGCACAACTGAATGGCTCAATAATCTGAGTTAATTTATAATCAGTTATTGCTTTTCAAAATAATTTACATGCAAACCCATCTGACGTCAGATGTAAAAGAGCACAGAGGTCACCCTCTGTGGGTATTTCTGTGGGTACTTCTGCTGGAGCCCCCTGCTTATTCTGCAGAATGGTCCTGCCTTTGCTCTCAGGGGCCTATTATGAAATGTCTAGAGTTCAACACCAAAGTTGGTCTGTTTTGGGAGACTTGGAAAAGCCATCAGTTAAGCAGACTGTTATTAACATGCCTTTCACACCTTTGTAGCTTCTTAAATATTATGCAGTATTGATGACATTTTATCTGTCATGGCTGGAATAGAAAAGAGAGATCAAAATATCAGACTCCTGACTACAACAAAGGCTTCAGAATCATATGTCTGGCTATGTATCTGTACCTCTATTCATGTATTGTTTGATCTAGATAAACAAAAATTCATTCCACTTACATCAGAGTAAGAGTCACAGTAGGAATTTCGTAAGTAAGTCTTCTAGAATTGCCATTCTTGAAGGAATCTCTTATAAAGTAAGCTAAGGTAAATGCTACTTCATAAAAACAAGGACTACATGATTCTGCAACAGAAACAGGAAGATGAAAATCCAAAAAATTAATGACTAATGGCTTATCCATACAGCATGACAGACTGAAGGGCAGCAGATAATGTCATATCCACTTACATCTGCCTTATATATGTCAAGGGAGCATTACTCACCCTAATTCTGATAGATGCAGTATATGCTATCATTTTCTGAGAGCAAACAGATGCAGAACACCAAATGCATGAATACTATAAAATAAAAGTTATAGACACTTCCATTTATTTGCTTTGCTTGGTTTACGTGGAATTAATGATTACTACCTGTGCTTGAATGATTTATTATCTAGATTTATAAGGGCTATAACCTGAGATGCTCTCGCTCTTCTTATAAGGCATTACTATTTATGGCTACTGTTGCAGTGAGTTCTGTTGTCATCAGCTGCCTGTAAGGAGGTTAGCTGTAAGAAACTGTAAGTTTCTCTAAGAAATTACATTGTTTAGTTTCTTAGACTTACTTTTTCATCAAGGATTTTGCAGAGCTCTGTAAAACCCATTTGCTCTTTCTTCTACCAAAAAATCACAGAATCACAGAATAAACATGTCTAAAAGATCATGTCTAAAATGTCAATTCATTCCACACACCAATGAAGCCCTGTAATCTTAATCTCAAACCTGTAAATTACATGTAAAAGTGATGGGTTACCAAAATTGCTACATGTAAGAGTAATAATCTTTTATTTATTTATTTATTTATTTATTCCCTGCTAATATTACTGTACATCAAAACTCAGCAGAAGTCATTACTTCTGCTTTGGTGAAAATGTCACTAAAAGATTTAGAATGTCTTCTTGCTTGCCAGAGGGTCCATGTTCATGGAAGAATTTATTGAATGCTTCGGCATCTCAAACAGATTTGAGACTTCACAGAATCACAGGACAACAGAGGTTGGAAGGGACCTCAAAAGATCATCGAGTCCAAACCTGCTAAAGCAGGGTACCTACAGCAGGTCACACAGGTAGGCATCCAGACTACCTTGAATATCTCCATAGAGGGAGACTCCACAACCTCTCTGGGCAACCTGTTCCTATGATCTGTTACCCCTGCTATTGATCCAACGCACTGCAGCTGCACAAATGTGTTTCCCTTTGCAAGAAGGGGGTTGGCATATCTGTAGGGGTAATGCAGGAAGGAGGCGAGATCTGTCTCCTTCAGCAGTAGCAGATTCTAAACTTACTTTTTGGATAATGCCCTTAACAATATGCTCTAATCTCTGGTTACCCTGATACAGTCCAGTGGTTGGATTCAAGTGATTGTAGGTCCCTTCCAACTGAAATATTCTGCTCTAATGTAATTAAAACATTCATGTAAGTTTGTTTGCTTTGTTTTTCAATTTCTTCTTTGATATTGGAGCAGTATAAAAGTGCCTCGGGGAGCCATACAGCATCCAAACCCAGAGCCTTCTACCCGGGTCCCTCTGTACAGCTCTGATTTAAACATGCAGATATAAATATTTATTGCATGTACCAATGTATATGGTGCTTATATACATATATGCAGATGCAGACATATAAAGAGATGAGGACAATAAGGAAAACTCCCCAAAGTTCCCAATAAAGATGGCACAAGGTGGAAGATACAGCCAAAGGCCTAAGGAAAAAGAAACTTTATTTTGAATGTTTATTTATTTATTTATTTATATTCTGTGATGAGTTTGAAGCACAGCTACAAGGCGAATGGTGTGCAGCTGTTTTTGTCTGTTGACAACCGCCAGCTGCCTGTAGGTCCGCAGTGGGGTATGTTGATGGCAGGTGATGGGAGCTCCTTTCATCCATGGTCCTTGGGCTGCCTGTAGCATCACAGATAGCAGTACAGACTGGGTGGTTTCCTCATCCTTAGCTCAGTGCCTTGTACAAGTTCAGACACTGGCTGGTTAGTGGAGGCTGTGGTGTTCTGGTTCCCTGCATGCCTGCAAGACAGACGGGAAGCAACAAAGCAGCAGCCGCCTGCCCTGCTTCCTTGTTCTGCCCAACCTGCGTGGCTCTGCTGGGGTTGCTTTTCTGACAGCTCTAAACTCTGTGAAGTGGAGGAAAACCTGGAATAATATAAGTACAATGTTTTAGTGCCTGTTCTAAGATGTTAAACTCCATCAGGATTGCCTGGCAACTTAAACTTCACAACATTAGTGTCTGCTTTGATTAAATAAGGCAAGTTATTTATATCCTGTCACAACACTGAAGGCAGGAAAGAGTATTGCTCTGCTGTGTTTGCATGTTCCAGCAATTACACATGACCAAGTTCTAGGAAAAAATACTTTTTATATATGTTCAAAGTTAGTCTGACTTGAAACTACATATCAGATTAGACACCCAGATTTAAGAATGCTTGCTAATGTAAAGCTGTTTGCTGCAGTGTATGTGAAGTATACAGCTCCCAGGCTGTGTTTATTCATTTGGGTAGGAACCTTAAAATGGAAGTTTAATCCTTGGTTTCAAAACCTACACTATCTTCATTTTTTAGATAAACTGTCTCCCATTATCTCCCCAAAATTTTATATTCTCAGTGAGAGGGATATGTAAGCATATGTAAGAAAATGTATACATCCCAGTTCTACCTTCACATTCCTTATTCACAGAGCTGCTTTCTTCCCAACGTCTCTTTGTGAATACTATACTTGATTGTTTTCTCAGTCTTCCCAACAATGTGTCTTCTAGCATCAACTACATGAAGGGAACTGCAGACACTCAAGGTCAGGCTGGATGGGGTTCTGAACACCTGATGGAGCTGTAGGTGTCCCTGATCACTGCAGAGGAGTTGGATTAGATGACTTTTAAGGGTCCCTTCCAACTCCAACTATTCTATGATTCTACATATTATGGAAGAATCTATAGAGCTGTTTTAAAGTCTCGCATAGTGTGGTTTGACTTAGGAGAAATGGGGTCATTTGGGGCCTAAACTTGAGTTCTATCCATTACAGTGCATCCCGGCAGTCTGCATTAAGGTTTATTTCATTTTTAATTCTTGCTTCTTCAGCCATTAATGGCTCTGTCCATCAATTAAATGTTGCTGGAAGTCATGTCTCCATTTTTGATGTGTCTAAGTCTTAAATCTGAAGCAGCTGTAAAAGAAGGAACATCAGAGATTACACAAGATGCCTTTCTAGTTCCAATCCCCTCCATCCTGGATGTATCTGGATTGCAATAATATAGTTCTTACAGCTATTGCTTTTGAAAAGTTCCCTCAAAGTGATGTTTGTGCTGTGGACATGACTCCATCAGGCAACAGATCACCTTAAATCCTTGGTGGCTTTCCAGTGCTATTCTCCTGAAGCTCCCAGATATACTCTTACAGTACAGGGCTCAACACATATTTATGCTGAAAATTTACACTATCTGAAGGTTGCATAATTTCCCAGGCTTCAGTAGGTGGCTGTCCAGCTAGAAGTGTTTATGAAGCTGCATTTGGGTGTGCTGCTGTCTTTCAACTCTTTCTTACCATTCCTCTATTCTTTTCCTACTCTTTGCAGTATCTGCAGCTTTCCTGTGAAGCTTTTGCTTCTGACTTGCTTGGGAGCTACTTCCTCTTTTGCTCTCATGCTGCAGTGTATTTCCTCTTCTGTTAAATGTTCAGATTTTTTTTCCCTTTATTTCAGCTTCTGATAAAGGAATTTGAGTCAGTGAGATCTGATGGAGTTTGCACTAGAAATTTTAAGGAGCACATCAACTCTGAACCAACTTTTCCTAAGGAATGGAGAGGAAAGAACATTGTACATATGTTACAAAAAGGAAAACATTATTCACATAAATAAAAGATCCACGGTCTAGAAAATCATTTTGAAAATGCTGGCAGCCTCAACCACAGTTACATGAATTGACAGTGTCTGACTTCGACAGAACCACAGAAGTAAAGAATCTGCTGTGTGGTATTGCTCATAATTTGAGGCCTGATTAAAAGCAATCTTTGGGGAAAAAAAAAATCATTGAGTTCACCTTTCTAATAAGCCAGTCCAATTTCCTTTAAATTTAAATCGAAAGGTGGTTTATGAAAATATATTAAATTGTCAATTATGAAAGCTAGTTAATGTATTTTTTTTTATTGAACTGCAGCTTCAATATACTTCAGATATACTTCAGTTTTAAGAAGAATGAGCTAAAATGAAATATCTGTATCTTTCTATCCCTCAGGTTCAGAAAAGTTTTCCATCAGGTGCATAAGGTTTACATGGCACAGTACAGCAGTGAGTGAGAGCTGATGGAAGCACAGCCCATGGGTACCCCAGCAGAAGCAGCCCAGGCTGGAGCTGCAGCACGTGGAGAGGAGCCCACGGTGGGGCAGGAGGGCTGGGGGAGCTGCCACCTGTGGGGCTGTGCTGGAGCAGTGCCCCACACGATGCAGAGTTGTATTGGAGCAATGCTGGGCAAGCTACTGCCATGTAGGATCAGTTCAGAAAGATTTGCATCCATGGGAAGGAGCCGTGTGGAGCAGAGTGACCATGGAGGAGAGAGGATTCATTATGGACTGAGAGCAGCCCCCATTGCCCATTCCTCTCAACTCCGTGGTGGGAGGAGGTAAGAGGCAGTGGGTGGGAGAAGGATGTTTGTACTTTCCCTTTAGTTCTCACTGCTCTATCTCTTAGCAATAGGCAGTAAATTACATTCATACCCAAGTGCTGAGTCTGTTTTGCCCATGATGGTAATAGGAGTGATTTCCTAATCATTATCTCAACCCATGAGCTTTATTACCAAATTCTCTTCCCCGTTCTTCTGAGGAGGGGTAATTAAAGATCAGCACATTGACTCTCAGCTGCCCAACAATGCTAAACCACAATGGAGGTTCATTTACCAAAAAAAAAAAAAAAAAAAAAAAAAATCAAGTTCTATGTCATAGAATCACCAAATGGCCCAGGTTGGAAGGGACCTCAAGGATCTTCAAGTTCCAACACCCTGCCACAGGCAGGACCACCAACCTCCTGATCTAGTATTAGACCAGGTTGGCTGGGGCCCCAAACACCTCCAGAGATGGAGCAGCCTCTCTGGGCAGCCTGTCCCAGCACCTCACTACTCTGTCTGTAAAGAACTTCTCCCCGACATCCAATCTAAACCTTCCCTTCTTGAGCCTAAAACCGTTCCCCTTGTCCTATCACTGCCTACCCTTGTAAAAAGTTGATTCCATTCCTTTTTATAATCCCCTTTTAAATACTGGAAGGTTGCAATGAGATCTCCTCACAACCTTCTCTTCTCCAGGCTGAACAAGACCAGCTTCCCCTCAAACTATTTCAAACCTCATCGTGAATACATGCTAATCTTTTCTTGTAAAGCTAGGTTAAAGACTCTATTAACTTGTATGCATCCTACTCCCAGCTGATTTTGCATGGCCCAGAGAACACTGCCGTGGGGAATGAGCATTTAATGATCTCATAACTGGTTATGTGATGGGACTGAAAGACCAACCTGCTGTTTCCTTTAAAACAGTCAAGAGCACAGGGCACCTGGTCGCCCGCTGGTGCTTAGTGATGTCACTGAATCCCTCAAGTCAGTCACACATTCAGCTTCCTCGATAAATTATTGAGTTAAAGGAAAGATATAATCTAGTATAGAAAAGACACCTAGAATACAAAACTGCTTTTTTTAAACACTGGGGCTTGAATCCAGACATTTTTATTTCATTTTCACTGCAATTTCATTCTAGAATTAATCTTTTAAGTCCTTCAAGGCCAAGCCGTTTCCTCTAGTTCTAGAAAAATAAGCAGAATTTGTAAGGTTATGCTATAATTCTTGTTACTTCAAGTTGTCCAGGACAGTAACACAGAATCATAGAATTGCTCAGGTTGGAAAAGACGTTAAAGATCATCAAGTTCAACCTCAACCTAAGCACTACCAAACCAAAAATCAGGTTAATCACCAGCTGGTACATAAGTCAATTAAGCTGTGGAAGTTTGTGCCAGCAGAGAATCTAGCCTTCCTCCTGAGATAACAAAAAATTAAGTGAGTGGGATCATCTCAGAGCTCTAAATATGATAGTGAGATTACAGAAGCTCCTGTTGTTTCAAATGCTAGGTGCTAAATGCCTTTTAAAACCCCCACAGAACTGTGGATTTTCATAATGCCAAGAAGTCTAGAGACACGCACTGGCTGAGTACCAAGACATGGTTTGTCAGATAAGTATTATTCACCTGTTAAATGGTAATTGCCTTTTTAGGTGATTGTTGGTGAATTCAATGCTAGGTCTCCTCTTTATTCGGCAACCATGTTTTCACACTTTATTTTGGGGAAAAGCGTTCATTGTGATTTACTACATTTTAAACTTCATAGACAAATCATTTAGTTGTAGCTACAAATAAGCATAATGAATTTCAAGCAGGATTGAAATATTTGGCAACCTATGAAGATTCTATATAGCTTACTGCCGTTTTTAGTTTCTGGAGTTTTAATCACTTTTTGTGTTACAGGAAACAATAACAAAAATGTCATTATGACGTCAAAGCCCTTAGAAAGCCTAATTAAATCAACATTAAAAACAATTTACTAATTCTGGTAAGCATCCAATGAATTCCATTGATTTTAACTGGCATCAGAATATTTTAGAAGTTAGGAGTTTCAAAAGTAAGGCAGTATTTTTAACTCACTTATCTTACTGACCTTTGAACAGTGCATTATTAGACAAACATTAGGCATATTAGAGAAAAAAAATAATAAAAGACTGCATTGAAAAAGTTAAAATTCTGGTTTGTTTTCCTTGTATGAACAGATTTAATGATTAGCCAAACGTCCAACACTGCTGCATTGGAGAGGCAAGACTAAGGCATGTTAGACCAGGCAAAGCTGATGAACAGTATTTCTGTGTGGAGTGGGGCTGAATTCCTAATGATGTGTGAGATAGAAGAGGGTATTCAAAACTGTTATGCAATGTTCAGAACTCACAAACCAATCCAGCAGTTTCATCACTGTCTTGAGAGATGTGAGGCATGTTTCCAGCTACCTGTCTGGCTGTCTGGTCTCTCTGTGCCCCCAACATGGGGGTACTCACACAGCCCCCCTTCTTCTCTTGATACCATTGAAGGATTTCAGGATTGACAAATGCTGTGGCTGTCTCCAGGATCTGGTTTGACACTCCTGGTATGTCCAGGAGCTGCACCCAGACCTGTCCTCCACTGTCAACTGGCAGTCAGCTTGTTAGAAGAGATCGCATTTGATTGCCTCAGCTGGGTGGAGTTCATCCTTAGGATAATGGATTGGTCCTGCTCTCTCAACCATCCCATGGTAATAGCCTGTTTGGAGGGGTCCCTCTCCTTGGGTAGGCTGCTAGGTTTCCTCTGCTTGTCATTGATCCTCCTAGGAAACTCATGTCTATTGTGATAAGACAAGGGGAAATGGTTTCCAACTAAAACAGGGGAGGTTTAGACTGGATATAAGGAAATAGTTTTTCACAATAAGCATGGTGAGGCACTGGTTATCCAGAGAGGTGATGACTGTCCTGTCCTTGAAGACACTCAAGTTCAGACTGGACAGGGCTTGAGCATCTGATAGAGCTGTAGGTGTCCCTGTTCACTGCAGGGGAGTTGGACTAGATGGCCTTTAAGGGTCCCTTCCTTGGGAACTTCATGGTCACACTCTTAGTAAGAGTCTGAGCAAGACAGTGAGAAATAAACCCAGTGAACTAGTGATCTTGCATTAAGAGTCATGTCTCACTCATTATTAACACCTGTATGAGTCATTATACCTTAGTGAAGACAGTTTGTGAGCTTTTATTCACTAGCTGAGGCAAATTGTATTGTTTAGCTCTTGTTCTGTCTAGAAAACTCATTTCTACTAAAAAATATGAAAATGGAAAGGAAAAAAAAGAAACAGCAAGAAGTGAAAAATATTTCTATTTGACAAAAATAAACTGCGAGTCAGACACCCTCTTCACTATGGTACATATCTGTCAGCTTAGTTAATTAGTAAGTCATGAAAGAAACTGTGCCACTCACGCAAAGCTTGAATTATAATTAGCATTTGACAGGATGGACTTCAGTTCATGCACGTTTCTGATAAAGCAAGTTACGTTGTGTGAGAAGTTTTTCTCATCACATTTTCAAGGTGTAAATATTACTGAAGCTCTAGTTGCCAAATCACATGGAGCATGGTGAAAAAGCCTACTGACTTGTGCCAGATGTGTATTGGCAAACTTCTGCTCTGGTGAACCATCCTGGACACGCAGTATTCATTATGGGCATTTTATCTACTGTAGGATTTTTGCACAGAGAGAGAGGAATACACAGAGAGACAGGAATGTTGTGGACTAAATGGATGTTGTGGTTTCTTTTGTGTTTGACTTCTGTTATACTGCCCTAGGTTACAGAGAATGGATTTGATGACCTTAGTTCTGTGCTCCTTTAGGATGATGGTAGAGCCTCAGCATAGGTACTGATCAATGTTTGGGCACTAGCCATAATTTCTTTTAAAGCTTCTGCTCTGTATCTATAAGGTAGAGCACAAAAAAAGAGAGTTGGAAAATATAAGCAGCACTGTGTGAGCATTCCTGAAGGCAAGAGCACACGCCATCAGGCTGACTAAAATACTTCAGGTTGAGAACTAGCTACCTCCAGAGCATGGCTGTAGCCTTTAAAGAAATATGGTTGCTCTAATTTTTAGCTTTAAATTACCTGGAAGGCAACTGGTGTTTGTCACCATGCACAACACTTCTACTTAGGATTTTAAAGATAAGCAGAAACTGGGCAGGAAGTCTTTTTTGAGATCTGCTTTGAGGAGCTGACCACTGCAAAAGGTGATAATACTTGTTCACTGACAACTGAGGCACCATTCTCTGCTGGCTTATCTGGAGGACCAGGTGTGTCATGCTAAGAGTGAAAAGAAGAAGAAAAAAGAAACTGAGAAGTGGAGGATAAAAGCCCCTACTTAACTAAGTACTTGGGAAGGAATTCCCTTAGAGAAGAATCCTGTTAGGAAAGAACTCACCTGGGGCCTGTTTGCTGCGAAGTTTCCTGGCTTTCTCCCATCTCTTGTGGAGTCCGGCCAAATTCCTCAGACCAACGGATGAACTACGATCAATGCTGGATCCTCAGTGTTGACTATCTCTCTTGCTTTCTACAAAGACTCCTTGCTTTTATTTCCTATCTCTTTTCTATCACCTGTCTCCTTTCTCCATCTCCTTAAGCAACTAAGATTTGTAATAAACTGATTAGGCAAACGTTTGTCCCGTTATGTCTTAATCTCACCGTCAGGTATACATATGTCAAAGAATCTCTTCTCCCTCCTACAATTGGAACAGGATACCACCCTTCAAGTAGTTGCAAAGAGTGATAAATTCTCCTGAGTTTCTTCTTCTTTGGGAGGAGAGTCTCAGTTCCCTCATCCTCTCCTCATAAGACATGCTCCAGATCCTTCTCAGTTTCATTGCCCTTCTCAGAACACACTCCAGGGCCTCAAAGTCTTTCTTGTAGTGAGTGGCCCAAAACTGAACACAGATCTCAAGGTGCAGCTTCACCAGCACTGAGTACAGAGAGATGATCACCTCCCTGCTCTTGCTAGTGGCACCATTTCTGATACAAGACAGGATACCATTGGCCTTCTTAACTACCTGGGCACACCGCTGGCTCATGTTCAGCCAAGTGTCAACCAACACCCCCAGGTCTGTTTCTTCCACACAGTCTTCCAGCCAGTGTGTCCCAAGTTGGTAGCACTGCCTGCGGTTGTTGTGGCCTTTTGGTCTTTTTGAACTTCCACTGGCTTTGGTCCAGCTATCCAGCCAGTCCATATCCCCCTATAACGCCCTTCTACCCACAGGCAAACTTCCTCCCAACTTGGTGTCATCTGCAGACTTTCCAAGGGTGCTCAATGTCCTCATCCAGGTCATCAACAACAATACTGAACAGGACAGGCCCTAATACTGACCCCTGGGGAACACCACTCGTGACTGGTCACCAGCTGGATTTAACTCCAGTCACCACCATTCTATGGGTCAGGGCCTCCAGACAGTTCTTTACCCAGCAAAGAGTGTATCTGTCCAAGCCATGGGCTGCTACCTTCTCCAGGAGAATATTGTGGGAGACAGTATCAAAGGCTTTGCTGAAGTTTAGGTAAACTACATCAACCACCTTTCACTCATCCACCAGGCAGGTCTCTCAGTCATAGGAGGAGATCAGATCGGTCAAGCAGGATCTGCCTTTTGTGAATCCATGTAGGCTGGGCCTTATCCCCTGGCTATTCCTCACATGCCATGTGATTTCACTCAAGCCAATCTGCTTTGCTCAAGGCCAATCCATAGCCTTTCCTGGCATTGAGGTCAGGCTGTTGGGCCTGTACTTCCCCAGATTCGTCTTACAACCCTTCTTGTAGATGGGGAAGGATTTCAGTAAGATTTCAAGAAGGAATTAATTTTACCAAAGAAATGCCTACTTCATTAATTTGCAGTTAATGGAATTATGAACAAGTAGTTGAAAATATCCACACTCAGTCAAATGAATCAGACCTATGTTTCTCTGACACTTGGTTTTCATTGTGGAAGACACTTACCTGTCATGCTGAAGAAAAATTGTAAAATAAAAATGTAAATAAATGGAATTATACAATTCTGTTCAGCTTTATCCCAGCTTCATTCTATTTCTCCTCAATGCCCTCAAGAGAAGGGTCAATAAAAACCGTAACATGCAGAATTAAAAATTGTGATAATTTTCAGAGTTTCAAAGTGAAATATTGCATATTACATATCAAGTTCCTATAGAATTTTAACTTGTAAGAGGAGAAACTTTGTTTCACGTCTTTAAAATGAAGCATTAAATATTATCAATGCTCCACAAAGACTGCGTTACACTGACAGCCTTTGGAAGATAATGAGACAGCAAAGAAAGTGGAAAGTCCTCTTCAGAGTAATAGTTGAGTGACTCACTATCACAGTGATGATACTGCAGACTAATCTTCTTTTCTCCACTGTTTAATGCCCAAATAATTACAAAGAGTAAGATACTTTTTGCAAATATTCATGAATACTCCATATCACCTTACAGATATTCTGGAAGAACTGCCACTCAGTGCATCAAAGAATTTGCTTGAGCTAAAGTGCTGAATTAACAGAAATACCTCCTGGCTTATTTTCTGTGTTTATATACAGCATGCCATGTACAACCAGTTATCTGTATTTAGGTTAAAGTGGGGAAAGAGAAGAAAAAGAAAGAAGTTTTACTCACCTTTAATGTAATAGAAGAATCATCCTACTCCTCAGCTTAACTCCAAGTTCATCATCTTAAAGTTCCTAAAGGGAAGAGATTACTTATGTTGGCCTCAGACTAACCAGTTATTCATTCTGGATGCATGGACATTCATGCAAGTTGACACTGGAAGATGAGCTTTGGGACATACAGACTTACAAACACACTGATCTATATCACACTCTGTAAACCTATATAGAGATCGCAAGACCTTATTTTCAGAGGACAATAAACCCACTTTTCTTAGCATTTCTCAACTATAAAATAATGAGAAATAATCCATGAACTATCACCCTCTGGATAACTGATACAAAAAAGAGTGGAAAAAAAAATCTTTTAAAAGCATTATTTAATTTAGCAGCATAAATTGTTTAAAGAAGTCACTGATAGGATTGTTTCATTATAGAACAGATTGTGTGCATGAAGATATACTATAGTCTACCGTCTTTAAATAAGGAACTTAGACAATTCATTATCTTGGAAAACGTAAAGAGATGTTAAATGAAACACTGTCTACTCTTCAACAATTTTTAATGCAGTCTCTAATCAAACAAAATGAACTCTGTTCTTGACTAAACATAATTCTTTTAGACCTTTCTTTTAGGTCTAGGAATTTGTATACATCTTACTTGAGAGGCCAAGTGCAGGGTATTGCACTTGGGTCAGGGCAATCCCAGGTATTTATACAAACTGGGGGAAGATCTTCTTGAGAGCACTCCTGCGGAGAAGGACTTGGGGTCCTGGTGGACAAGAAGCTGGACATGAGCCAGCAGTGCCTGCAGCCCCGAAGGCCAACTGCGTTCTGGACTGCATTAAAAAAGGGGTGGCCAGCAGGGAGAGGGAGGTGATTGTCTCCCTCTACTCGGCTCTTGTGAGGCCCCATCTGCAGTACTGCATCCAGGCCTGGGGCCCCCAGTACAGGAAGGACATGGAGCTCTCGGAGCGGGTCCAGAGGAGGGCACTAAAATGATCAGAGGGCTGGAGCACCTCTCCTATGAGGAAAGGTTGAGGGAACCAGGATTGTTTAGCTTGGAGAAGAGAAGGCTCCGGGGAGACCTCATTGTGGTCTTCCAATAGTTGAAGTGAGCGTACAAACAGGAGGGGGAATGGCTGTTTACAAGGGTGGATAGTGATAGGACAAGGGGGAATGGTCTTAAACTAAGACGGGAGGTTTAGGTTAGATATTAGGAGGAAGTTTTTCACACAGAGAGTGGTGACACACTGGAACAGGTTGCCCAAGGAGGCTGTGGATGCCCCATCCCTGGAGGCGTTCAAGGCCAGGCTGGATGTGGCTCTGGGCAGCCTGATCTGGTGGTTGGCAACCCTGCACATAGCAGGGGGGTTGAAACTAGGTGAGCATTGTGGGCCTTTTCAACCCAAGCCATTCTATGATTCTATGATTCTATTTTACTTAAAAAACACAGTGCTCAGACTGGACACAGTAGTTCAGTAAGGCTTAGCTAAGTATTTACTAGACCATAGAAATTGTGTAATACTTTCTGCTTCTGTTTATAGAATCATAGAATAGTTTGGGTTGGAAGAGACTTTAAAGCTCATTTAGTTCCAACCCCTCTGTCATTGACAAGGGAGTCCTCTCCTGTTATATTGCTTAAATCCTGTGCTGGTTTCAGCTGCAATAGAGTTATTTTTCTTCCCAGTAGCCAGTATGGTGCTATGTTTTGGATTTAAGATGAGAATAACATTGATAACGTGCTAGTGATTTAGTTGTTGCTGAGCAGTGCTTGCACAGAGCCAAGGATATTTCATTTTCTCACACACCCTGTCAGCGAGGAACTGGGGGTTCACAAAGAGATGGCAGGGGACAGAATGAGGAAAGCTAATCTAAACTGGCCAAAGGAATATTCCATACCATATGGCATCAAGCTGAATAATAAAAACTATGGGAAGTTGGCAAGCAGGATGCCACTGTTTGGGCATCAGTCAGTGGTTGCTGAGCTACTGAGTTGTGCATCACTTGTTTTGTTTTTACATTATTTTTCCATTTCTTTTCTGCCCTATTAAACTGTCTTTATCTCACGGCACAAGTTTTACCTTTTTTCTGACTCTCTCCCCTATCCCACTGGGGCAAAGTGAATGAGTGAACAGCTGTGTGTGCTAAGTTGCCTGACAGGTTAAAGTAAAACAAAGGGTCTTTCAACCTGACCTTGCTAATGCATCACAGAACTTACATTTCTGGAAACAACACTGCCCTGTGACTCAGTTTCCCTGATAACTTGCCTATTTTCTGCAGTTCTTTTTTTTATATATTTGTACCTTTGATTTTTTCTTCATAATGGTCATTCTCCACACTTGTCTCTATTGAATTTCATCTTGTTGATTTAAAATTTTGCTCTGTACAGTCTGCTCAGATCTCTTCACTTATGGAAATTCTCAGAGGTAATTTTTAATGGTTAAGTTCATAATGACTTCAGAATGAATATCAGCAGATCTCAACAAGCTGAATCCATCTAACTTATCTAAATGGTCTTTAATGTCTATGTGCTCTACTTCTTCTGTATCTCTATTTTGTCATTAAAATTCATCTAAGTGTCTAGTCACAGACGATGTTCCTTTTCTTTATTTTGCATTGAGTCAAAGCACTGCATACTTAAGTCATTTTTGCAGTGTCCATCACACATGTGCCTCTTCAATGGTTCTTTATTATTATCTTATCTGTGATTCTGTGATTCTGTGATCTTTTTATTGGTTCTTCACTATTTCTCCATTGAAAATACCAACACGGGTAAAATGGAAACACTCAGAGAATTATTCCAAGACTTTTAAATCTAGCTCTGATACCACAATGAGACACCAGCTAAAACATATTTCTCATCTCTAGTATGCTTTAAACGTAACCAAGGTCAGGTGTACAGATATATAATTATGTCTCTTTGTTTCTCAGCAGAGCTGTTCCCTATGCATTTCTGAGATGGCAGAGTACTTACTGGGCAAAACAAGTTCCTTTTCTAATTGTTACATTGGTTCTGGTGTACTAAGGAACAGGGAGCCACACTCAACTCTCAGATGCCCAGCTGATCACTGTAATCTTCTGTTCATAGAAAAATGTTATCCTCTAATACTTCCATCACTTTATTACATAAGGTGTCTTTCTTTTATTAAGGATGATTCACTCTTCCCAATCAGCCTATGTGTATTACAGTGATCAGCAGTGGGCTCTCAATTTCTGCCTTACAGTACCTGCATTTGCACTTGTCTCCAGCTATGCATTCCTTTCTGCAATTATATTGAGCTCTTGCCAAATGCTGGCATTGGAGGTAAAGACACGGCATGAAAGTTGTACTGTAGGCAAGGTATAATACTGCATGGAGGCAAAGAGATGAGGGGCAACAAATACTGTTGAAATAAGACAAACTGGAAGGTTCAAGTGGATTAACACACTGACACAAACACAAATTCAGCTGGTATTAGTAGTGTGGAAGATAATGAGCTACAGGTGAAGAAACAGGTGACTATGAATAACCAAAATAGTATAAGTATGGAATGGTACTGAATAAAACTCTAGGGACCTATCAACTAATGAGAATTTTAATTGAAAGCTGATAGGCTATCTACTGGAAGCTAATGAAGGAGATGAAGCTCTATAAACATAGAGGATAAACATAAGCCACCAAAGTGGAGGAGGTTATCCTACAGTAAATCAGTCTATGATTTTCCCATGTATACCATGAAGCCTTGCATGAGGCATGGCTCACTTTGAATGCTTTACACACTTGCTATTCATGTTCAAGTACAAATCTACATTTAAAGAGTTGTAGTGAAAACTAGGATAACTGGGGAAATATCAGGTCTCTCAAAATAAAGTACAGCATGTAATATAAGATATTGAAATGTAATTGCAGTGATATAAAAATGAGATTATTTATGTTTCTTCATCTTTTTCCTACTTTTTTTCACTATTAAGATATTCCCAGTGTTATCAGTTATTAGCATGTTTAATTTTCTGACAGCCTCTTGACAATTATTTAGGAAGGACATCTCTGGAAAGAGTTAATAGTGACTACTATGCTAAAGAGACAAAAGCACGACAGTAAGAAAAGAGGAAGGACTGTATATTCTGGGAGAAAAATTGCCTACACAATTTCTAGCTCATTCAAATATTTTTGTTATGAGAGTGACTCTTGTGTGTCCACCACTCACTGTAAGTTAGCAGGTTTTCTGTAAGAATGAGGATATCTTTCAGAGAAGTATTTGAATGAGAACAGACTATAGATCAATGGATAATTTCAGAAAAGCATTCATAAGGCAGGAGAAGTAAAACTTTCCAACTTGTTCTTCTGTGTTAACAAAAAAGATAAAGCTTTACAAATGAGAAGAGGAAATACAGACTGACATTATGATGCAAGATGCTGGTATAAATAGGAAAGGCTTTCATGCAATAAAAAAGAAGATAAAACAGGATTTTACAGATAATAATTTTAGAAGTAAGAATATTTCTCATATATCAGCAACTACATATCTGGAATCTGAAAATTATGCATGCTTTTTATTCTTCTTCTCTTATGAAGATTCAACAATAAAAATCCCACTGTTTCTTCATTGACAAAGAAGCTGACGAGAGTCCATCTCAGTCATATAAAGCACCAATGAGCCAATACAAATTAACTGGAGGGATTTGCTTTCAGTTAAGAAGAAAATTGACCAAAAAAGTATATACAATGGGTGATGAAAAGAACACCTATAAAGTCATTTGTTGTGTCTTGTTGCGGTTTTGAATTATTTTGTTTATACTTTCTTATTGGTTAATTTTCCTGCTTTAAAAACCTCTCATTATTCTTGCTTTGATTTATTGATTTATCAACTTATTGTATTCCAGTTCTCTGGCATATAAAAAAGCTCACTACACTGCATAACATCTCTGAATCTAGCTCTGTCTCAGACAGTGTCAAAGGCATATCACTCATGTTGGATCTGATAAAAATATACAGCTGTAACTGTGTGATATATCACAGCTAACAGTTGCTCAAACTCTTCACAATGAAAACAGAGCTATAACCTACCAATCTTCATTATGATTTCAGGAGCAGTTTTATAGTCCAAAATCTGTAATCCTACAGAGAATTTCCTATCAATTTGGATTCTCCCATTTCTTTTAAAACCTTGAAGCTGTAGTGTGTAGTCTAAGCAAACCTGCAAAACTGTGTTAAATAGTACATTTTATGGACCTGCTGTATGCTGGGAACTCACAAGAAAGTCTGACATGAGGTAGGAGCATCACAACCATGGCTGCAGGATACTTTAACAGGTCACTCTAATGGAATCTACACACCATCTTCACAACATAACAGTTTCTGTGATCTTTGTTTGATGCACATAAATTGATTGATTAAAAGTTTCTTTCTTTTTTTAAATGTTTTTATTGGATGAGGAAGAATTTTAAAAATCCTGAAAAAGTGCTGCTCATGGCACTTAATGACTTAACTATTGTCTGGTGAAATTACTGCAATAAGAAAATGTTTTATCAAAGTGAGCTGGCTGCATACAATAACAATGAATCTGTAGTTTGAGAACATCTCGGTGGAGCAATTTTTTCTGTATCATAACTACATGCAGATTAGAAAATTCTAATAACAGGACCACAAAAAAATAAGACTTATTCCCCTGCTCACAGAGAATTAACACAATCCTTACCAGAGTTTTGTGATCTTTCTGCTCTATTCAGGGAAAATGAAAACTGGAAAAGAATCCACACGCAGTAGAAAATTCTACCACTCCTTAGTGCCCTATCCAAGCCTTTCTTTCTTTTAATCATTGCCTTTTAGAATCCAGCCTCCTAACTCTTTTGTGGAAAGGAAGCTTCTGAAGCAGTGGTAACTGAAAAGATATTTTCCTCTGATCCAGCTGTTATTCAGCTACTATCTAATCTCTGTAGCTAGTAGATGGGGAATATGTTTCACTAAACAACCTGTACATAGTTGCTTCCTTGTGTGAAAAATAGGATTAAGTAGAGATGTTGAAAGCATTCTGCTTTTAACAATACTGATCTTTCGCCTAAAAGTAATTAGCCATCATTTTAACTTATTGAAGTATATGAAAGAGATCAATTCCAGATATGTGATTTGGAGCTCAGCATGAAACAAGCTCAGGAATTGAGAGCTCACTGGAGTTTCTGCTCCAAGGCATTCAGTAAGATTACTGCTTGCCTCAAGGTAGTCAGTCACAGACAAACTAAAGCACTTTCAAACTCAGAATGCTTTTCTGGATCAGAATTGGGGCAAAAATGAAAGTATTCTACAAATACACAAAGTGATTGGAGTTATCCATTTAGTTTTTCTCTGATTTCAGTACTTAAAGGAGTTAGTTACAAGTTTTAAAAGGTGTAATTTTTTGTTTGCTTGCTTTTAACTGCAAATCCTGTTTATCCTGGGTTCTGGGTTTCTGGGGTCTGGAAATAAAGGTGAAGCTTGTCCCTCCTCATTGTCAGGAGGCACAATCAGATCAGAATATCTTCACAGAAAAGACAGGAGGCTGTCTGAACAGATTCATAGGTGACAAAAAGAAAAAAAAAACATTCAAAACTTCAAAAAGTTTTCTTTATTAATGGTGGAGACATCAGGAAACTCAAAAATCCATTTGACCATCAGAATCAAAATTGACATTTCAAGAATAAAAAATTAGATTTTTTTTTTTTTTTTAACTCAGTACATTCACTGCTGAGTCACTGAGACATATAAGTATGGCACCTCTTTATTTTTTTTCTGATTAAGTCAGTTTTTTAACCCATCCACTGTAAACTTGATTTCATGTAATGGCACTGAAAAGGGAATAAAGAACACAATTGTATTGTGACTGATCATAATGTTACCAAAATAAGTTTTGCTGCCTTTAAAATTATAAAGAAGTAAAACATTAGAGTAATGGTAGCATGCAACAAGACAGGTGAGACTATTATTAGCACAGTCAAAAATGAAGCTAAAGCATTTTTGGTGACGTGGCTCAATAGCCCATTAGGGCTAATATGGTCTCATTTAATAATTAATAGTACAGTAACCAATTTCACTAAAATCTGTCTGCAGAAGGCTGTGAAACTGATGAAGGAATGTACCTTCAGCCATTCAGGAAAACCTATTGACAGAATAAAACTGGTCAGACAAAAAAAAAAATTCAATTTTTCCTATGTGTTGTGCTGCTGAAGCCACACCACAACTCTTCAGATTTGCATTCCACTGAAGTGAGACTTAAAGTCATCTAAAATTAACCTTCCTTTGCCATTTGCAGGCACACTGCATAAATATTAATGTGTGAAAGCATTCCATTTATAATCACTTGCCAAAACTTGGCACTTGCACCCCCACTCATATCCTCTCTTGACAGTCCACTGCTTATCTCACCGGCAGGAAAGAAGCAAATCAGAAACCTGAAGAAGACAGAAATGGTGCTTTGCTCACATCCACATCACTTTTCTTAATTCAGATGCTCTCTTTGCGCATCTTCTGCTACTCAGTGCGGCCGATTCTGTTGGGATGTGTATTCCAGAGGCTAAAGTCTAAATGTCTTTGAGGACACAAGTGTGAAAAAGCAGCATATGGTGGTTTTGAATGTGAAACAAAATGCAGACAAGACTGAATGGCTGCCGGAAGCTTATCAACATCTCAGTGTTGGACATTTGTCTTTGCTTCTAGGATCAAGAATGCTTATGTAATACTGTGTGGTGGTCTCGTACCAATGGACAGCTAAGAGTCATCACACTACTTTCTCACTCACCATTCTCAAAACAACAGGGGGATGAAAATATGATGAAAAAAACTCACTGGCTGAGATAATGACTGGGAGATAGCTTGCTAATTATCATTGCAAGCAAAACACACTCAGCATTGGGAGATTAATATATTTTATTGCCTACTGCTAAAAGACAAAAGCAGTGAGAACTAAAAGCAAACTACAAACACCTTTGCCTCCAACCATCCTCTCTTTCCTTCTCCCCACAGCTGCATTCAGTCCATAACACTTTGTTTCTGCCACTCCTCCATGGTCACACTCTGCTCCATGTGGATGTCGACCTTTCCCAGATGATCTTGCATGGCCTTCTGACAGCCTGCAGCTCTCCCAGCACTGCTCCAACATGGCTGCACCATGGGGCCCACCCTTCAGGCACTGCTCCAGCACAGCCCCACAAATGGCAGCTCCCTCAGCCCTCCTGCTCCACCGTGGGCTACTCTCCATGTACTGCAGCTCCAGCCGGGCTGCTCCTGCAGGGGTATCCATGGGCTGTGCTTCCATCAGCCCTCACCCACTGCTGAGCTGTGGGCTCCTCCATGGCTGCACATGGAGATGTGTTCTGTGTAGTGCCCATGGGCTGCAGGGGACAGCCTGCTCCTCCAAGGGCCTCTCTTGGGCTGCAAGGAACTGCTGCTCCATGCCTGGAGCACCTCCGGCCCTCCTCCTGTACTGACCTTGGGGCTGCAGGGACACTTCTCCCCCACCTCTCATCTCTCTCTCCCAGCTGCAGTTGCACAGCACTGTTTCCCTCCCTTCAATTTGCTCTCCCAGAGCCCAGTGTCACTCACAGCTCAGCTCTGCCCAGCAGCAGGTCCCTGTTGGAGCAGCTGGAGCTGCTCTACTCTGCCATGGGGCACTGCTGGGCGCTGCACACCTGGGCCCTGCAGCTCCTCTGCTAACACAGCCTTGCCACATGAACCTAATACATACTGATGGATTACTAAATGCAGTCAGGTAACTGAGTAAATTTTCTAGAATTTCAATGAGAAGGAGCAAAATGAAAGAAAAGGGAAAAAATATTTTCACAGAATCAGACTGTCATAAAACACAGTAAGCAATTACTGAGCACCAAAGGAATGCAGCCTTGTGAGTGAGGAAAAAAATGAAAATGCCTTAAGGTATGGGGAAAAAAAAAAAAAGAAAAAAAAAAAAAAAAAGAAGTTGATTTGGTAATTTGGTAACAAATAAGGGAAATAGGGAAATGTCACAGGCTGAATGGATGTATTGCACTGGGAAAGTGGGCCCTGTATCCTCTCCATCCCCGTCATAATTTTGTGAATCCTGTCCCTCTCGTTCCCATAGCTCATGGTTAAATCATGCATACAACTGAGCCACTGGAGAATGCCCACCATTCCAGTAGAGTTAACAAACGTTCAGGAAACTGCTGGAAACTAGTACATCCAAAAATGTAATATAGAAACCTTCAATAACCGGAGCAAGCTGTGCACAGTGCAATCAAGAAAGCTATGCTGATGGAGTAAATGCAATAATTAAATTAAGTTTCTTGGCTTGTTTACTTGTTTGTTTATAAGTTTTAAAAAGAAGGAGCATACAGAAGAGAGGTTGAATATTCCATCAGAATGAGCCAGGAGTTTGGAGTTAAACACAGGATGAGAGAAACACACAATGGGCTTGAAAGGATAGTTCCAAAGTCATAAAGGGATGACTACAACTCTTCAATAAAGAGACCTGGGAAAAGGGGATAGAAAGATACAGACCATCCAGGCTGGAGGCTGATAATGATGATTATGCTGGGGAATCAGGAGCAAAGCAGTTACTCATCACAATATGCAATATTGCAAAACCAGCTCTGTAATATAGACAGCCATGCAGAGAAAACCAATAGCTTGGCCAAACATTTAATTGTAAGACTGTAGTAAAAATGGAAGGGCAAGGATGTAAATGCAAATTGTCATCACAAAGAACTGAAGTCCCAGACAGATAGAAGCAATAACAAAAATGACAGTGCTCTTAAACAGCGATATCTCCATCAAGTCAAAAGTAACTAGAAAGAAAAAAGATAATAACGAACACCAATGAAGTGATACTTGTATTTAAGTAAGAGTTGGTGTTTGTACATATGTATTTGCATGTAAGAGTTGACAGAGCAGTGGTTTAGATGTGATCCTATGAAGGAAGAGAGAGAAGGGGGACGAGAGGAAGTTGAAATAATCGGATGTTTTGCTGAACTCAGAGTCACCTAACCAAGTCATCCACATTGCTACCACAATTCAAAATGGCAAAAAATCCCTTGTGGTGACCTGCCACAACTGCAAGAACCTGAAAATTCCATTTACATCCTATAGTTACCATTTTAATCATCTGAGAGACCAGTGATTGTACAAATTGTACAGGCTAGAAAAATTCAAAGCTTAGCAGGTTAATATGTAACCAATACTTAAAGATATCAACAGGCCGTCCTCCAACCTTCACAAGTTATCACATCCCAAGAACAGCTAGGAAAAAGTGAATGCCTCATAGAAAACCCATTGCTCTGTCTGGATCTCATGTACTGTAGTTCAGAGTCTTAATATTAAAAGCTATTAGTGTAAATATCTCCTCAATTAAATATTTGTTTTATATTACATGATTTTTAGAAAGGCTTTGCTGACACAAACATCTATTTTAGACATACACATATTCAGTCTAACATTTTATTTTTTCCAGATAAGAAAAGCTTGTTACAATCCAATTTTAACTGTTATGTGATGTGGGATAGAAATACCAAATGTACAAGTAGGCAGCACACATTAATATTCAAGTTAAGGTTTATAGGCACTATTACTACGTGCTGAAAACTCATTGCAACAAAGTAGTAAGGATGAACTGAACTTACAAAACACTCATATTTAAAAGAGTCAAGAAAAGGTTGTAGGGAATTGTATATCCATCAAATTCACTTATGTACCTAATAAGATCAAAGAGAAGACTCTCATGGAAACCGTGTTAAAGCATGTGAAAACTAGGAGATGACTGAGGACAGCCAACATGGCTTCACTGAGAGCAAATCATGGCTGACTGACTTGGTGGCCTGCTACAACAAAGGGACAGCATTGGTGGATGTACCAAGGTCATATATCTTGATTTGTGCAAAATCACAGTCACAGTCTCATATAACATCCTTTTTACTAAATCTGAGAAACATGGATTTGATTGATGGACTGTTCAGTGGACAAGGAATTGGCTGGATGACCAAGAGTTGTAGTCAGTGACTCATTGCCCAGGTAGAGACCAGTGATGAGTGATGTCAGGGATATGTATTTAGGTGTGACAGTTTAATATCTTCATTGGTTACACGGACAGTAGGACTGACTGTATCCTCAGGAAGTTTGAAGATTACCCTAAGCTGAGTGGTGCAGCTGATACTCTATAGAGGGAAGGGATATCATTCAGAGGGACCTTCAAGGCTTGAGAGGTGGGCCTGTGCAAACCTCATGAAATTCAACAAGCCCCACTGCAAGGTCATGTACCTGATTCAAGGCAATCTCAAACATCAGTACAGCCTGGAGAATTAATGTATTAAGAGCAGCCTTGCAGAGAAAGCCCTGGGGGTACTAGTGGGTAAAAACCTCAACATGAGCCAGCAATCTGAACTTCCAGTCCCAAAAGGCTACCATATCCTGGGCTACATCAAAAGAAGCATGGCCAGCAGGTGAAGGGAGATGATTATCCTACCTGAGACCCTGCATGGAGCACTCCACAGCCCTGGGGCCCTCAGTATAAGAATGACATAGACCTGTTGCAGTGGCTCCAGAGAAGGTCCACAAAAATTCTTAGAGAACTGAAGTATCTATCCTTTGAAAAGAGGCTATGAGAATTGGAGTTGTTCGGTCTGGAGAATAGAAGAGTCAGGGGACAATTTAATGTGGCCTTCCAATACTTAAAGGGAGCTCACAAGAAAGATGAGGAGAAAATCTTTATCAAGGATTGTAAGGATAAGGGGCATTTTAAACTAAAAGATTTAAATTAGATACCAAGAAGAAATTATTTCCTGTAAGAGTGGTTAGATGTTGTAACATGTTGCCCAGAGTAGCTGTGACGCCCCATCCCCAGAAGTGTTCAAGGCCAGATTGGATGAGACTCTGGGCAACCTCGTCTAGTGGAGGGTGGGGCTGGAATTCGATGGTCTTCAAGGTCTCTGCCAACCCATACCATTTTATGATTCAATGTTTTTTTCAAGTGCCCTGTTTTCAGTAATGTACTAGTCAAATTTTAAACTGGAAGTAGTTCTTTCATTTGTTCTCTTCCTAACATTCATCCATATCTTGTGCCACTTCTCTGTAATGTATGCAGTCCTCACCTACTGCCAGCCATGTTTCCCTTTATATGGCTAACTGTTTTGACCTTTTCCTTTTTTGCTAGCTTTAAACATAGTGCTACTACAGCACATTCCAAATTGGCTCCTTAGTGCTTCATTTGATGTTCTGCTTTCAGTCATATCCTCCGTGTCAGCAATACAAGTCTGGAAGTACTTCATTTCTTATTGAATTAATAATCATACTGAGTTAAAAAACAATTTTGAACGACTTCCACAAACATACCTCCAGGCCTTTTGTCCAGTTAATGAATTCCAGTCAATGCATGAATAGTTAGCATCTACCATAAGGATAACTTTGTCCTCTAATGTGATTTTGTCCTTTGTGCTATGAGAGTGCCAGAAGAAAAGCATGATTATTATTAAATCCTAGATGAAAAAAGTGTGAGATTTCATTCAAAACTTTCTGAAACTGACACACTAAAATACTAAACTAGATGAATAATTTCAAATTATATAGAAGAATTATGGTGCAGATGATTTAATAAACCACATTCCAATTCAAAGTTTTTCACAGATGAAACTCACCTAGAATAAAGACCATCACAAGATCATTACACCACTTCAGGAATTATAATCGTGTATTTCACTCTTGAACATTATTGTAGTAACTGAAATGGTATTTAGACCATTGGAGAGTCATTGGAGAGTGTCACATGGCTCTAAATGCATTTTCCCTAAACAGCAACTGTATTTAAAATGGCAGATAATTTAATGGGTCAGATATTGTTACTCAAGCAAGGCAATTTATCAGTGACATTGTTAGTGGGATTGAGTGCACCCTCAGCAAGTGTGCAGATCACTCCAAGCGGTGTGTTGTGGTCGACATGTTTGAGGGGCAGGATGCCATTCAGAGGGACCTAGACAGGCTTAAGCAATGGCTCAGGTGAACCTCATGACGTTCAATAAATCCAAGTGCAACATCTTGCACTTGGCTTGTGGCAAATCCTGCTATCAGGATATGTTGGGGGATATAAGGACAGAGCACAGCCCTGCTGAAAAGGACTTGGGAGTACTGGAGGATGAACATGAGACAGCAATGTGACCTTGCAGTACAGAAAGTCAACCGTATCTGGGGCTGCATCAAAAGATGTGGTCAGTAGGTCGAGGGAGATGATCCTGCTCCTCTACTCAGCACTGATGAGACCACACCTGGAGTACTGTGTCCAGATGTGGAGTCCTCAGAACAGGAGAGACGTGGATTTGTTGGAGCACATCCAGAGGATGGCCACAAAAATGACCACAGGGATGGAACACCTCCCTTGCGAGGACAGGCTGAGAGAGCTGGGGCTGTTCAGCCTGGAGAAGAGAAGGCTTCAGGGAGATCTGTGAGTGGCTTTTCAGCATTTAAAGGCAGGCTATAAAAAGGAAAGGGACAGACTCTTTAGCAGAGTCTGCTGTGGCAGGACAAGGAAAAATGGTTTTCAACTTAAAAAACAGGAGATTTAGACTGGATATAAGGAAGTAAGGAAGTTTTTTACAATAAGAGTGGTGAGGCACTGGAACATATTGCCCAGAGAGGTGGTGGATGCCATCCTCAGAGGCACTCAAGGACTTGCTGGCTCAGGCTCTGGGCACCTGACCTAGCTCTAGCTGTAGATGGCCCTGTTCACTGCAGGGAAGTTGGACTAGATGATCTTTAAGGGTCTCTTCCAACTCAAAAGATTCTATGATTCTATTAATTAATCCAAACAGTAGTTTTCAGTTTACATAATAATCTGTTGTTCTGTCTCTAAAACCTGAGAGATGTGATCCATCTTATGCTGCAACTGAACAGTACCACACCAGCATCTATTACTGACTGTGAAAGAGCAGACTGTTGCCTCTGAATCATACGGTAATTGTGAAAAAACAAATCCAGTTAAGTATATTATTTGAACAATGTGAAGCTGGTTGTCAGATAATGATCGGTTCTAGTCCATCAGTAAGTCTGGCTTGGTTTGTATTCCTACCAGTCCATCATGTTCCCATTCCAATTCCAGTCTTTCTTTCCCTGGCTGGAGGAACAAAATGGATACAGCACCTGGTAGCCTAGATGGAATAACCCTAATGTGTAACCTGAGCTCCCTAAGCAAATGGTTTTTATGATAATCAAGCCTCCTATTAACACACATGTCCTTTTGTTAGTATTTCTCAATCACTTTCAAACCTTTGCTAAATTACACTAGATTTGAGCTGTGGTTTAAAGTCTCAAGGTTACTGTACTCAAAGAGGTTTTGTGAATATCTGTAAATGGTTAGAAGAGTCAGAATTCCACTCCTTTGAGGAAGAAGCAGTTATAACTCAGTGCCTTGTACATGTTGTGTCAGCCACCTGCTCAGTCTGCACACACACTGCCAAACCAACCTGAATGTCTGAAAGCCATGGGAAGTCCTGTTTGCCATGACAAATGGAAAGAGACCAGGAAAAGGATCTGCTGACATAAGAGCTATCCTCGGAAGTTCATGGGATATGAAACAGTTAACTACAGGAAAGATAGTAGAAAAGCAGAGTTAGAAACAGCCTTGGAGTTTTGCATTAAAATTTAGGAGAGGGATTGGTAATCCCATTCTTGTATCTCACCATTTCTTTTTATCTGTAATTTTAACAACATAAAATGTGACATGGATGATTTTCTCAATGGAAACAGCAGTTAATCTCCTTCTGATGCTTCACCCTCAATAGCAGTTCCACTTAAAAATACTGGTGGATGATATTAAAGGTATTGACAAGAAAATTAACAGGATGTGAGTTCCATAGAAACTCCCCATATTCTTCAAATGGTGGAAATTTGCACCCATTGCTTTCTGACAAAGATAAAAACCCAACGTCATGGTTGTTTTTTTTCTAATGTGTGTGGCTTTTTTTTTTTTTTTAACATTTTATCCTTGAGAATGAAGATAAAACTTTCAGCTGGCATGTTAAAAAATCAATGAGGAATTATGGACAGGGTATTTCCTAGGGATAAAAAAGTCTTTGAAATCAATGGCCCTAATCTGCAACTGAGATCCTTAATCCTCAGGAAATATCCTGCACCTCAGTATGCATTTCTGACATCAGCATACAATTCAAATTCTTACTCTTTGTTCTAAACAATAAATCTTTATTGTTAAATAAAATCTTAAATACAAATACTGTTGCTTTCCCTAATTCTGTACCTGATTAAAATGTTGCAGGAAATTTATCTTATTATTTATTCTTGTAGACTGGGAGATCTGGATCAAACAACTGACTAAAATTTCATCCAGCTGGATTACAGCATAGGTTGAAGGGGTAAACTCGTTGCCCAATAGCCAAAAAGGAGTTTCTCACACACCAAGAAACACCAGTGTTATATTCCATTCTCTCAGCTGATATCTTGACATGACAGATCTTAAAGCAGCACAATTCATCCTGCATTTGGGATAACACTGGGGGAAAGAGGTTGTGAAAAATGAAACTTGTCCTTTTTCCTTACATGCACACACAAACACACACACACACCAAAAAAAAAGTTGTGTTTAAGTTGTGATCTAGTTTGATTCACCAAACACAGTTCTGCCTTCATTGGAAATTTCAGTTCTTCTCATGGCCAACCTTGTGAAGCAAATCATCTGTTACTGCTTGTATTGGCAGAGAACTACGGCCTATTTTTAAAGCAGCTCTGGTCATCCATGAGTGCTCTGCGTTAACTTATACAGAATACAATAAGCTGCATAGCAAAATTAAATACATTTTAAATCATTAACCAAGTAATTCTTAATTCCCTCCTGAGACATACATAACAGTGTTTTCTTAGCCCCTATTCAATGTGAAAAAAGCGGAGAAATAATGAAATTAGTAAGCCCCAGCACTGTGGCAAATCTGTGGAATACTCACCACTAAGACTTCAGAATCTCCTGATTGCCAAGGCAAAGCTCTCTTCCCAGCCCATGTTGGTCTTCAAGCCAACAAAACTAGCAGCTGCTTGCAAAACAAGCTGAAGGATAGAGATAACAACTTCTGAATGTTACATGAGCAAGGGATTGTGGTAGTTCCTTCAGTAATATAAACCAATTGTTCTCTTCTGGCTCTGTTTGTCACCTTAAATGGGATTAGTCAAAGGGTTATGTGGGATTGTGGAATTAGTCTTTCACCCCCAAAAGATATAAGTTCAAATACAGGAATGGGTCAGGAATGAAAATCAGTTTCTTCCATGCCAGCCTAGTACGTTCATGTTAGAAGAGCACCACACAAATTGGCAGAAGACTCCCAGAAGTGGAATAGTAAGAGTGGCTTGTATGGAAGTATACAGAAAAAGTATATACATGCTTACACTAAACAATATGGAAAGTGGAATAGGTGGCATGTTTAGAGATCAGATGGCTTTGAAATGTTGACACTGAATCAGAATCAAGAGAACAAGGTTTTGTTTCAGCTCTGCTAAAGCTAAAGCTCCTCGGAGTAGTCTTCAGCAAGAAAGACTTAAATCTTTAAACACCTTGCAGTGAAGTATCTAGTCTAAGATAGTCATAAAAGCTTGTCTACAGTTTCTGCAGAAAGTCAGGTACAAGGTAATGCATTCCAGATATTCAATGATGACAGAACATCCACCGTTCCCTTGGAAGCACATTTCTTTCTCTCCAACTCTCTCTCCTTCTCTCTCCCCACTCTGCTACAGCTCTCTCTACAACTCTCTCAACTGACATAGAGACAAGACAAGATGACAACCTTACTACTGAATAGTTAAAGAGAAATGAGATGTATCCTTCACTCTCCGCTTCTTTGTTTTGCCCAATTTATTTAGATTGAAGTTTTGAAACCAGAAAACTCTTTCTACTGACAGCTCATGACATAAGGATTCTGTAATGGGCCATGGAAGATCTATCTGAAAGAAATATCAATAAATTATTGAAAATTAGATGACATCTCATTTTATGAGCTATTTCTGGCAGGTATAAAAAAATGGGTTGGAAAGTTATGGACAACAAAATGAACCTTTCCCCACTATTAGATTTGTGTCTAAAAATATTAACATCGTGCATTGAAAAAATGAATGAAATTTGCACTGGAAATACAAGTAAATCTCTGTTTCTGCAAAGACAGACTCTCCTTTCTTAAAGAGATACAAACTTTTCTGTATGGGCTCACAGTAAATCAGCAGTGAAAGAAAACAGGGATTCATTTAACCAGTGGTATTGAGACTTGAAGTAGTTCAAACATGTATAGACAAATATTTAAATAAAAAAAAAAAAAATTTGGATAGTAATGGATTTGGAGCCCAAACTCCAATATCAGCCATGGTGTACACTGTGAAAATGGTCAATTCAAGCTGATATAATTAATAGTAGGAACTAGGCATTTTAGTTCTAAGTGCCCTTCGGTCTTGCTGAAACGTGTGATAACATAACAAGCATAGCAGAGACAATTTCTTCTGCTTCTCAAAATTCAAGAGATGTTGCCCGCAGGAACGTCTGTCTTCTGAAATTTCATTCCTGTTCATGAAGAGTTTTTATTTCTGCAACCAATTAGAGATAAGTCCCTTCAAAAAATCAAATCAACAAAACACAGAAAACAAAGAGCACAAACGTATCTCTAGGAAGCAGCCACTTGTCTTCAGAAAGGGGAAAAAAAGGCAAACAAGAGAACACAGTCTCTGGCTGCAGAATGATTCATGGAATATTTTGACTGTTCCACCATCCAGGCAATTCCCGGTCTTAGCCTGCAGCTCAAATACAGTTTGATTTAGGAAATTTTTAGGATTGCTTTCAGAAATAAACACAAAACATAATTACTTTTCCTAGACTAAGAATTAGAAGAGAAAATCCCCAAACTTACTTTGACATGGAGTGCTTTCTTCCATTAGTCTTTCCTTATTAACTGTAACAATCAATATGTTTAAAGATGTATTACATGTTAGGAGACAATTTAGTTAATTTGAAATGAGGTTACTAAAATGCTACATAGGAATATCCACTGTATATTTAAGGCAGTGTAAGCAACCATTCAAAAAAGCAAATCAGACTTGTTATAACTTATCCTTGTATAGGTAACCCTAAATAAGAATTCCAACTTATGCTGCTGATAAAAACGAAGAGAGTGAGAGTTCAGATCAGATGAAGAACCTGCTTTCTGAGACTGCTGAGGCATTTGATTCCTACCTACCTGTTTTCACACTGTAAAATGCCAGGGCAACCACAAAGGACAGACTGTTGTTACAGAGCCAGCCACACTTATTTTATTTCACATTTTGCAACTGGTTCATATTTGAAGCTGAGTTCAAACTATAGCTTTCTAATTTTTCTCTCAATCACTTGGCAAACTATGAGGAACTATAAAACAAAATGAGCAATGATATATAACAATTGTATGTGGCAGGGAAAAATACAAAGCACTACTCTTGGATGGACAAACTCAATACCTGGAGAATGCCAGGAGTAAAGTCTATCTTTAAAAGTCACATTTATGCTCAGGAACAATTTAAGCATTTAACAGTTAAAGATAAATTCTGTAGTAGTAACACAGAGATAACAAAATGGTACATTTCTCCTAAAAGCATTTATATAGAACCTGGAAAGATGCCCAGAAAGAGCCTGAGGCATGTAAACCAATGATAATATTTGTATATTCTCCAAAATAAGACAGTGCCTGTACTGCCTCATCAATAAGACTAGAATGGTGCATAGACAATGGGTGCTGACGATAACAACTTTCTGAAAAAGTAAATTGGAACAGAGGTAGATAAAGGGAAACACTATAATGCAACAATTCCTTTTACAGGAAGACTACTACTCACTGGAGAAAAAAAAATTTGCACTGATAAATACAGAAAATAGGCATTTCCTTGGATAAATTTCTTTTTACATTTCAGAAGGAAGGAAAAGAAAAATCAAGTAAACTGCTGCTTACTCAAGAAAGTCTGTTCTGTCAAGTGTGCAATTACTTTCCTCTAGCAATGATGGAACTGCAAAATAACTATTCAGAAGTGATACTTCTCAGCAGATAGTCCTTCTCTGGTTCAAGCCATGAAGCCATGATAACTCCATCTGTATTTTAAAAAGGATCATGATGTTTTACGTACTTTATACTGCCTACATTAGATAGAAAATATCTGATATATATATATTTTTAAATCACTGCAAATAAGACTGATGTAAAAATCTACATGAGCACTCTTATCTTGGTTCCAACCAAGACTACATTTAGCAATACATTTAATCAAACAACAAAAGACTATTTTATATTGGAAAGTCTCCAGAATAATTTGTAGTATTTTAAATAAAGCAGGGCACACTTGTGTAGAGGTAAGTCTCAAAGAAGCAATGTGTCATAATACATTATGTGCTGTTAGAATAGACAGAAGCTTGCCCCCTGGTTTTTGCAAATAAACAGAGGATGGCTATCTCAAGATCCAATTCCTGAAAAACGATAGGGCATACCTCTCTCTGTGTGATGAGTGAACACAAAGAGGCAGAATGCAGTTACCCAGTAGCTTCTTCTGCAGATGTAGCTTCAACATCATTCTCAAAAGTGGGGCAAAACCTGGAAGCAGAAGGATCCAATTGCCCTGAAAATGATATAAAGTAGGACACAAGATGCTTCTCAGTTATGTTTGCTGTGAGCAGCCCTAATTGTCAGCACATGCTGATAGCAACCACTGATACACTGTCAGTGGCGCCTAGTATCTGTGCCAGTCATGCTGGAAGCCAAGCACAAAGGCATGCAGGTCTGCCCTCCTTTGTACCACATCTCTGATTTCTACTGTTTATTTGATGCAAATAAGCATATGGCATCTGCCACTGAGGGACCTCAAATCAAACTATACATTTCAAACTTGATCTCCAATAGAAGTCCATCCCTGCCCACTGAATACTCCTGGATCTTGAAAGGAGACATATCTGAAATGCATGTTTTCCAAAGCTTTCATTGGTTTGGAGATGTCACATTGCATGTGCCACCTGTAACTTTTGCAGGCATTGCCACCTGCAGGCATTGTCCTTAGCTTTAATCTGCTAGACTTTTGTTCAAATGCAAAGAACAAGGCCTCTGTTTTTTGTGTTTTTTGTTTTTTTTTTTCACATCTGTAACCCAGATGCATCACCTTTATTAATTATAAGCAAAGCTAGTCCTGTAAGTTAAACAGGACTGCTTTATCTTCATGATGTGAATTTCCCAGGCTATGGTGCATGTCATTAATCATATATGCACCAATTTCTTTCATGGTGGGAGAGGCAGGAGTCTCACACAGCACCCTCAAGACAAGATGGCCTCATATTGACAAATAGAGGAATGGAGATTATAAATCAAGAGAGTTGTGAGCCCAGCACCACCAGTTCTCATGCTTTAATGCTTGAGTAAGTTTCAGTGTTTCTACTGCACATCACTGAGTACAGGAATATATAAGAAAAGTCTAGGTCAAATTTGACATTTTAGTATTAAATGTAGAGAAATCATATTCAACGATGCCTGGACAATCTGGAGAGTTGAGCACAGAGAAACCTGATGAGCTTCAACAAGAGAAAGCATGGAGTCCTGCACCTGGGGAGGAATAACCACATGTACAGGTACAGATTAGGGGCTCACCTACTGGAGAGGAGCTTTCAGAGAAGGACCTGGGTGTCCTGATGGACCACAAGTTGGCCATGAGCCAGCAGTGTGCCCTGATGGCCAAGGCCTGTGTATCTTTAGGTGCACCAAGAAGAGTGAAGCGAGCAGGTCGGGGGAGGTGATCCTTCCCCTCTGTTCTGCCCTGGTGAGGCCACATCTGCAGTACTGTGTCCAGTTCTGGGCTCTCAAGTTCAAGAAAAACAGGGAACTTCTACAGGGAGTCCAGTGGAGGGCCACAAGGATGATGAGAGGCCTGGAGCATCTCCTGTACGAAGAAAGGCTGAGTGATTTGGGGCTGTTCTGCCTGGAGGAGGCTGAAAAAGGATGTCATTGTATTTATACTGAAAGCATCAGAATCAAGTGAATGGGCCAGGCTGTTCAGTGCTGTGCAGAGACAGAGCAAGGGGCAATGGGCACAACCTGGAACAAAGGAAGTTTCATATAAAAACGAGGAAGAATTTACTGTGAGGATGACAGCACAGGAACAGGCAGCCCAAAGAGGTGTAGAGTTTCCTACTCTACAGATACTCAATACCCATCTTTCCTGTACAACCTGCTGTAGGGAACTTGCTTTAGCAGGGAGTTGGACTCGATGACCTCCAGAAGTCATTTCCGACCCCTGTGGTTCTGCGATTCAGTATCCTTACAGCTTACTGCAATAGAGCATGGAAATCACAGGAACCGGGGGAAATCCCGCCTGGGAGCGCTGAGCCCGGAGGTCCAGACGGGGTCGGCGAGGGGAACGGGGCAGCCCGGCCTTGACACACGGCACGGGGTAAAAACCCGCCACGGAGAGCGGAGATTCACCATAGCGGACGCTGAGGGAACCGGGGCTGGGCGAAGCGAGCGGGGCTCTCAGCGTTTCAGAGAGCTTAATAAGCGCGGCCACCTGCGCTCGCTGCCGCCTCACAGCCCCTAGTCCGGAGCGGTGCCCGCTCTCCCTTCTCCAGACCTCAGCCCGGGACGCCGCCCGCGCTCTCAGCGGCCGCCGGACGCTGTGGGCGTGCCCCAGGTGAAGGGCCCGCCCCCGGGCCGTGCCCAGCGCCCTCGGGGCTCCGCTTAGCCCCGCCCCGGACCCTCCCCAGCGGCTCCGGCGGGGAACGGGAGGGGCAGCGCGTGCGGCGGGGCCGTTAAAAGCCTTCCCGCCCGCCCGCGCGTTCAGTCAGCGGGGCCGCCGTGCGGCCGGCGGGCGTCAGCGATGCTGGAGAATGGATCTCTGAGGAACTGCTGCGACCCGGGCGGGAGGGGTCACTTCGGCTTGACGGAGCGGGAGGCGGCGGCTGGAGGCGCCCCGCGGCCCGCCTGGGTGGTGACGGCTCTCTCCAGCGTGCTGATCTTCACCACCGTGGTGGATATTTTAGGCAACCTGCTGGTCATCGTGTCCGTCTTCAAGAACCGCAAGCTCAGGAACTCAGGTAAGGCAGAAGCGGGAACCCGGAGCCGAGCGGGCGCCCTGCTCTGAGGGGAGGAGCCCGTCTGTGGGGCTCAGAAAGTCCCCTTCTGTCCCTGTGCAGGTAGGGATGCGTGCGGGACCTCTGGGCGCTCGGTGCTCTGCGGGTCCCTCCGGGCTGTGCTCGGCTCTAGCGAGTGCGAGTCATTGCGAGGCTCTTAATGAGGTACTGTGCGCTCCTTGTGGAGCTGCTGCTGCTGGGGGATCGATGTCACGTTTTAAACAGTGCTCAGAAGTACGGGAGGAAGAAGGAACTTGCCCGGGGCACTGAGGTGAGGTGTGTGGGAAGTGAGCTCTGGCTCTGGACTGCCCATTGGAGCTCGTGGCAGTCCTTCATGATTGTTGTTATTCTCTGCTCATATGTCCTCCGACCGAAATAAAGTATTTTCCTTCTTTTTGAATCATGTCTGTAGTTGTTTTCTTTTTTCCTTTATGTGCTGGAAAGTAGCTTTTTGTGCTTTGTGGAACTTTCATCTCTGCTGGGCAGGTTACACCTGCCTCCAACCACAACACTGCCAGTCGTACCTCTCGGGTTTCCCTTTCCCCCTCGCCTTCTTCTGTCAGATCCACACATAGGGCTGTGACCCCAAGGTGCCTGCAGCTCCCTGGGTGGGCTTTCTGAGGCATTCTGATACCAGGTCTAAGGAAAAAGACCTCGTTCTGTGTTGTCTGCCCCGTATTCTGGGCGGCAAAACCTTGCTTGAGAGCTGTGAAGCCAGATGCACAGTTGTATCATCTGGCATCTGTCCGACCTCGTGCCTAACAGCATGGTGCTGCCTTATGAAGGGGGGGAGGAACTGGGTGCTTGAATTTCCTGTTTTTTTTTTTTTTTTTTTTTTTTTTTGTGGATCACAGTTCCTCCAGAATTCCATACTGCAATGTTTTAGCATCTCCCACTACCTCGAACAATGCACTCAATTCACCCTTATTTTTAATTAAATAATGTTTAAGAACATCTTTGCAAAGGAATGAGACCTCTCCCAAAGGAAGAAATGGGGAAGGAGCTGCTATATGTACTGTTCAGCGTTTCATCTGGTACTTAAACTGCACGTTCTGGAGAACTGAATCATTATCGAGAGTAGCAGAGCAGTACCGAGGTGAGGACAGCGATGCCCGGTGCTGAGCCGGGACAGGGAGCACAGCCAGAGCTTCCCTTTCCGTGGTCCATGCTCGGGGAGGCTGGCAATGGGACGCAGAGCCAGTCCCAACCATCAACTCCTGGCCGAAAGGGGAGTAAGAGGGGGATTTGCTCCGGACTGCTTTCTTCACTCAATGACAGCAGAGGGAGGAGTTGGACTGGAAGAGTACGATGCTTGGAAGAATAAGCTTCAAGATGCTGATTAAAGTGCTCCGTGTTGTCTAAAGGCTGATGAAATAAGACAGTCTTCTTATCTAATCCGAATATATACTAATGTATTTCCTTTTAGTGTCATTCTTTATGTGATATCACTGACCCTGTTTCATTGATTCCTTAATCTTTGATAAGTATTCTGAAGAACAGCAGGGAGTTCCTTCACTGTAGTCTTCATAAAGTTAAATACCTTAGAATTGCCAGTCTCTAGCTTGCCATCAGGGAGGGATGTGTCTTGAGGATAAAGCTGAAAGGAGATAGGTTGATAAATGTACTCAGAAAATTTTGTAAGTAGTCAGCAGAGGCAGGGAGCAGTGCTGTTGGTGGAGTGATGGAGAGAATGGGGAAGTGGTGGAAGGCTGAGGCATTGCACAGGAGCCCTCAGACAAGGAAAGATGTACCAATGAGTGGACCTAGGGCTGCTCCTGTCTGAGCCAACTAGAAACGTGCAGGATGTGGGGATGTGTGGAAAAAATGGAATGGTGAGGGGAAAAAGACACGATGGATTAGTCTTGTCTCTCTATGACATTGCTTATTACAACGTGAAACCAGTAGAAAGCCTGTGGGCAGCAGAGAGAAGGTCTAGATGACCGAAAGAAAAAGGAGTGACAGCCCTGTGAATGTTTGATTCTCTCTTGAAGTAGCTAATGAGAGTGATTCTTCACGAGGGGTGAAAGTAGGGATCTTTCAAATAAGCCACTGGTTTATAAGAAATAAATTAAGCAGCTCTAACCATTTCTATAGTACAAATAGTAATCCTCTATTCAGAGAGCAAACCAAGGCTTTATCATATTTTCAGGACTTACCAATGCTGTTCTGTTCAGTGATTTTACAAAGAAATCTGATTATTGCAAACGATTTAATTACACATCACTCTCCTGAAAGCCTGGTCAAAAGCAAATCTATTTTTCATGCTGATATATAGTATGAGACACAGAATGGAGTGGAATAAGATGACCCATTAACCTTTAGGTTGGTGAGTTTTATGCTCAGCAGAAGAGAAATAGAGAATGGTTAGGACAAATGTTCTTAGAGTTTACTCATTCACTCTTAAAGAGTAGGAATGTTGCCAGCCATACAATGGGAAGTCTGTTTCATGGCACACAGAATCTTCTTTCCTACATTTAGATTTGTTTTTGGAGGAGGAGGGGGAGAATTTGTGCAGGCTCTTCCAAGTAGTGCATAGTATAATTGGTATGAATCAACATGCTTGTCTTATTACATAACTGCACCCAGCCTTTCTGTGAGAGGCTGAGCAATTTCTGATCTCTAAAAGTGACTGAATTTACAGAAATTAATGCTTTTATAATTTCTAATTTTAGAGAGGAAGTAACTTAGTCCAACACACTAGAAAATGAAAGAAAACTTTGTATGTCAGAATGAAATAAATTAGCCTGTCTTTCTATTTGATACTGTGTACTGAATTTTCAAAAGTGACTATTGATTTTGTCTTCAATTAAGTATGCCCAACTGGAGGCAGCTTTTAAAGCACTAGACTTTTCCAGTGTTAAAGTTCATGTATGCTAAATAGTCACTGCTGAGTGGAGAAGCGTCCTGAGGGTGTATCCAGTCGCTGAAAATCACTAGATGCTTTTAAGAATTTCAGTATACTTTTGTGTAGGCATAGCTCTAACCATAACATTATAGCTGGTGTAAGAGTCCAGCATGATAGAATTCAGAGGGGAGGAAAAGACAAGACATCTCTCGTGGGAGGGAGATAGAACAACCCATTTGTATTTCATTGGCCTTAAAACTGCAAAATCAGTGAGAAATGAGAATTAGACGCACTAACTCAAATATCGTTTCAAATAGTAGTGAAGATTTTGAGACCCTTTTGGTTCAGCAGAAGACCTAATATTAACCTTGGTGTGCTGCCAAAGAATGCATTAGCAGAAAGTGATATTTCTAGTTTTGTCAACCTACTTTAATCTCTTCCTTTACTACTTTCCTTTTTATATATAACAACTAGCACAGCACAGTAAGACTGATCAAAATTCATGGTATTTTCCCCATATGTGAACATAGCTGCACTTGCATGTTAATTAAATCCAATGAGTGAGTTTGTGTGCGTGGTTGTAGAGATGGACATGCTACTCATATGCATAGGCATCGGTACAAAGTAAAACATTCCTGCACATAGAACTGTAATTTTGGAACTGGTCTTTCTACTAAATAAAAATATCCAGTAATATAATCAAGTCTTGTACTCTTTTTTTTCCTTGCTATTTTCCTTTCTGTAGACTTCACATTTCTATCTGTGATATAGTTTTCCCCATTGTTATATGCTGTTTTCAGTTATTCTTCATATCTTTGGATACAGCAGTTCAAGTTCCATGGGACAGAGGACAGCCATCTCCTCTGGTGGAATTTATATCTTCTGATTTTAGAAGACTACAGTGGAGATACCCATTTCTGAGCTTCTTCCTTTGGGCTCCCTTTAGAACTTGAGAAGTAAACAATTTTGGGGCACAATTCAGACAACTTATTTTTTGGCATCTACATTAGTTCGGCATGATTCAGAGCACAGAAGTGTTTATTTCTCTCTACTTAAAAAGAGAAAGAATCTGGAGGAACAACCTCAGCATAGTTACTTTGTGGTGGGATGAAATAAACATAAGAATACAAAGTCATCATGTAATTCTTCTAGTAGCTTGTTCAGTTACATTTTTAAATGTGCACATTTTCCCTCTCCTCACTGCCAAGTCCTCGAAAAGTTCCCATTGATCCAAATAAGACTGATACAACTTAAATCTTTCCTGGGTCCTGAAACCACCTGGAAAAGTTGGCTCTGAATGTCAACACTGATGCTGAAAAGAATATATTTTGATGAGCAGAACATGGGTGCTTACTATTTTTGGTTTCAGATAGAACCCTGCCTAACAGAACTTCTGTACTCCTGACTTATTGAACTCTGGATCTTAGCCCTGAAACTGTGAGCGTGTGTGGCCAGCAAGCCTTCACATTCTCTCATGTGCAAGACCTTTAGCCTTGAAACTGCTTGGTACTGAGCAATTCATGGGGACATAATTTCAACATTCACACAAGTTCATCAAACCCAACACTCTGGGCAGCCTGGTCTGGTGGTTGGCAACTCTGCACATACCAGGGAGGTTGAAACTAGATGAACAATGTCGTCCCTTTCAACCCAGGCCATTCTATGATTCTCAGTATAATAATTCTGTAGTTCAAATTTCTTTTAAAATTGAAGTTTTTGCTTATTTTTTAATTTATAGTGTGTACGGTCATGGTATAAATGACTCTTCTTGGTACAGTAACTCACTAATACAGCTCATCTTTTTCTTCTGTATGTGCAGTCTCTGCAGTTACTGTTCCTTCAGCACCTGGCCTCATGCCTCATAGTATTATAATTCATTCACTTTCTACTCTTTTAGTTCTCAAGAAAAAACAGATCTTGACATTTCCCTATATTAATACAGGGTCTCAACTTTGCTTTGTCACAGCACGTTATTTCTCTCTGTGTTCTGTGACCTAATACTTCTGAATCAGACAGTTATTCCAATGAAGGATATCTCTGGTACAATAGTTTTCTTTCATCACTGTCCAGGCAATGGTAGTAGCAGACTGTGTGATACCATGGCAAATAGGCTTCCAAAGCTAGATCAGTTTAGAGCAGCTTCCCAAGTACAGAAACTCTAGCTTTTATTAAGTAATACTTAATTAAGTATTAAGATTTGTACAGCCTCTTTATATTAGCTCATATTGAATTTTATTCCATTTTCCTTTACTTGCGTCTTTGTTTCTTCTTTCCTACCAAATGTTGCTTCTACAGTTTTTCCTACAGTTGAGATCCAAAAGTGCAGAGATTTCTTGATCCATTCTTCCTCTCCAGCTTACTCCCTGCCTTAATTTCAGGTGCCATGTTAGCACCTAGTCTGTGATAGACAGATCTTCCAGAGGTGAATTGGTAGTATTTTATTTTTTGTCGTTACTCCTGACTAATTGTTAAAGTTATGGCAAAGTTCATGCAAAAGTTATTGCTGTCCATGCAATATGAAACAGCAGTTGTACTACCATCGCAGCAAGAAAGGGGGAAGTGGGTACTAGAGGTGGGACCAGGACAAGTGCCAGGGAATCAAGCTGCTCATCTGAGTGCAGCTCTTCCCTCCTGGGAAGAGTAGTCTTCCTGAGAGAAGAATGAGAGGCCACATTCAGCCCCTTCTTAAATATCCCATCTGTATATTGAGAGAACTACCAGCTATTCTGTGAATATTTGCTTTTATCTCCCTGAAATATCCAGTGCAAACACACCTTCAGAGACAAGAAATTAGAAGGACCTCTCTCTGCAGCTGTGTATGCAAATTTCTATGTGTCTCAGCAGCATTCCCCTTATAGTTAGCTCTCTTCTGGACTCTGGACATTCTTTTCCTTCTCAATACTTGCTGATTGCATGAGGCGTGACCTCTCTGCTCTATTCTTGGGTCAACCAGCAGAATCTCTTCAAGGATTCATGATGCTCTTTGACACAATCAGCCAATGAGCTAGAAGACCAAATCTACTCACAGGGAGCCAGCACAGCTCATTTTAAAAGGCTGTAATGTTTTCATCTACTCTTAGTAGATAGATATTTACCCAGTGGCTTAAACCATTCTATTGAGGATAAATTATAAAAGACTGTTTTCAACTCACTGAATCAGTGACAACCTATTCTCTGTTTCTAGAAGTAGATCCTACTCCTATTCCAACTCAAACTTCATCTGAGTAACAGAATATGTTCAGGTGTGTTCCAAATTTTAGCTTCTTATAAGTTATCCTTTACAAGCAAATACTACTGTTAAATACACTGCCTTGTTTTCAAGAATACATATGAGAATAATTACATTATTCTGAGCTAATAAAACTAAAACAGTTGTTTTTTTTTTTTTTTCCTTAGTGGAAAGGAAGAAAGATTACGGTAGTTCATTCTGAGCAGTTGCTCTGGTCTTTAGATTTCCACCTTGATGTGACCATGAAGTTGATTTCCAGCAAAAGCTGATGAAAGTATGTCTAAATCACTGTGGGTGCAACTTTGTTGTTGTTCTTAATTGCTCTTGTAGATCTGATATACTCTTGTTAACAATACTGATAAAGAGTGAGCTGTTTCAGAGTCAGTGTTTTCCTGACATACACCTGAGTACAGATCTTGACATAACAGGACGTAACATTAGCCTAAACACATTCATTGAACAACGTTATTGATTGCTAGAATCTATATTACTGGGATTCTCTTTTAATTGTTTATTAATTATAGATATATTTGATTATGCTGTTTAATATATGCTGCTTAAATTATGTCTAGACAAAAAACATTCTTCTCACAAAGTTACTAATTTTACTTGGCCACTGTTTATGGACTTTACTGAATTTAACTTCAATTTTCAGTATTTAAACACATTTACGAAGATATACCAATATTGCATCACTTCCACAAACATCTTTCTGCCATTTCTGTCACATCTTTCATGTCGCATCTGTCATTTGTTTTGTTAGACTGTCAAATTTGCACAATGAGGGCAACAACAGTGCCAGGAAATATCACATGCAACCACTGGATTTGACAGTCTGACTAATAAGTTAGGGAAAATATCTACTTAATGCATCAACCTTGTAAATATAATTATGTTAACAAATTATAAGTTCAGAGCTAACATTGAAGGGGAAAATGTGTCCCTGCATAAAAGACAGGAACCTATAAAGAATATCCTCATATCTCTAAGGTTTGCTTATACACTGCTTGAAATTCTCAGCATCCTCTTGTACTAAAAGCAATTAATTTTTTCCAATTATCTCAGTATATACAACATTTAATTTGAGTTCAAATAATGAAAAAGACCTTACGTCAAATGGCTATCACCTACAAATATTTTTTATCTAATCAGTCTAAGTATTTTTATTTCCTTCTGCCTCATAGCTTGGACTGTCTTAATTAGAATAAAAATAATCTACTTTACTGAGTATTAACTGCATAATGAAAAACCTGTGGGTATATAACAGCTCACACTGTGCAGATTCTGGTCATGGTGACGTTCACCAGCATTATAGTCTTTGGTACTCTTTTTTCCGATGTTCTTAGAAGTAGACAATTCTATTCAGTTTTCCTACTGACAAGGATTTAACTAATCCTAGAAACCATTTCTAAACACATGAAGGACAAGAAAGTAATTGGTAGTAACCAGATTGGATTTACAAGAAGCTAATTATGCTTATCCAATCCTGATAGTCTTCATTGATTAGCTTGATGGATCAGGAGAGAACAATAGCTGCTGTCTACCTTGACTTCATTTGGAATTTTGACACTCTCCCATAACACCCTCTTAAGACTTTCTAACAAGGTAGGGCTTAGACAAGTGAACAGTGAGCTAAATTGAAAACTGGTTGAATGACTGAGTCCAGAGGGTTGTGATCAGTTGCACAAAACTCAACTGGATACAAGTCACTAGTGGTGTCCTCCAGAGTTCTTTTGGGACTAACATTGTTTAATATCTTCATTAATGGCCTGGATGATGAGACAGACTGTACCCTCAGCAAGTTTACAGTTCAAGAAGATCATCAAAGTAGCATATGGAAAAGGTTCTGCAAACTGGGTAAGTTGAAACCTATCTTTGAATATCTAGATTAGGAGGGAAATTCTGACCCTACTCAAGCCAGTGCGAATTGGTTTTCAAAACTCTTTTTGTTAAGATCTGTTGCTTCTTCTTGCTTTCTATGCAGCTGTGTCAACACTGTTCCCTGCCTCCCAGGTAAACTTTGTTGGCCCAAATTCTCTGTTTGGCTCAGATCATTATGTCTAGTCAGAGATTGTCCAGATTCTGCTGCCATGTGGAATATGAAGACAGAATCATAGTCAAAACAAAGAAACAAAGACTCACCTGCTCTAACCTGACCAAGGAACTCTCTCTCTCTGTTAGTGACCATCTTTTTTCTACCTACTTTTGGCTGATATAATTTTAAATGCCCCCTGTTATATAGTGGGTCAAGTAGAATCCTCATCCATATGCAAAATCAACACAATCTTCCCCCCATTTCCTAGCAAAAAAAGTAAATCTGCTGTATATCTCTGCCTTATAGGAACAAGTTGCCCACAAGAGTCTGAGTATCCACAGTTGGAAACAGTCAAAATCCAACTCGACAGTACCCTGAAAAACATGCTGTCACTGACCCTTCTTTGGAGTGACTTGGACTAGATAATCTCCAGATATCTCTCCCAACTTCAATGATCCTGTTGTTATATTCCCATGTCTACCACCCTTCATTTAACTTGCTCACCAAATCACAATTCAGCCTGAAGTGAGCTTTTTCCAGTCTTTTTGCAAGACTTACTGTTTCGGAGGGAAGAGCTAAATTTAGGAAATCATCATGACACATTTTGTTTAGATTAAGTTGAAACACAGACCAGACAATGCTTTAGCAGAGCATACATGTTCACTTTCTTTGAAACACTTTATTTATCCATCTATTTAAATGTTGTTTACAAACCTATGAGTATCATTATAAAATGAATCATGCAAGTGTACTTTACTTTAAGACCTTGTTTCCAAAAGCAGCAGATGGCACAGACTGACAACAGCTTCTGAAGACATTCAACTCCATACGCATGTGCAGTGCTGAGGCCTTTTAAAAGCTAAGAACAAAAAGGGTAAGACTTTTCCTGACTGAAAGATTCATAATGGCTGTGCTCACCAAGTGTCATCTACTTACCTCTTCCACAAAATAGGAAATAGGAAGGAAAAAACAGAGATTTAAAAATAAAAAAAAAAAGGAGGAAAAGGCTGTAAGGAAGGGACTCCAGAGAATGTTACAAGCATTGGCAGCTTTTCAACCTGCACGATCCCAATATTAGATGTTCCCAGGTGCTGTATTTACTGCATTGCATCAGATACCCATTTTAAAGAATTGCAAGACTGTCTTCGGATCCCCCAACATGTCTGGGAGGGATCCCTTACTGTGTGGAGCAGCAAAACTGGTTTATATGTACATGCTTCACAGCTGCTCGTTACTGGTTGTGTGTCTTCCACACGCTGAAAATCCTTCACTGAAGTCCTGCAGAACAGTTTAATTCATGATGTCTTCATTTCCACAAGGAGAAATCCCAACATTTTTACTGGTTAAAATGCCTTGTTCTTTTTGAAGAATTTACAAGACTTAACTAAAAAATGCACCTTATTATGGCTAACTAAATCTCTTGACTAAGTAGTGCTGAATGTCTCCCTTAGTCAGCAATAATCTCAATTTTATTCATTTGAAATATCTGATGAATTGTCTAAGCAACTGTGATATTTTCAAATTATTTTAATTACATTTCAAATTTGTATTTTTATAGTTTTTTCTTTTAAATTTAATTAATTTCCTAATGAATATTAGCCAAAAACACAAGTCAATCAGCTAGACAAAAAATATTTTTTTTCACATTACTTATACATGCATAATTCAAATTTCCATCCTTTTTTCTAAAAGAAAGTAGAAAATAACTTATCCTAAGAACCTGAGCAATTTTTGTTGCTTTAAGAGAGAGAGAAAAAAATATTTGTATGTTTACATGAATTTGACACAAATTCAGGCTAAAAACAGTAGCAAAGGCAGTTATTATGTGTTTACTGAGCCTAAGAGTTTTTGGGAATTTAACAGTAGATGAAGTAGCCTTTCATAGAATTGTAGAATAACTTGAGTCGGAAGGGACCTTAAAGAGCATCCCTGCTGAGGGCAGAGACATCTCCCACTATCTCAGGATGCCCAGGGCCCCATCCAACCTGGCTTTGAATGCCTCCAAGGATAAGGCTTCCACAACTTCTCTGGCAACACTTTCCAGTGCCTCAAGAGCTCATACAACACCTGCTAGAACAGAACTGAGTTTTGTCCAGCGTTTTCAATAGTGACATTCTCTTTCGTTGTTTCCATACTCCAGCCCTTTATAGTTAATCTGAATAAAATTTTAATTTTAAGGGTTGTATTTTTTTGTTTTTAACAAAAAAAAAAAAAAAAAAAGAGTACAAAATGCTACATATTTTGCTTTTTGTATATGGAATGCAATAGGGTGTTGAGAGACTGAAAAAAAAAAGTATGTTATTAGCAAAAAGGTTATCTAGCAATTTACAGGATCCAACTAGATTGCACCCTTACTATCCAACAACTTTTCATATTGGCCCCTTTTTCAGCAGCAAATGAGTTTTTATACTTGCTGCTTTTCCTGTCAGTTTCCTATTCTCCCTCACTTGAAGCAGTCAACAGTTTTGATTACATCAAGTGAGAAAAATTAAGCTGATGATGCTGTTTACTGATAGATACAGGAAACACAGCTCCTTTAATGTATTAGTGAAAAAACAACAGTATTTTATTGTTATTCAGTGATTGTATTCAGCAATTGGAGGTTTTTAAGCTAATTAATCAGTGGGGCCCACAGTGGGAAGCACTCAGAATAAGTCTGTCCTCTGTCTGAAAACCTATGGTCACTCTTGGCTGTGACATTCTGTTGGTAACAACGGGGGCCTTTCCCCTTCTCTGACCACTCTGTAGACAATATCTTTCAGTGTAAGGGCAGTAATGTAACAGAACTTCACCACTATGATTGCTGCAAAATGCAGCTCAATTGCGAGTGGATAGAAATACAGAAGAAGATTATTCACCCTTCAGACATTCTGTCAACAAAAATGGTCTGGTTGTCTAGAGCAGTGGCTAGTAAGAATAAGAGTGAAAATGTTGCACCATACCACTTCAGATCAATACAGGAGATGTAGAGGAAGTTTTGCTTCCATCTTGTGTCACTGAAACTTAAAGATCTCATCATAAAAGCAGTTGTGTTGGTACAGTCCAAGGATGTAGATAGCCTCATATTTTTTCTTTACCTGTAGAGGTAAGCAGACACTCATGGAAAAAAACTGAGAACAGAACAAGCACATATGATATTTCCCATGTTCTCTCGTTTTCTGGTTGCTTCCAGCTCAGAGCATTTACTGAACCTTGTGCGTCGTCTTTTTAGTGAATTTCCATTTTCCTTCAACTATTTTTTCAATCTTTCCTTTAAGACAGGTAAACTTTTTTGCATATTCAAGATTCTCCTTGAATAAGAAGTTCTACAGGTTTACTACCTGTTGCAGCAACCACTTTTGTCTGATTTGAATGCCATTATCTTTGCTTAATAACTCTAGCTCATCTATTGCCACATCCCTCAATACCAGCACCCCAAATTGTATCATTTTGGAGCAGTGTGCTGGACAGGCTCTCATTTTTTGCAAGGTATGCCTCACAGAGATGGCATTATCCAGTACAGAATAGTAAGGCCCCATGAACTTTGCACTTTCTTCCAAAGTAGTTTTCTGGGGAGATCCTCTGTATCTGTCTATCTCAATTTCAGACCTGTTAAATCAAAAGATTTTGTTACTCTAAGACAGACTTATATGGAGCACTTTACAATACAAGTGATAACCTGTGCGTTCTGTTTCAGGGTGAAATTCTTGATCACAACCTAGAGACACACATGAGCTTAGACGCACAGAGAAACCCAAGAAGACCAGCAGGGCTGGTGAGTAGGGCATTCTGCTGGGACTATGAGAGACATAGGCTCAAATCCTTTTATAAATAAAAGGTCTTCTACCATGTCAGTGTCCCAACTACTAGGCAACAGCAGATTCTCTAGAAAAGACCGTCATGCATCTTCAACTTCACCTTTTCTCTTGGAAAAACTCATAGTATCAGGAAAGTTCATTCAGTCTCAGAAATTATCGGAAACCCACAAAAATATTTATAAGCCCATAAACATACTATCCGAGTAGCCACCAGACTTTTACTTTGGAAGAAGGAACCACTTGCTTTTGCCTTCTGCCGTTTTAGATGGTGCGATTTATTGTCTCTGGTTTGGCTAGTGCACTAGGTGGCAATAGAGAGTCACCATCATCTTTGTTCAGCATGAATACTTGCACCAGAGGAAGCCACGGTTTAGCAGAATTGTAGACCTAGAGGTAACAAATCTGAAGGCTTTACAAAGTTCTTAACCGCACAGCATTAAAAACGTTTTTTGAACCTGGGATTCATGACAGCAAACTTAGAGCAGATACCAACTGTTCCATGTTTAACAAAACAGAAAAACCTGAAGCTTTGCTCACTAAGGTATACACATACCAAACTGCCAAGCACACCAAAGTCACAATCTCAAAAACATATTAAAAAACGGCCCTTTTCAGCAACACTATGTTGAATGGATGTCAGGGGGAAGTTCTTTAGTTTGAGAGTGGTGAGGTGCTGGAACAGGCTGCCCAGAGAGGTTGTGGATGGGCTCTGGGCCACCTGGTCTAGTACCAGATCTGGAGGTTGGTGGCCCTGCCGGTGGTAGAAGGAATGGAACTTGACACCTGAGACCCGCAGCCTAAAATTCATCTCCTGAAAATGTAGCTTCCAGCTTCAACTCTTTGTTATAGACCAGAAGACCAGGATCTGTGCCAGTCCAGCAGTCTGCTAGTCACTAAGCTACAGTCTCAAGCTCCCCTTTACATTCTGAGCTTCTAGTCCGGTGAATACTTTGCACTGGAGTTTAAGAAAGTTTGAGAAAAGGATGTACAAAGCATTCTCCACTAAAATATCTCAAAGTGAGGTATTTGTATCATTTTTTCTTAAAATGAGATATGTTTCTCCTCTTCTGCATAATTTCGTGTTGCTGTCATCCAGAAAATGAATAAGTAGGGTTTAAGCCTTATTTAGTCTGTACTCCAGACTTTGAAAACTGACAGGAACTGAGACTTCTGATTTTCAGGGTGTCTAGGCCTGAATTTCTTCTGAACAGAAAGCTCTCTCAAAGCCAGTAGAGAGCTTCACAAGAAAAGGATAACTCATACAGTAAATATTCCTTTTATACTCTGTGTATAGTACTTCCAGTGATGGCAGATAATTTTCCTTAAACATTGCACAGAATAACTCAAATTCACCAAACTCACCAAATATTTTGTACAATTTCATAGAATATACAATCCTAAAAATAAATAATCTGAGTGTTTGATAGGCCAAAGATTCAGCATCAATTCATCGTTTACAGTAGTTTTTTGTTTTTTTTTTTCCCCAGAGTCTCCAAAATACTTCCTTTCTGTCCCTTTCCGTTACATCTGTCTGCTATATATCCCAGAAGTGTCTGAAATTATGAAACAAAACAGCAAAGGAGTTTGTCACTGCTTTTAAACAGCTATATTCAATGAAGACCAAAATCCATCTGGCACTCTCTTGGAGCATTATGTGAAGCCTTCTGTTAGTAACACATTGCTTAACACTAGATTACATTAGTATGTTTTATCAAAGAATACTCGAGGTTCTTGCTTGTAGTGTCACAGGGAATCCAATTGTAAAAGACTTAATTCTCTGCTTCACCTGCTACTAGTGTCCAATTCTGCTGGCTTCATTCCCACTGACACTGAGTGGATTTGCATCTGAATTGGGCTGCCAGGACATATTCAGTTCAGTGGATGAAGATCTGTCTGGATGGTTAGGCCCAAAGGGTAGTTGTGAATGGCTTTCAATTGGGTGCTGTTCACCCGCGGAGTTCCCCAGGCCTCAAGTTTTATTTTACATTTTTGTCAGTGGTATGGATGAGGGGGATCGAGTGCACCCTTGTTAAGTTTGTGGGTGATACCTCATTACTCGAGAGTGTTGATCTGCTTGAGGATAGAAAGATTTTGGAGAGGGATATGTATAAGATGTAGCCCTGGGCTGTGTCCAGTTGTGTAGCATTCTACAAGGCTAAATGTCACGTGCTGCACTTGCATCACAACTACACCATGCAGAACTATAGGCTCAGGGCAGAGTGGCTGGAAAGTTGCCTGGCAGAACAGGACCTCCTGCTGGTCAGATGGATGAATGCAAGCCAGCGTTGTGCTCAGGGGGCTAAGCGGCCAATAGCAGTCTGGTCTGCATCAGAAATAGTGTGGCCAGAAGGGCAGGATTGTCTCATACTCTACATTGTCAAGACTGCATCTCAAGTGCTGTGTTGAATTTTGGTCCCCTAACTATAAAAAGAATTGGAATTGCTGGAATACATTCAGAAAAGATTAATGTAGCTGGTGAAGGAACTAGAAAACAAAAGTTATAAGGAGCAGCTGAGGGAAGCAAGATTGTTTAGGCTGGAGAAGAGAAGGCTGAGGGGACGCCTCATTACTCCCTACAGCTACCTGAAGGAAGATTGCAGTGAGGAGGGTGGTGGTCTCTTTTCTCAGGTGACTATTATAGGATGCAAGGAAATGGTCTCAAATTGTGCCAGGAGAGGTTTAGACTGGATATTTAGAAAAATTTCTTAATGGAAAGGGTGATAAGGCATTGGAACAGGTTTCCCAGAAAGGTGGGCATTCCCTGGAGATTTTAAGAGATGTGTGGATATGGAACTAAGGGGCATAGTTTAGTGATGGGACTTGGTAGGGCAGGCTCATTGTTGGGCTTGAACTTGAATGTCTTTTCTAATTTGAATTATTCTATGATTCTATGATTTATTCTTCCTAATGGATTGTGAGAAAAAATGGAGTGGACACAGGTGCTTTTAATCAGATTAAAAGGTTCTCTATTTAAACCAACAGTGAAAAACTGCAGGAGCTTAAATACTTAAAATAATAATAATAATAATAATCAAAGAATCCTAAAGTAAAGGAAAAAAAAAAAAAAAAAGACAGTGAGGAATGTGAGACATTCACATGCTGTTAATATACTCCAGTTTTATTTGCTTGACACTGACCATGTGATGCTCCCACTTCTGTGGTTTCTTATGTCTCAAATCAGCACCTGGCAGTTCAAGGTTATTACATAGCTGCAGTATCCCATGAACAAAAGAGAATGAAATCATGGTGCACAGTTAACATTCAATTCCCTTCCATTTTTCTTCAGGTGGGAGAAGCATCAGCCTTTCTCCAGGGGCAGGTAATACCTCCCTGCCTGCTCTTTGAGCCGAATAAGCTGGGACACTCTGGAAATAGAAACAGAAACCTGCACAGTCCTAAATTCTAGCTACCTACCTGGTATCAGTTTTTCAGTCTCCCCACAGTTATGTTTTACTTTCCATTTTAAAAAGCAAACTTTGGGAGGACTGGTCTCTTATTTTTCTGCCCTCAAGCCAACCCTGAAATGAGCTGCAAGAAGTATAGAAATTACAATTCTCTGGGAAATTCTGATTGGTCAGAAAAAGGTAGGTATCACTGGCAGCATCGAGAATAGCAATCGAGGCTAGAACATCCATTTAAAAGCCACAATCTGGACATTCAGCAGAAGTTCTGACTATCTCATTTATACAATCCTTCCAGAAAATGTGTCAAAAATAAATGAATTTTCTGTTAGGGTTATCAGCTAAAGATATAGTAAGACCCACATGTAATCACATTTAACAAAAAAGCTCCAAGAGTGGTAACAGCTATACAGTTCCATCACAGTAGTCATCTGTTTTGGAAAAAATCCTGAACTCTGAACAGGAAAACTTATACCTCACACTTTAATTCAGTACTCTGAATGGTCTTTAGAAGAATCTGTGGCTTAAATTATTTGCCTGAGCAGTTTGGCCTTTAGTTTTAGTCTCAGAGCTATTCCCATAAATTTGTGAGTGGAGACATAGACTCGTGAAGTCATTTTTATACCAATTTGTTCTTAGTTGAGTATGTTTCTGTTTTATCTGATCCAGACCTTGAGACTCCTGCTCTGGAGCTCAGAAATGATTTAGACTTGGACCTAAGATGATGCACTACAGAAGTTCCATGCAACAAAGTTTCATAGTTTTTATTACAAATCACTAATTGTGAACCAGCAGAGATTGAGAAGGGATTATTTTCAGTATTTCACATTCTTATTAATAAGAGCTTTTTATTTATTATATCTCTAATTGTCTGGTTAATGGATCCTTTAAATCTATGGCAATTCTCCCATTTACTTCATTGTTCATTAAAAATGCCTAAATGGCAGATAAATTATACAAACATAATTTAAATAAAGGGAATAACATTAACATAAAAATTATATTTGATTTCTATTTCTGGTAGTCAGAAACAAAAATTGTAAGTCATCAGCTTTCATACTGAGCTTCATATTAGGATTTTTATCAGAAAGGGGTGACTTCACAGCTGAGGAGGGATGTTGTATGCATATCACTTGAAGAAATATCACTTGCAGAAATTTGAAGCTGTGATTGAGACAGTAAAACATATTTATCCCCTTTAATGTGTTATAGTAATGCACTAAAGGATTAGACTCCCCTTGAGTATTTTGTGACCATTTTAAAAATCAGAGGAAATAAAAGTGTTGCATATGTTTTTATGTTTAATGTTTATATGTAAGTAACTTACAGAATGAATGAAACCACACATCCCTGAAGTGATACCTTTGACTAGATGGCTGTCTAGAAACTGAGCACAGATTCTGTTTTTATATGTCTATCACAACAAAAGAGCCATCTGAAGCCTTACAGAACTTTTTTTTTTAAGGTTATTTTGAATACAGGAGCAAGTGCCTGGCAGAGGAACAAATATTTTTCTACGTAGTCATCACCATTAGCTATACATTTTTGCCAGCGATGAACAAGAGCCTGCATGCTGCTCTCATAAAAATCAGCATGGCCACCTGAAACGTAGCTTGTCTGTCATGTCACTGTTGCCACTGCTGAAATGCACCACCCGCCACCTCACTGTGCTCACATCCACTGTTTGGGTCTCCAGAAATGTTCAGCATGCATCAATGAATGTCAATGGGTGCCTTTTTTTCCACAGGGAAAATTCAATTAAACACCTTTACTTCCTATGTACTTCCATGTCAGATGCCATTTTGTCAGACTACTCTTCTGCTGCAATGTGTCGAATGGCAACAAAATGTAATGGAATATTGGTGGGAAGGGTCAGCTTCTACTATCATACCACCAACATCCACCTCTGACATCGTGAGCCAACATAATAAAATAGGAATCATTACTTTCAGAGCACTCCTTGTGTGTTCCACATGAAGACAAAACGAAGTAAGAAATCTGCAAGAGTAATTCTAAATTTTCCATAGAGGTCTGAATATGAAACTGGAAGGATAGAAGAAATATCCATAGTCATCAATTCTTGGTATTTCAAAAAATCTGCTACTAGGTTATTCGTTCGCTATTCATTCACCATCTGCCATGCCTCTCTTTTCTGCTTATATTGTTGCTAAACTGTTTCCCTAGTTTGACAGTAGCAGAGAAAGAGTCATTGTGGCATTTGTACACCTGATGAACAGAACAGTGGATTATTCGATTAGGGTATTTAGAAATTAAAGAGGATTACAAACCATCCAGACAGATTAGCTATCAAAATTTAAAACAGTACAGATATGTAACTTTTTGAGTCCTTGGCTAGATGTTTGGAGACTGGTAGGTATTTCTTGTAATTGAGTGGTCTTTCTGTTTCAGTGAGTAAATGCGTTTCATATAAATGAATATAATCTTCAATAGCATGAAATTGAAATCTACTGGCTTATCTATTGGGTAAATTATTAAGACAATCATTACAATTAGAGGAGCTTTCTGTGGTTTCTGTTTTGTCAGACAGCCCAAAGTTTCCTCTTTGATTACTCTGTGAATGTTATTAAGGTCATTCAAAATGCTGTTTCTTAGTTGTATCAAGGAACACTTACTTTCTCAAAGCACTTAAAAAGCATCTAAGAACTTTGATTTTCCAAAATGTCGATTGCTTACTTTTTTATGAATTAGAGGAATTTCTCTCTATTTTTGTAGGTTATTATTGCAGTTACATAATATTAAACTTCATTCTACAGTCAGCCACATAGAAAGACAAAAACTTTGGATCTTACTTTGTGGCGCGCAATGATAACACCCAAACCTTTAAAAAGCCTTAACAGTAAAAAACTGCTTGAGGCCTTTAGAGATAATGTACTGTCTTTCTTCTACATTGTAAAATGGTATGTTATCTTTTTGACAGATTCGTTGCTAACTGTCCTTATTCAATACAGATAGAATTTTCAAGAATTCCTAAACTACATATACAGTTTTGATATTCACTTGCCAAATATATCTTCCAGTAAATTTCCAAAAATGGTTGAAGGAGCTGAGTGTTCAGTTGATTTTAACCAAATAATTACATTTTAAGAATAAGCTGATGCTAGGAGGCCCAAGAGACTAGATTTTAGCACACATCCTCATGAAAACATAAATGTTTTCTAAAGTTCTCCTGAATATGAGGAAAAATGATTAGAGAAATTCTTGTTGCTGTGGTGTAAACACGTTCTGATAAAGATGCCCTTGTTCTTTTTTCAGTCTTCTCTTTTATCATAGTTATACCTAGAAGAGACCTTCAAAGTTCCTTCATCCTTCCTGTGCTCCAACCAGGACCAGTAGACCAGTACTGACAAATGTTTATTTACTTTTTTCTTACTATCTCCAACGTCAGGCACAAAGCAAGATGTTGAGCACCTCCTTCCTCATGCCATTAACACCTTTTTCTCTATATCTAGTCTGAAGCTTTCCTGTTGTAACTAAGGTTTTTTGTGTTCAACACAAAACTCGGGAAGGATTATATCTTCCTGACCAATTTACCTGGAGATTGTTACCAACTACCAATCTTCTCCCTAATTTATTTATTCTTTCTTCACAGATCGTAAAGCTAATAAATATTCTTTAGAATAGCTCTAATCAGGGTTTACAAAGTCAGTTATTCATAGCTGTGAAAATACTTGTGTACTTCACAAGTACATAAGGAGTGAAAGAAAGGATGCTAAACTTATTACAAGAAAACATCCAAAATAAGTTGTCCGCCTGTCTTGAAATGAGCCAAGTTTCTGTGGCTATGCATTGGTAATTCTGATCAATGTTAAGTTCCCTATCTGGTGTGCAAATTCTGATGCTCATGGCCTTTTCTTAAAATGGATGAAAGAGTTCCCATTCTTTTGTTCTAATTAAGAAAGGTAGACTTGCAGGAGCAGGTGGAGAAAACAGTGTACAAGTGAAATTCTGCCATTTTTTAAAAAGTAGTCTTACAAGGTTCTGCGTTTTCTATCCTCCAACTAATGGCATCACTATCCATAGCAGTATTTCTATGTTTAAAATTAAATGTTTTGAGAACTATTTTGCTAGATGAGGACAAGAAATCTCAGAATTTTTAAGATGAAGCAGCTAATTGCTCTTTCCAAAAAATAGTTATACCCACATGATTTTAAAAAGTGTTGTGTCTTTTGCACTTCAGTTCAAGAATGAAACCAAGAATCTAAAGTTCATAGCTCTCCTGGGAAGTCTCTAGAGAATTATTTCCTAAAAATCAAGGGAGCCACTACTTGTCATGGCAAGGCTCTCATTTTTCATGAATATAGTTTAATACGTCACAGTTTTATCATAGTTTCCTTGTGTACAACATTTTGAAATTTCATTGTTTAAAGACAGCACGTCTTGAGCATATCACTAAAATTTCTTTGAACATAATCAGAAGAAAAGGCCTAGAGGCTTCTTCCATACATTTAAATGTTTTCTTTCTCTTGCAATTGCACCTTTTTACTATGTGCACATAATTAAATATACCTTTTGACAGAAAGTAGTGAAGGCAGTTCACTCTTTCTTAGTCAGTGCAATGACAAAATAACTCCAGTACAGCTATTCATGCAGAAAATTTCTGTTAGTCTATTGTGTATCCATTCAGATTACATATAAAACAGCACATCCTTCTAATTCCAGTAAACATTGTTTTTATATATCCTTCCCCTTGATAAATTTCAAGCCTGTTAGTATTCTAGTCTGTCAACGGTTTACGGGCTGGTTCGGCCCGGTTCCGTGACTAGAAGGGCAGAGGGATCCGCGGATCTGCGCCCCCGGAAAAAAGAAAATAGGGGACCCCAAAATAATTGAAAACAGTGGCAACAATCTGAGGTAAAACAAAGTAATTTACTAAATATGGTATCAACAGAATTTTATAAGGAGAGAGAATGTGAAATTGATGGTGGATCGGCCTTACCACAATGCTGAGATGAGAAGCGCAGGCAGAGAAGCGCAGGCGAGAAGCGCAGGCAGAGAAGCGCAGGCAGAGAAGCGCAAGCAAAGCAGTGCAGGCAAAGAAGAGAGCATCAGGTGACCTTGCCGGGAGTTATATCTCCTCGCTGACCGCAAAGCCCCCTGGGGAAACGTAGCTCTTCTTCTCCTCTGGACAGGCACCCGGAACTTGAGCATCAGCAGTCAAACCCCCAGTGCATTGCATGATGTTATGATGTGGAATACTGATAATGAAAAATCATGAAACCATGACATAGTCATAGATTAGAGTGACGTAGTAGCCTGCCTACCTCATGCAATTTAGACTTTTTTCTTTCCTTTTATTCTCGTTCTCCAGCTGTGGAGTTAGCTATACTGAGACAATTCAATACAAGCTTATGTAATTTCTTGCTATGTTTATTAAAGTACAAAATGGAAAGGAGGGTATAATCCATTCACGAAGCAATTTGAAACATCATGTTGCTGCAGCTATTTCTATGGTGGCCTAGGCTGAATGATAGAATTATTTACCCTACAGACCCTATTGATCTTATATACCTGCTGCTTGCCAACATCACCAATATTTAATGTTGCAGATATCCAAAATGATATGGTTCATTTTCTTCATGTTCACAACTATGCTTGCTTTCAGACTTACGTCTATATATCTCTCTTTTTCCTCAGGTAATGCATTTGTGGTGAGCCTGGCTTTGGCTGATCTGGTGGTCGCCTTGTATCCATACCCACTGGTGCTCCTAGCTATTTTCCACAATGGATGGACTTTGGGTGAAATGCACTGTAAAGTGAGTGGCTTTGTGATGGGACTAAGTGTAATAGGCTCTATTTTCAACATCACTGCAATTGCAATTAACCGATATTGCTATATATGTCATAGCTTTGCCTATGACAAAGTGTATAGCTGTTGGAACACAATGCTCTATGTCTCCTTAATCTGGGTATTAACAGTAATTGCAACTGTGCCAAATTTTTTTGTCGGCTCCTTGAAGTATGATCCACGTGTCTATTCATGCACGTTTGTTCAGACTGCAAGCTCCTACTATACAATTGCAGTTGTGGTAATTCATTTCATTGTCCCTATCACTGTCGTGAGCTTCTGCTACCTTCGAATTTGGGTCTTAGTGCTTCAAGTTAGAAGACGAGTCAAATCAGAAACAAAGCCAAGACTGAAACCAAGTGACTTCAGAAACTTTCTTACCATGTTTGTGGTTTTTGTGATTTTTGCCTTTTGCTGGGCACCTCTAAACTTCATAGGACTGGCTGTAGCCATCAATCCTTCAGAAATGGCACCAAAAGTTCCTGAATGGTTATTCATTATAAGCTACTTCATGGCCTATTTCAACAGCTGCCTTAATGCAATAATATATGGACTTCTTAACCAGAATTTTCGGAATGAATACAAACGTATTTTAATGTCACTGTGGATGCCAAGGCTTTTCTTCCAGGACACATCCAAAGGAGGAACTGATGGACAGAAGAGCAAGCCCTCTCCTGTTTTAAACAACAATGACCAAATGAAAACTGATACCTTGTAAAGGGGTGATGGTTAATACAAAAGTTTGTCACAGAAAACTCCAATGATAGAGTTGCAATGTTCTAGTCATTCTTGCTGACTCTGTGGGACCTTCCACTTGAATGGTACTTTGTGACTGGAATACTGTCTTCTTGGTAAAGCACATTGCTCATAATTCATAATTTATACAAGATATCAATTAAAAATACATTTCAAAATTAAAGCAGCAGATGAGTGCAAACTATTTTGGTTTTGAGAGTTGAATTCAACTTCAAGGCACATGAGGCACGTTTTTACTCCTGTAGGAACCTGGCATGCTTTATTCAAGGTTAGGATTCGGTTCTCAAAAGATGCAGCAAGGGTTCTTGTCTATGGGCACAGCAGCTCATCAAGACTACAAAGTGATATTTTATGTTCAGTGATACAGAGCCAAAATCTCATCAGTGGTGCCCAGAGCCAGGACAAGAGGCAATGGACACACACTGGAACACAGGAGGTTTGCTGTAAACACCAGGATGCACTTCTGTGTTGTGCAGACAATGGAGCACTGGCACAGATTTCCCACAGAGGCTGTGCGGTTTCCTCCTTGGAGATTTTCCAGAGCTGCTTGGAGATGGTCCTGGGCATCCTGCTCTGTGTGTCCCTGCTGGAGATGTGGTTGCATCAGATGGACCCAGAGGTCCCTTTCCACTTCCACCATTCTGTGATTCTAAGAGAAGATGCATCAGATACTCTGTTTTCCATACATAAGACAAATATCAGATTTCTGCGCAAGTACTGGTGGTAGTAATAGTGTCTATGAATCATACTTATGAATTGGAAAGAAGACCATTGGTGTGAAAGTAAATATTAACATCAAAGCCTTTCCTGACCAGTTTCTTCTTACATGCATACACTGTATTTCCCTATTTCATGATAACGTAATATATTTTTTTTATCTTACATATGTACTTCAGGTAAAATTCTTTCTTGAGAAAATTGAATTTTCATTGTGCTCTGTTTATTTACCTCAAAATATACAACTAAAGTAACTTGATGCACTTTAACATAATTGCCACATTTTCAACAGACTGGAAATTGTGGCATATGTCCTGTAGTAATCTGGAATAGCAATTGGACACCAGGCATGATAGCTCAGATTGCCTCAAGTGACAGTAGACACTAGTGAGTGACTGAATGAAAAAGCCCTTTTAACTGTAATGGCAGCTGAGATACTTGCCTCATATGTAGACATCTAGTCTTGAATAAAATCCACCTTTGTTGTCTAATCTAATGTAAGTTTCAACTTTCCCTATGTAGAGAATATCTATCAGCATAGATAGGATCCCTTTCATCTATGATAATCATGCATCCAAAGATGTGATGAATTGTTCCATGGTGGTGCTGGTCTCATTGATTGTGGAATATTTATTTACTAGTTAAAGCTAGTAAAGTTTGGGTAGTTATATCAGAATTTGTCTTGCCTAATTTGGGATTTCTCCCGTGTAGGTTTTGGTACACATTCAAGTCTCTAAATTCCTACTGCAGTCCATGGAGGCCTAGGAAATAGTTCATTTATCTTGGAATAGCTTTCCTTATTGGTCAGAGGAACTGACTGACAGACCTCACAATGTCTTCATTGATTGTAACTGGGATCAGGTAGCTCATATGTAAGCACATTTCAGACAAAGGTAATCTCAATCCCATCATTAGTATACCTACAGTTCATATTTACACAGTTCATATAATGAAATTATGATTCTGAACTTTCTTTCCACTCAGCTCAAATTTATATTGGGTTTCACCTTTTTTAGGTAACAGTGACCGTACAGGTCAGATTATAGAGTGCATTATACCTTGCATCACTGCAGTCACTTACACAGTGTGATTTGCATTATCTCAAAATCAGATTTTGGGTCTGTGTGCATGCACACAGTGAATAAAGTTATCTTATCATTAGTTCTGAAATGCACATTACTTTTAGTAGCACTCATAGAGGAGAAGCAAGAAGCCAATCAGCTTTTATTTCAATTTCAGGTATTGAAATAGGAAAGAAGGCTGCTGTCACACCAGTTTGTATGAAAAATATTTCTGTTGTAGTTAATTTGTGCAACAAATACACTGCTAACAAAGATCTTAAACAAAGTCCTTTTTTTACACATACAGAAAAACTTCAGTGAAGCACCATATTTTAACTGTTTTACTTGCTTGCCGTGTAAGTTGCGGCAACATAGCAAATGAGATGATTCTTCTAGTTTCATTCATGTTAATCAGCTAATTCCTGATGATTTCTGAAGTTCAGTACCCTAGGCCTCGTAAACTAGTAGCCTGATGAACACTGAAAAGTCTGAACAGGTATATGAGAGATCTAAATATTTTCTCTACATTACAGATCTAGGGGTTTACTTAATCCACTACCAGTAACAGTTAAACAATTAGGACCTATGATTATTTTACAGGTAAATTCAGAATCTTCAGTGGAACAACTTCAGCCTGGTCATAAAAATGGCTAAAAGTATCAGTCACTAAAATGTAGGTTCTTTGAACACAGTTTTGTAAGTCTGGCAGTTATGATTTTTGTATGTACTGTTTTTGCTTATAACCTCCAAATTAATGTCCTGAAGAAATAACTAATATACCTGATATACTTATATAATATAAAATAATATACATGAAACTTGTCCCAGAGGACATAAGAAGTTTCAAGAGTCTTGAAAACTTGTAGGAATGGACATCAAGTTTTCTTCATTGACAATTTGGCTTTTTCTGACTTCTCTGAGTACTCAAAATTTGTTGTCTGAACTTGCACATGAATTAGTCTTAGAAGTGAATTGATCAATCTTGGTTTATCACGTGATAACTCAAATAAAAATAGTCCAAAATTTTTATCAAATTCCTAATGTTGTTTTAGCTCAATAAAACACCATAACCAATTGCTTAACCACAGAAGTGAGCAGCTATCATTCTGCATATTCATAAGAAGCAAATCTGAAGTCTTTATGAAGTTATTTTACAAATTATCATTGTATATTAAAAATGAAAGATCATTTACAAGAGTCCCTGTGCAGATACTTCCTCAACTATCCTAATGGAAGTTTATGCTAATAATCATTGAATCGTAGAATGACTCGAGTTGGAAGGGACATTAAAGCCAATCCAGTTCCAATCTCTGCCATGAGATGTTTGCCCCCCACCTTTTCAGGATGCCTTGGACCCCATGAAGCTTGGTCCTGGACACTTCCAGGAATGGTGTACCACAGCTTCTCTGGGCAGCCTGTGCCAGTGCCTCACCACACTCAGTAAAAAACTTCTTCCTAATACGTAACGTAAGTCTCCCCTCTTCCAGATTAAAACCTTTCCCCCTTGTCCTATCACATCTGCTTGTGTAAAAAGATTTCTCTTCTGTTTATAATCTCTGTTTAAATACTCAAAGGCTACAATGAAGTCTCCCTGACACTTCCTCTTTGCTGGGCTTAACAAGCCCATCTCCATTAGCCTATCTTCATAAGAGAGGTGCTCCAGCCCCCTGAGCAGTTTCTTGGCCTCCTCTGGGCTCTCTCCAAAAGCTCCACATCTTTCCTATGTTGGGGGCCCCAGACCTGGATGCACAAGGGCAGAGCAGAAGGGGACAATCACCTCCTGCAACCTACTGGCCATCTCTCTTTTGATGTAGCCCAGGTTACTGTGGCCTTCCAGGCTGCTAGAGCACGCTAGTGGCTCGTGTCCAGCTTGTCATCCACCAAAACTCCCAAATCCATCTCCACAGGGCTGCTCTCAGTGAGTTCTTCTTTAGACTGCACTCACATCTGGGATTGCCTTGACCCAAATGCAACATCTTGCAGTTGGCCTTGTTGAACCTCACTTGGTTCATGTGAGACCACTTTTCAAGTGTGTTTAGATCCCTTTCTATGGCATCCCTTCTTCTGTCATATCAACTGCATCATACAACTTGGTGTCATCTGCAAACTTGCTGAGGGTGCACTTGATCCGATCATCTATGTCCGTTGATAAAGATGCTGAAGAGCACTGGTTCCAAAACAGATCCCTGGAGGACACTATTCATCACTGCTGTCCACCTGAACATAGAGCCGTTGACAACAATCTTCTGGTTGCTATCACCCAACCAATTCCTTATCCACTGAATAGTCCACCCATCAAATTAATTTCTCTCTAACTTAGGGAAGAGGACAGTGCATTGTTCAGAGAAGGACGTATTTCCATATTTAATATTTTGTCACAAGTGATAGGAATTCATTGAAATAATACTTATTATTAGTGGATTCTACTACCATGACTTTTCCTGAATGAGATCCTGCTCTGCATGGTGTCCACAAAATAAATTGAGATATTTAATGTGCCAGACACTGCTACTGAATGAGTCCTGGACATGTGAACAATAATTCATGTCTGTTAAAGTAAGCTTTTGTACCAGGCATTACTGCACAGAACTGAATTTGATTTAATCTGAAAATCAATCCAGTGCATAAAATTTAAATTAAAGTACATGGATGCCGAAACCTCTATAGGTGGCAATGTTTTACTTTTCTCTATAGCAATGTATCCACTTCTTACATAAAATACTTGCAAATTATTTTTTTCTCTTTACTTATTGCAACTCAAAATCCATTTTCCCTCGATTTATATTTGAAAGAAAAATATAAATGTAGTTTAAAATAACCCATCATTCATAGAGGTTATATACTTATAACACAATATGAAAGTATATTGAGGAAGAACATACTTGCCAACATGACTCCCATCTACAAGAGTTGTAAGGAAGATCTGGGTTACTGTGGGCCCATCAGCCTAACCTCAGTGCCAGGAAAAGTTACGGAGCAGATTATCTTGAGTGAGTTCACACAGCACGTGCGGGAAAACTGGCGGATCAGGCCCAGCCAGCGTGAGTCCAAGAAAGGCAGGTTCTGCTTGACTAACCTGATCTCCTATAATTGAGTGACCTGCCTGGTGGATGACAGAAAGGCTGCTGATATATTCTATCTAGAATTCATCAAACATCTGACATTGTCTCCCAGCTGGCAGCCCGTGGCTTGGACAGATACACTCTTTGCCGGGTGGAGGACTGGGTGGTGAATGGAGTTAAATCCAGCTGCTGTCCAGTCACAAGAGGTGTTCCCCAGGGGTGGGTACTGGGGCCTGTGTCATTCAGTATCTTTATTGATGACCTGGATGAAGGCATTGAGTGCACCCTTGGTAAGTTTGCAGATGGCATCAAGATGGGAGTAAGTGTCAATCTTCCTGAGAGTAGGAGGGCCCTGCAGAGGGATCTGGACAGGCTAGATAGCTGGTCTGAGGTCAGTGGGATGAGGTTTAACAAGATCACGGACCAGGTCTTGAACTTTGGCCACAACAACCCCAGGCAAACCTACAGACTTGGGGCAAAGTGGCTGGAAGACTGTGTAGAGGAAACAGATCTGGGGATACTGGTTCACACTTGGCTGAACATGAGCCAGCAGTGTGCTCAGGTGGCCAAGAAGGCCAATGGCAAGCAGGAGGAGGTAGGCAATCATCCTTCTGTACTCAGCCCTGGTGAGGCTGCTCTTTCAGTACTGTGTTCAGTTTTGGGCTCCTCACTACAGGAAGGACATTGAGGCCCTGGAATGTGTCCAGAAAAGGGCAATGAAGCTGGTGAGGGGTGTGGAGCACAAGACTTATGCGTCTCTGTGGGAACCAACCTTGGTGATTCTACAATTAAAAAAAAAGAAGTTTGCTTTCTTTTGTAAATAATTTATTCTAGGTTAAGTACCACATTAACTGCATCAAAAAAAAAGATACTTGGAAAACAACAACTAGAGCTGAAGGTTGAAACTGCAATGAATGTGACCTTCTGTGTTTTCTTCTGGACCTGGTCACAGAGTTGGGCTGTCACACTCTCTAGCTCTAGAGAACAGCGTTCATCCCAGTTCAGGATTTCAATCTTTGATGACTGTTGAGAATATCCCATGGAATATTTTTGGTGTCTGCTCACAGAAAAGTTAATTTCAAGGTCCTGTGCAGACAAAACTCCAAACCCTAACTTTAACAACCCTCCACTAAATCATGTCCCTGACAACCACATCCAAATGGTTTTAAACACATCCATGGATGGTGACTCAACCATCTCCCTGGTCATCATTCCAGTGATTAATCACTCTTTCTGTAAAGACATTTTTCCTAATAGCCAAACTAAACCTCCCTTGGTTCAACTTCAGGCCATTCCCCCTCGTCCTGTCACCAGTGAGGAGAGACCAATCCACCAATCCAGCTCTCACTGCAATCACCTTTCAGGTATTTGAAGAGAGCAGTAAGGTCTACCCTCAACCTCCACCAGACTAAACAGCCCCAGTTCCTTCAGTCTCCCCTTGTACGGCATATTCTCCAAGCCCTTTACAAGTCTTGTTCCCCTTCTTTGGGCCTGCTCCAGCATCTCTCCATTTCTGTACTGAGGTGCCCAAAACTGAACACAATACTTGAGATGGGGCCGATGTACTCACCAGTGCCAAGTACAGGGGTAGGGTGACTTCCTTAGTCCTGTTCACCACTCCTGATACAAGCCAGGATGCCATTGGCCTTCTTGGCCACCTGGGCACACTGCTGGCTCATATTCAGCCTACTGTCCATCAGTACACCAAGGTCCCTTTCCATTAGACTGGTTTCCAGCCACTCCTCCCCAAGCCTGTAAGATTGCCTGGAGTTGTTATGTCCAAAATGCAGGACCTGACATTTGGCCCTATTGAAAATAACACAGTTAACCTTGGCCCACCAATCCAGTCTATCCAGGTCCTTCTGTAGTGCCTTTCTCTCCTCAGGCAGATCAACACTTCCTCCCAGCTTGGTGTCATTTCCAACCTAATGAGAGTACACTCAATCCCCTTGTCAAGATCATTAATAAAGATGTTAAAAAGAACTGGCCCCAGTGCTGAGCTCTAGAGCTCTCATGACCAGAATTCCATAAGCCTGTCCTTGTAGGGAAGGTGCTCCAGCCCTCTGATCATCTTCGTGACCCTCCTCTGGACCCACTCCAACAGCTCCATGTCCTTCTTGTGTTGAGGACTCCAGAAGTAGATGCAGTACTGCAGGTGGGGGCTAATGAGAGCAGAATAGAGGGTCAGAATCTCCTCCCTGATCACACTTCTCTGACACAACCCAGGATACAGTTGGCTTTCTGGGCTGGGTGGTTCATCAGCAAGTTTTTCCTGATATCCAGCCTAAGCTTACCCTGGCAAAACTTGAGGCCATTTCCCCTTATCCTGTCGCCTGTCACCAGTGAGCCCCACACAACAGACTCCAGACACAGATTTTCACTGCTTTTTATTTTCTCCACAAAACAGAGCTTGCTTGATTACTGTGAACACAAAAGAAGTTCACGGATTTTCCAGGCCAGGAAGCACTCGGAAGTCCAGGTGATTGCTGCTGCTCAGGATGGTTTCCAGGAGGATAAGACAACTGCAATTGCTAAGATTGCAATTGCAAAAGACTGTGGCTCCTCTAGCAGATATTGTCACTTTCTCCTCCTTCTCATCTTCTGCTGATAGCAAATTTCCAAGTCTGTCTGCAACTCTTCACTGCATCTATACTTCTTTCTAATACTGCTCCATTTTTCATGTCAAAAGTAGTTTGGTCAAGCCTTGTTTCTCCAGCCTTGAGGAGGATGATTTGCTTACATGGCTGAGCAGCCTTAATAAAAGCTTCCTCTACATGCGATACAAATAGCTTTCTAGGAAGGACAACCTCTGTCACAGCCTCTTGTTTTCAGTGTTAGCACTTTTTCTATGTTTTTGGACAACTGTTACCAAAGGAAAAAAAAAAAAATAAGAGACTTAAAATAAAGATTACATCTGGTTTGAAATATTCACACCTGTGTGGTAATCTATATGTTAGTAGTTGTAATTTTCCCCTCACTATCTCAATAATATTAGAATCCCCAAATGATGGGAGAAAACTTCGGAGATCATCATGTCCAGTCCTGTGCTCAAAACACATTAAACAGATCAGGTTGCTCAGGACTATGTTCAGTCAGTTTCAGCGCCTCTAAGGATGGAGCTTACACAGTCTTTCTAGACAACCTACCTACATCAGTGTTTGACTGCCTTTATGATATATTATCTTCCCCATTGTCTATTTGGAACCTCCTATTTTGAAATTCGTTCCCATTGACTCTCGTCCTGTCTCTGTGCACATTCAGAAGACTCATGTTCATTCACCCTCTGGTCAGGTAATTGTAGATGGTAGTAAGGCCTTTCAGCCTCTTTTCCAAACTTAGCAACCCCAAATTTCTCAGCCTTTCTCAGCCTTATGGTATGTGCTCTAGGTCCTTGACCTACTTGTTGGGCACAGCTGGACTCACAGCAGTATATCAATATCTATTTTCCTTTCAAAAGCCTGTAACAAAACATACTACTCCAGATGTAGTCTTACCAGTGGCAAATAAAGTGGCAGGATCACTTCTCTTAACCTTCTGGACACCATTTTCCTAATGCAGTGCTCTTTGCTACAATTGCATGTTGCTGGCTCATGGTCAGCTTCTTATCCATCCGGACCTACAGGCCCTTTTCAGCACAGCTGCTTCATAGATGTTTGAACTCCACCCTGTGATGTTACATGGTATTATTCCCTCCTCAGTGTAAGATCTTGCACTTGTTAAATTCCATGATGTTCCTTAAAACCCATTTCTTCAACCTGTATGGATCTGCTTGAGTAGCAATCCTGCCATTCAGAATATTAACTTCTTTCTCTAATTTAGTATTATCCACAAACTTTCTAAGGGTGCACTCCATCCCATCATACAGGTTGGTGGCGAGGACACGAAGCAGTATTAGTCACTGATCAGTATTGATCCCTGAGGGACTTCCTTAGTTTCTGATCAACACAGAACTGAACTCAACACCGAACACCACAACTCTTTGAGCTCACCCATAATGCTGATCCTCCACATGCATTTTTGTCCACTTATCCAGCCCATATCTTAAAAATTCAGTGTTAGGGAAACTGGTTCTAATATATTAAGTGACTGCAGATACTTTAGCTTACTTATGATGATACATAATGCCAATAGCTAGTGAACCCAGTTCTTTTCAAACAGTAAGCTCTAATATAGTCTTCAATCAACTGCAGCCTTTTTGTCATGTTTTAACCACTGTGTTATCAGAAATCAATGCAGATTTTGTGTTCAGAGGGTGAGACTCCTGCAAAGGTTCATTATGCTTATTCTACAACTTTACACAATAGCACATTGGTAGATATGAATTTCAAGAAAGTTTACATCATTAATCACAGGACATCAAAATATTTTTCCCTTTGTTATGAAGTGACACTAATCTAAAACTGTGTCACAGCTACATCTAGACAGTCTACTCTGCTGCTAAATTTCAAGCAGATATTTACTATTTTGGAGTATTTTGCATAATTACAGATGGGAAGTATCAAAAAGCTATTGCAGCTACTAAGCCAGATATACTTGGGCCATTGGTTACAGTACCCAGCTTTCAGCTAGAAATACAAAAAGGGAACACAGTGGTTCTAATAGTTTTGTTTTGTGTGTATCGTAAACTGAAATGGCATTCAAGTCATCCACATTAAAACATATTATGCATGCTTTTTTTCAGATTTGTTTCAGTGGAGAACAACTTTTTTTTTTTTTTTTTTTTTTTTTTTAAAGACAATGTTGCATACATAGACACAATCTTCCATTGTGTCTTCCATTGCATTACATGCAAGAGACCATACTGTATCAAGCTATCAAGCACCATTTCTTTGATGAACAATTATACAGATTCTGGACTTTGATGTTCTATTTAATTCTTCAGCTATTTTACAAAAAGATACATTTACTCAAAGAACATTTTTTTTTTTCCACTGCAGAACAATTTGTTATTATTTTTATTCCACTGCAGAACATGTATTGTTTGAATTGAACTGAAATATATGAATCAAAAATGGTATTATTTGAAAGAATGTTGTGTGCTACCAGTGCATGTAGTTCTGTGTCCCCTCAGTCCACCAAAGAAGGGCCAGGGCTTTGCTGCAACAAACTTTCATCCAGTGCCCTTCTTAGCATGATATATTCTCCCTTATGTACTCATTTGCTTGGAACAAGGAAGCAATTTTACAGCAAACTTGAATGTGGCTCTCTCAGTTAAATTTAACTAAAAATCAAACCAGAAACAGTGATATTTTTCATTATTTCTTAATGTAAATCATTTGTAGTTGCAGAAATCACCAACAAAATGCATACAAATTATAACTCTTCTACAGATTCCCAGGATTTTGTATTGGTACATCCCAGGATACTGTTGGCTTTCTAGCAGTGAAAGCACACTGCTGGCTCATGTCCAGCTTCTCATCCATCAGGACTCCCAAGTCTTTCATGGGAGAACAATCTGCTGTGGTTCTTCAGAGATATTAGCAGCTGGAAAGATAACGGTTATTTATCACTTAATGCCGAGACAAATGCTGGAGATCTGATTGAGGATCCTCTGGTCACCCATGTATTATTTTGAATGAATGAATGAACTAAGCCTGCGGCCTTTTTCAGATGTCCTCTTTCTTAGTAACTGTAGCATAGCTTGTTATGGAGTCCTTGGAATTCTGCATCATGGCCCTTTTCAATTATATTTACTGGACCAGCGTATAATGCAAGACCATGAGTTTCATAAGCCCATGATTCTTTCTTTGAAGATGCAAATGCCCTTTGTAAAAAATTCTCATCCTTAACTTTGAAGTTCAGCAGCAGACTATTATTTTTATGCTTCATGGAAATGTTAATGTGTTATTTTCTACACTTCAAACTTCCAAGCTATTGCTTGATTTCCTGACTTCATGATGAAAGTTTTAATGCCGAAATGACATTTCCTATGTATTACATACAAAGAGAAGTCTTCATAGTTACACAGCGGAGAAGAGAAAGACAAGATTTTCAGCAGAAGAAAATATACCTGTGGTCACAGCTGAGTAGTTAACTGATTAATCACACTTACATGGAGACCAGTAGTACTCAGGCTGCATTTACCATTTATGAAAGACACTTGAAAAAGACTACTGCAATCCCCTATGCAGCCACTAAACAACTACAACCTATGCTGCATAAGTAACGTTAGTCTATTGGTACAACATATATTTATGCATGACGTACCTTTACAGTGTACAGTCCCAAGATGCCGAGTAAAGGTACAGTGGCTTTGGCTTGTTTTTGGTTTATGCTCCTCCTTCTTAAAAATCTTAGTATTCTATATATAAAATGTCATGTCCGCTCTTCCCACATAGATGAGCAGAAACTCCAGGGAAGTAAATAATAAAGAATCAGTGTCAGGATCAAACTTATTTCCTCCTTACTTTCATCTCAGTTCCGAGTTTTTGAACTCAAGGATGCATATACTCTAATCTTAAAATAAAGAAACTTCACGTATATCATTTTAATGAAGATAACTGGGTTTCTTTTCAGACTGAAGCACTAATTAGCCATTATTACCTATTAGGACACTTAGAGGTTTCTATACCTCTGCTTGACATAGTCTGAGGGTGACAGAGCACTGGAACAGGTTGCCCAGAGAGGCTGTTGGGTCTCCTTCTTGGAGATCTTCCAAAGTTGCCTGGATATGATCCTAGGCACCCTGCTCTCGGTGTCTCTGCTGGAGCAGGAGTTGGAGCAGATGGACCCAGAGGGCCCAAACATTCTGTGATGCTGTGAAGACATCATAGAATCATAGAATCACAGAATCATAGAATCGTAGAATCAAAGAATGATAGAACAGTTTGGGTTGGAAGGAACCTTTAAGATCATCTTATTCCAACCCCCCCCCTCCTGCTATAGGCAGGGACACCTCCCACTAGACCAGGTTGCTCAAAGCTCCATCCAGCCTGGCCTTCATAGAATCATAGAATCATAGAATCATAGAATCATAGAATCATAGAATCATAGAATCATAGAATCATAGAATCATAGAATCATAGAATGGCCTGGGTTGAAAAGAACCATAATGATCATCTATTTTCAACCCCCTTATGTGTGCAGGGTTGCAAATCATTAGATCAGGATGCCCAGAGCAACATCCGTTTCAGTTCTCAACAGATTTTACGAGCAGTTCTCCATTGACTGTAGATGTGAGCTTAGGCACGTGGATCGCATATGAAAATTTCTAAATTTAATTGCTGTCAGCTCAGATCCCAGTGAAGTGTCATCACCATGCCTAGTTTAGAAAACAAAAGTTATGCCTAAGCAACAGAAAAATTTCTGGTGAGCAAGGGGGAGCTGGCGGATAGGCAGCAAGATCCCTCTAAGAGCTATTTGTTTTCTTTAATCAAAACCAGTACCACAACCAAAAGAAAAACTCACTAGAAGGGCAATTACTGCACAGAACTAATAGGGAGGTATAGTCATTATTGGAAGAATTATAGAGCCATTGGGAAGTTAACAAAATGTTTTTCAACAAACTGTGTGGTTGTAATTGGGGTCTACTGGGGCAAATAGGGTTTAAGCAATTGTTATTTACTGACTAATTACTTACTAAGGAAAGGCCCTTTTTAATGACAGCCATTCCTGCTTATTAAGAAACTATACAGAATATTTATAGTATCTGTAATCTGTTTGTTATTCATTTGGAAACAAGTACAGCACATCCAAGGTAGGTAAGTTAATACCCTGTATTATGTCATCAGGATAAAGGCAAGAGCCTTCCACACAGCATTTAGAGACAGTCCCACACATATCTGAATCACAGTGTGTGCAGATAAATAGGCAGCTTTCCCTGGCTGACTCACAGGGGCTTCTCACCCCCAGAAGAAGGAGGATTTTCAGCTGGGAACCTAGCAAGGTATCAAGCTACATTAGGAAGTCAGCTGACATATGGAGAAAGATGGGCATTTCTGAGATTTTAAAGCTTTGCAACATTAATAATGAATGGTTGATACTAAAGAGCACATTGAATTTGCACTTCTGTCTTGTAGAGCTGTGACGATTAGGAATGTGATGGTTAACCATGGATCACAGATGCATTCTGAGCATGGTCTCTCCATCCACAAAAACTGAGTGTGCCTCGGGTAACACACGGTGTTTTCAAATTTCTCCATGTTCCCAAATCACCACTTTTCTTGGAGAAAGCAGCTCAAATAATGAACAGTTTATCACCTTCATTTCACACAAACATCTTTAATGCAAGCTCCTAGAATCAGAGATACTACTTTTTACAAGAGAATGACTTAATCTGATTGAATGAATTAATAAAATGTATTAAATTCAATTACAACTAATTGGCAGTAATAATTATATAAGAAAAGGAATATAAATGCTGGGTCTGTAAGTCAGTGGGCTTTCAAACTTTTTCTTCTGAAGAACCTCAAACTTCTAAAAAGTTTTCCATGGGCCCCTACAAAACTAATGAAGTTAACTGAGACCTGTCTTGTTTCTGCACCACAGTTGTATCCGGTAGGGCAGAGACCTCAGGCTGAAAAATCACATCCAAAACCAAAGCAATTTGCAGGGTTAAAAAAACACAACATAGGCTGAAAGCTCGATAAACTTAACTTAGGTGTCCATTGGGGATAGCAATGATCTGTGGTGCAGCTGACACGTAATTTAACAAACTGTCATTTCTCTGAGGAGGAAGAAAGAATGGATTTCAAAATAACTATGTGAAATACTTCCATTCCTTATTAGGAAGGGAACTAACTTAAAATTGAGCCTGAAGTTTAAGTTACTTGTGCTCACTCTTTAAACTACCTCTTAGGCTAGATTAAATTCCAACAACCACTCAGTTCTGATTTTTCAGTAATTTGTAGCTCAAAGTCAATTCGAAGCCTTGCAGGGTATTCAATAATAGGAACTGTTCTCCAATGGTGCACATATATAATCTGTATGATAAAAATTATGAGATTGATGTCAAAATCCTGTCCTTGGCTGTGGCTGACCTTGGTTTTCTGTCTCTGGCCTACACCCAACAGCTGGTCAGTGCTCCTTACATCCATTGACATAACTGTTTGTGTAATTGCTTCCTATCAGAATTCAGTCACTACAATTAGGGATACAAGAGATCCACTTCAAGCAGTTCAAGAGAAGATAGATCATGTCTAATGAATTGGATTAGACAGTAATTTCACCAACATGGTGGCAGATCTGAGACATGATCATCTTAGTAGAGAGAAGGGCAGATGAGTGCAGGCTAAAGAGGGATAACATTTCTATTTAGCTCAGCAGTGGCCACACCTGGATGAGTGAATTTAAGCAACAGCAAGAAGTGGAGAAAATATTTTACTCTGATGATCTCATGTAGAAGATTTTCAGAAATGTGCTAGAAGTCAGCAAGGATGAAGAGTGGATGAGCTAAATTTTGTTTTCAGCATGAACAGGGAACACCTTGCTCAAAAACTGAAACTAGAGCATCAAGGAAGTTTTGTTGAAGTCAACATCAGTAGCTCACTGATAAATGATGCAAGTAAATCTCTTCTAAGATCTAGAGGTATCTGACCTCAGATGGCAGGCAACATGGGAGAATTTTTCTTTGTATTCAGGTAACTGATGTAGTATAATGTCACAAAGGACAGTTTCCTTTACTGCCCTTCTTCCAGAGTAAGAATCTGAAGAGAGAGATTTGGCATTTGAAACTACAGCAGGAAGAACTGATGTCCTTCCTAATACCTAGCAGAAAGGGAGAGTGCTTGGCTTGATGGCACCCTTGTCCTCCATCTAGGTACTTTTGCTTGAGGAAGGGAAGGCAAAAGCAGAAATATAATTAATTGCTGTTGATTAAAATGGTTTTAAAAAGTTTTTCAAAATTCTGCTTAGGGTGCAGCCCACTGTTCTGGTATCATTTATTCCTCTCAGATATTCTTCTACCATCTCCTTAGATTTAGAATGTGATTCTGGAGGAACCATAACGTGTATTGAGAGCCTTGCTCTCCTTCACCTCTGAGAGGGCTAAGTAATAACTAGCTATGCTCTTGGTAAGCAGTAAATAACATGTATTTTATGTTCAATTAAACCAAAATCTTTGACTTAATTTCATTTCAAAAAAAAAAAAAGTTATTATTTCAAATGCTCTATACCAGGACACATACAATGTTTCTCAGGGAGTTTTGCACCTTTTTATAGTAAACCCTTTGCTTTTCCTCAAAACTAAATGCCACGCTGATGGACAAAACCACGGTCTTTACACAGCATTTTGCCCTTTGACCATCTGGCAGGTTCTTCAAGATGTTTTGTTTTTTTTTTCATGAATTTATGACATAAGCTATATCTCCTGTTTTGTCAGACAGAAAACATCTGCTACTGCAATAAAATGCATTCAATTTCAGTACACTACAAAAAGTTGTTGACATACTATCTAATGCTGCAGTTGCTGAACTTTATTAAAGACAAATTTACACAGGTCCTACTATGTAAGACGAGTCTTTTCCCACGACTTTTCTCACAACTTTTAACTCAAAAACACTGATTACAAAGGAGATTTAGGGACAACCCCAATTTAGGAGATTTAGGAGGCAACCATCAAATAATGTTCTATTGGACTGAACTGCTAGTGATAAAATAGAGAGCCATACATCTTTTTTGTCTCTGTGGTAACAAGCTAAAGACAGAGTTCAGGTCTTGATCCAAACTCCAAGAATTAACGTGTATTTTTTTTTAAAGATAAGCTCTGGCTGAGAGATGGAAATCTGGAATGCAAAGATGCCAAAATGCCATGGCTTTGACCCTCTAAAGGACAGCACAAGTGAAGGGGATGCACTGCCAGAAACAGGAAGAGCAGAGAAGCTGCAGTCATAGAAGCAATAAGTGGCTTGGAGTTTTTACAGCAAAACACAGAAGTAAATGGCATTTCTAGTCCAACAATTACACCCTTCTGTTATGACCATCCTGAAAACCTTTGAAACTTGTCTTATTTTTGTGACTGCTTGGCTTTTACAAGGATTTTTTCTTCAGTTTTTGCAGCATTCAGGGGGTCTAGTCATATCCAGAAAAGAGTAAGGTGCTGCAGTACAAACACAGAGCAAAATAGAGCTTTGTCCTACAGAGTTTCCTGCCAGATTAACCTTTGAGAAAGGGAAGAAACTTACTATGCCTACATTTTTTCTTCTTTGGGCTTTGTTTACGTTATTAAAATAGGATAGTGGCTTTACTCATATTAGCTATTTCTCAGAAAAATTCATTAACCTGAAATTAACCTTAAAGCCCATGACTAGATGGTAGAAAGCCCTCCTGCAAAGCAACAGAACCAGTACTGGATGAGATGGTAATGATTAAACCAGAACACCACGTTATGTGCAGGGAGGAGATTGCACCAGACATCTGCAGATGTCTACAGCTGGAAAAACAAGAAATAGTTACATTGTCTTGACAAACATCTCACTGCTTAATATACAGCTGGTTTGATTTTAGAAACCTAAATTTCTCTCCTGCTCTCACTATGCAACAAAAATAATGTACTGGTGGTACACAGGATTATAAACTGCTCAGTGTTTTCATACTGCAATCCCAGTGCTCATTTACATCTCTGATTTCAGAGCAGTTCCTTTATCTTCCTTTTTGTCTGACCACTTTCTTAGATTGCCAACAACGAATGTTCTTACTAGTGACTATAACAATATTTGTGATCATCCAAAGAATGCTCTTCTCACTACTAACTATTCAAAAAAATGAGACAAAATGGAAATTTGGAGCATATTTCTTTTTATGAAATTTCCAGTAGCTTTGAGCAGGGTGAGTTAGCATAAAAACAGTTCCTTCTCTGAACGTACTTCACGTGCATCTGCACAGATAAAAACCACATTATCCTATCCCAATCTGAATGACTCTGTCCAAACACTGAGAAAAAAAAAGGATAATTTTTCTGACTCCACAATTCAGGCATCTCAGTACTTAAGCAGAAAAGGAGTAATTGTTATTCACTGTGGCTCATAATCAGGACATTTATTTAGGGACTTAGGTATGACAGTAAAATATAAATTAAGTGTATACAACAGATTCTTATGTGCTTGGTTCTCAGTAATCTTCCAAAGGACTAAGGGAACACATGCCTGAAAAACATATGCTTGGGCTACTGAATCTTGTCCTTCATTATCCCACATGCTTCATCATATGCCTTTCAAGGAGACATATGTGGTATTAAAAAGACTTGACTCATACATATCTGAAGGCTTTTATGGGTACGGTTCTGCTGGTGGTGAGAGGTCCTCTTATCTGACCCTATGATGCACACTAGTTTCTAACCTCTCGTTGTGTTTGGGGTTGTTGCTCAGTCAGCAGCCACTCTGGGAAAAGACTTTTCAGATCAGCTCTGTTATTGAGAATGCTCAGATGTTTTAGTCTACTTCTGAACTGAGTAATATGAGTGTAAAACTCCTTGTAGTCCAGTTGAAGCAAGTTGGGAAGTCCTTCTGAAAATTGGTGTCTGCAACTTTAAAAATCTGATTGTAAATGTATGATAGTCTGACTCCACTGAAATTGTCAAATAATGTGCTAAACCATTAGGAAAACTTATTTAATGACCTTATACAACAACAAGATCCTTAACGCGTGTACTGAAGGGGGTAACCCTTCAGTACACGCGTTAAGGATCTTGTATAAGTTCAACTTCATTCTCTAATAGCTCTTTACCTAATAACTATGGAATGGGAGCTGTTATGCTCTATGTTGCACATTTTTTCCCTACTAATGGCATTGTACTGAAAATTAATATCCATATAGACTTTGTTACTTCTTTTGTGTTTTGTTTGTGTGTGTGTCTGTTTTCAGGGTTTTTTTTTAATTTATTTTATTGTAATTTTTTTTTTTTTTCAACAGAAAGACACAATGCAGCGGAATAAAACAGTAATATCTTTTAAACAGATTTCTTTTTTTGTCTACGAATTTAGCACCTTCATAGAGTCATAGAATCAGAACCATAGAATCATCATCTAGTTGACCACAGCTCTCAGCTGGCTGCTGTCTGCAAAGTCAATGAGTTGCACTCAATCCCACTGCCTATGTCTATGTCTATGCCACTGATGAAGATATTAAATAGCAATGGTCCTAGCACAGACCCTTTGAGGGACAGTCCACAGGGACTGAGGATGACACTGACAGCTCAGCCAGAAGCACCACCTGCCTGAGACAACATGCAGAGCCAACGCCTACTCACTGTGAGTAAGTACCAGAAGTTTTACAAATAAAGAAAGATTTTTGTTTGTTTGTTTGTTTTTAAAGGCTTTGCATTCTGCTCAGTTCTCCCTGGGGACAAGTGTTAAATCAATATCTTAATTAGCTGTAATATGTCACTTGCTCTTTCTTCCATTCAAAACAATTGCTTAATTTCCTTATCACTGACAGTGAGGGAGGAGGGCTGGCTCCTTTTATAAGGACAGGTAACTTATACTGTGAGTAAAGATAATACTTGATTGCTTCGACCTTTTGTCATTATAACACTGAATTAGAATGTGTGCTTCATTTAACCAAAAATGTGATAAAAAGTAATTCCTTCATAGCATTTTTGTACGTTAGAGATAATTGAGAATGCAATGAATGAGTGATTAGCCATTTTATTTCCTGCTTCTACTTTTGTCATTATATTTTAATTTCAGCTTGTAGGAAATATGAATTTAGGCCAAATTCTTGCATCCTTTTTCTTGACAGATTGAAAGATATCTCGAGGATCATTTAGCCTATTTCCCTAGAATCATTACTTGGACAGATAAGACACCAATACTTATAAACGATGTGGAGGAAGGGAGCAAATCAGAGCATGAAAAAGGTGCTCTACACACTGGTTGAGTAAGAGAGGAATATTCAGTACTGTCACAGAGAATTGTGGAGGTTGGAAGAGACCTCACAAGATCATCTAGCCCAACCTCCAATAGCAGAAGGAGCCTCAGATATACAAGAATAAATTTGGCCACTTGTCTAAAAACTAAAAACTCACCTTCTAGAATGATCTTGTAAATTTGGAAATTTGCTTTTCAATATGTTCATGAGTGCAACAATTTGGCAGGATGTCTGTCCCAAGCCTTGTTTTCCAGAAGTATACCTGCACAAAATTGTCTAGAAATGTGGAAACGCAAATTGGACACTTTCCCGTGTTCCTTTCTTGTATCTCTTTTCTCTACAAATAGCATTTTTTGTTTTTTTTGGCTTCGCAGGCAGCAAGTTCCACACAATAATAACCTTATCTGTCTTTGAGTCAGATGAGTAGGAGTAATAATTACTATATGGATATAATGTGGGCTAAGCATCCTTATTCTTCATGTAAACACAACTGTACTTTTCTTTTTGCTTTACTTTCAAGTATTGTGTAAGTACAACCCCATAAAGAAAACCCTTGTGAAAGCAAGAGATTTGTTCTATCTCCAATGACCAGCCACAAACAGAAATAATACGCAGTTTGAGACATGAACTAGCAAATTACTGTGCTTGTAGCACTCCATTTAAACTGCGTCTGTTTGTATATGTCAATTCTAAAACTGTGCCTTGAAGCAGAGGTACAGTGGAGCCTGTAGAGTTTATCAGCAAAGCATAAAGTGTTGCATAATCTCCAAGGCGTATATGCATATTTTTTCATAATTACCTTGCTTTAAATGCACATAAGTCATGTGTGCAATTTGCCCTGCAAGAGGCATCATCCTTAGTAGCAGACAGTGGTATCGTAGCCTTTGCACTCAAAAGAGAGCATTGAACCAGCAGCAATCTTCAGCAAGATGTTTGCCAAATGTGAATCTTCCCAGCAAAATACTGAGTTTGCTTCCCTACTGAGTGTAGAAATAAAGTTATTTCAATGACAATAAAATACTTTTAACAGAAGAAACTGTTAAATTATCTGCTCTTCAGACTACTGCACTATGGCACAAAGATACCAGTCACGTAAGAGATTGTCTCAGCCTCTTGCCAAGAGAGGAAAGGAGTGAATTTCTGCTACTGTCACTGCAGTTTGTGTTAGTCTCAATCACCCAGTTTCTAAAACAGGGAAAAGCATCTGGTGCCACAGTCTGAATTATACACATTTTCCAAAACACAGGCTTCAAAAATTGAACAGATGTAAGACTGTCATATACTAAAAGACAAACTCTTTTCTGCAAAGCCTCAAACTGAGAGTGATGTTCTCTGCTGTGGATGGTACAGATTTTCTTGAAGAAGACCAAACAATTTATTAAGGAATTAGATATCTGTCATGCGATGTATATGAGATAATTTTAAAAATACTGGAGATAAATCTGGAGATTTCTCACCTGGAAAACTGTTAGCTGAAATAGAGTTGCCCTTTCATCCAAGGAATACACTGATCCTCTCAAAACATAAGTAGGTTATTAAAGAGTGACAAAGATGTCACATCCACATTTCTGATGGCAGATGAGCACACTGATGTCTTTTAAACTACTTTCCAGGGCTGCCTGAGAAGTAAGAAGGAAGTAAGAAGACAACCTTAGGTACTCTGGGGAAGGCAGACTCCAGACAGTACAGCAGTGATAGCTTCGAAGTCTCAGGGTGCCCATGGACACTGTGGGGTGGGCAAAACAAAAAGGCCATCAGAGGAGCACCCCAACTGATTCAGTGGTTCCAGTTCTCTTCTAGCACACAACAGTCCCATGCAGGCCAAGGTATGTCTCTGTAGCAGAAAGGGAGTCCACGGAGGTGAGCTGGTGGCAGTTATGCTCTTATAGAAATGGGCATTTGCTATGCTAACAGAGAAGGGAGTTTCATCCTCTGAAAGAAGGATTAGTGCTGAATGGGAGCTAAGCCAATTTCCATTTATTTGAAATGAAGGTGATTGATAGTTTGCTTTGGAGCTAGGAGAAAAATCCATAGGTCTGTAGCAGTTCTGCGCACTATGATTACATGAGGAAATATACCCAAGCCTCAAGGGATTTGATCATACTTTAGTGCTCCACAGTAGCTAAATACAAAATCACCTCTGGTTTTCTTGGTTCCTCTATTTAGTTAGTTTATTTATTTGCTCAGAATTATGGAAAAATAGTAAAGCTCCCCTGCGGGCCCTATAGACACTTTGGCTGCACATTAAAATAGAATAAATGAATGTAGCAAACTGCAAATTCACCAAACACAGACCGAACTCCCAGACCCTGGTAATCATTCTTTATTCCCAAACCAGGAAAAGATGTAGGTTTTCTTATGTCCTATTTTGAGTTGTTAAGTTGGGTTAGTTTTCTGACATCCTGCAGGAAATGCAAGTATACAAAACTTAGAAGCAATTAAATCTAGAAAATGTTCAGAAGTGAAGTGGGAAAGTAAATACTCTTCACATTTTAGAGACATTCATATCTGCATATTGTTGGAGGCTTTCCAACCAACATAATTTCCCACAGAAATTTGTTTATCAAAGTGGTTTTGTAGAAAATCACCTTTTTTTTTGTTCTTTCCTGTCTTGTCCCCCTCCACCCCTTCTTTTCTTGCCAGTAAATCACAGAATTTCAGGAAAACATTGCTTAAGAATCCACCTGGATTTTGCTGTTCTTCCAACTGAGGAAAAGCCTAACCTAAACCCCATCTGACAAATGACACTGTGCTCTGTTTTTGACAGCCTCCACATTCCTATGTCACCCGCAGGGTAAGCAGCACGTGCTCTCATTTTCACACTATAAAAGCACCAGCTTGGTGAGCTATAGCTCAGCCCTTGCATTATTTCAGACACATTGGACTGCAAAGAAAGATGCCACATGGAATCCCAATTATGCCTTGAACCACGAAGGGTTAAAGTGGACCCAGGGCCAAGTGCAGTCAGGGCCCATCTGTCCTAAACAAGGCCTGTTCTCAACAGTAAGGATGCATCCAGTGTGCATTCCTGTCGTCAGATCCAAAGATCAGTCCTTGTCTACAACTGTTTAACAGAACAAATGTCGCATCTGTGTTTTCCTATATTCCTTTCACAGCTTGTGGAGATTCCCCAGTCTCAAAAGATTTGTGCTTGGATGATTTATCCTTGTTTCTCACTAAGTCTTATCCACATTGCCCACTGTGTAACCCACTCTTGTGTCATCTATAGTTTCCTCTTCACCACTGCACAGAGATTTTCAGCATTCTCTCCTCCTGCAGTATTCAAGGTCTCAGGTCTAGCATGTCTCTAATATGCAAGAAATAATTCCTTCCTTTTCTCCGTGGACTATAGCCTTTTATATTTATAAACCAGTTATGAGAGTTTTCTCACCAAGTCTATTCTATAAATTAACTCACTTTCTGATCGACTACATTACAAATTTCAGGCTCACTGATTTATTCCCCATGCATTTTTTGATGTAAACAGAAACCTAAAACACTGGACAGTGTATCCTTGATCCCCTTTGATCTGTAGTGAGTAAATATCTCCTCTAGTTTATAAGCCCCTATCCAAGTCAGCACTGTTTTTACTCATATCTACGCCATTGTTTTTCTTGGTCCTCCTGGATTAAAATTCTCTTTAATAGTTTTACAAGGAGATCTTCAGAGGTTCTCTACCTCTTTCATGTATTTTGAACTGTCATCAGTTAATGAATGAGTCATTACATGTTTTTGGATGGAGCAGTGGAAGCCGTCCTGACAGCACCAGATGCTCAGCCATCCATTTATTTACTGGATGCATCTTTGTGTGGATGTGCTTTGTCCCTACACCGGGGGAACAGATGGATGGCCCCAGTCCTCTCCCTTTCTTTCCATCATCTCACAGTCTCTTTGGATCAACAAAGGATCATTAGCAGAGTTCACATGACTGAGCAGAACCATGTCTTGGCCAGCAATCTGGATTTGCCTCAGAAGCCTTCAGTAATATTTTACCTCCTGGGTACTCTGTGGAACATCTCAAGGAGTCTCCAAGCCTCTGGGCACAGGCTGTCCCAGCACCCTTACATAGCATTTTCCTTTCATCACAGCTTGTTGCTTTTCCCTGGAATTTGAGACAACTGTGAATCTCCCACCCTTAGTGCTGGTGTGCAGTTTCTGCTTCATCACTGGTGGGGATAGAATTATTAAGGCTGGAAAAGGCCACAAAGATCATCTAGACCAACTATCGGATTTACCATGCCCAATAACCATGTTCCTAAGTGTCACATCTACGCTTCTCTTTATCACCTCCAGGGACAGTGATTCCACCACCTGCCTGGGCAGCCTGTCCAGTGCATCACCACTCCTTTGGAGAAGAATGCTTTCCTAATATCCATCTGAACCTCCCTTGGTGCAACTTAAGGCCATTACCGCTCATCCTAGATACACACTTCAGAGCTATGCATGTGCATGCTCTCAGTGGGTATTTGGAACAAGTGCCCTCTCCCTGCAGCAGTTAACTTCTCTGCCGCTTTACTTGCTGCTGACCCTGCAGCTACACACTTCTTTGTCTTTGCAGACCCAGAGTTCATGTTGTGTGGTACGTTGCCACAGCCACAAGAGATGTCGAATCCTCTGTTCTTAATGCAGTCTATTCAGACACATACTGATTCCCCTTGTATTACCATCTTTAAATGGCAGACTGACCTCTTGCTGAGCTTCCTGGTCTGCTGGGGTTCAGTCCTTGTTTTCAGTTTGTTTTTACTGCAGAATCCCAATCCCTTGCTCAGTGACATAAATGAATCAGAGATTTTGATCCCAAGTTCTCAAGTTGTAAATGAACCTCTCAGGCTAGCAGCAGAGCTCACACTCATCACACCACATTTCCCCCCCCCCCCCCCTTGCAATCATAGAATGGTTTGTGTTGGAAGGGACCTTTATGACATATGAACAGATGTTTTTTCCTCCTGTTTATTTTGCTACCACATTATTTTTGAAGTTTCTCATTTCTGAGTCCAGCCAAAAAAAATCACAGGATTTTGGCATTTTGTGAGTGCAAACTCTGGAAAATTTTAAAAACTGAAAGGGGAACTGAAGAGAAATGAGAAGAAGAAAATGAGAAGTAAATAAATCCTGATATCTGTGATTTTTCTCCCTTCCTATACCTATCCGCCCCCCATTCTTTTACACTTTTTTTTCCTGCTGATTTTCCTCTTCCAAAACCATCCATTTAAATGAACAATCTACATTTTAAGAAAGGAAAAGAAGCAGACCACTGCACGTCAGTACCTACAAAATGAGTGCTATAAAGAAATACAATTACTTCAATGTCTTTTTCCAGCTCTCATCAACTTTGCAGACTTCCCAGTCACAACCATCCGTCACTGCAGTATGGAGCAGTGATGTGCACTGTCAGCAGTTCCGTGTGGCCATGCTGGAACAGTGCTGAGAGAGCACTGAGAGAACAGTGGCCTGCCTTTACTACGACGTTATTATAGAAAGGGTTATAGATACTTATTGATCCAGAGTTAGAGATAAGGATCTGGCATAACCTGTAGTATCCACAAACTTCAGAATTTGAAGAGTGAATTGAGAGAACTTCCTTGAAATACCGGTTTTGCATGTATTTCTATTGCATTTTGTTTTCTACCAATTTCTCAGGCCTCATGTCACTGAGTTATTAAACTATAAAAAAATGCTATCAAAAATAATCACATTATTACTTTGTGATTAACCAACAAATAAGGCCTCTGTAAACCTGGTAAGCAGTAAGATTACTTCTGCAAGTCAGCACATCTGCCATGCAACCCCTTCACACAAAGCAGATTTCCTAACCCTGATCTTTCCTAATTTGCATTTTCAAAATCTAACACTCCTCAGTAGAAAAGAACATTTTCCACAGGTGATCAGTTGAATGTCCCAATGAATGTCTACCATTTCTTCCCTTAAATACTAGACTTGTTTTCCTGCTTTTTATCTGGTTGGATGGGGCCCTGGCCAACCTGGTTTAGTACCAGATCTGAAAGTTGGTGGCCCTGTGGGGTTGGAACTTGATGATCCTTGGTGTCCCTTCCAAGCCATTCTATGACTATATGAGCTAATACAACTCCAGTATCATTTAACAAAGCCTACAGTCCTCACTTTTTTGAGAGAGAGATCTCATATCTACTTTTTTACACAAAATTTGAAGATATTTCAGACGAGGAACTGGTCTGCTTGCTGATAACATTAAGGGTCTGAGTATCATGACTGGGCACTGGTTCTCTGTTAGCACAGGATTACCAGGGGAGACTGGAAGTCTAGGCAGTAAAGCCTGAGTAATCAAAAGTAGGCACTTCTCTTGTTATATCTTTGCAGTTTTATAAGATTCTCTTCTCTCTTAATGAGTCTGAACAACAGTTAAATAATCCATAGTCCCTACCAGACAATAGCATTGAATAGTTCCAGAGATCCCCCGCATGAGGAGAAAGCTGTGCCTTTTCGATTTAGGACATTTTCTGTTCCTATTGCTTCCTTTATGTGGTTTTAATGGACAAGAAAGCGTTTGTTATGTCTTTGTTACCTTGCCAACAGTCACTCTAAATTATTACAAGGTCTTAGATCTACTAAACAGAAAGGCACAAGTAAATATTCTTTGTATTTCCTGAATCAAAGCTGTTGCTTCACATCCCTGTTTGAAGGAAGACAAAACAAATGAGGTTCAATTTGCATTACAAAGCTTACAGCCTTGCATATCTTTCCAAAGCTGATTTGGTGACAATTATGTGCTTCATTTCAGAGAAATTTTCAGATGAAATCCCTCTTGAAATGTCCTTATTTTATATACATCTTATTTTATATACTCTAGATTTTGAATTCCCAACCTTTTTTTTCCCAAAATGTATCCTTTGAACAACACTTTTAAAGATGCTGTTGTACTAAATTCTAATGGAACAACCAAATAACCTGTTTATACGGTCAGCCAAACTTTTATTACCATATTTTGACCACGACTTTATTGCTATATTACTTTGCCTTCTACTCTGTTGTTATCCAAAAGCAATTCTAATGAACAATTCCAGCTTTATTTTCTGCAGCAAACAGGCTCTGTTGCAGTAAACTGCAAAACTTCTGTGGGTAACATGACAAATTCAGTGGATTGTACCCAGAATTCAGTTATATCAAGAAACTAGAGGCTTAATGAAAGGGATTTTTCAAAGTCTGCTTCTTTTCTGTCTGCATTTCTCTAAGTCTTAAAAAAATCTCTTTACAGTTAATGTATCAAACAGCACATATCGAGAGCACCAGCCTGCACGCAGTACAAAGCTAAATGATATATTTTCTGCTATTGGGAAACTTTCTATGCCATTAATCAGAAGAACAGGTTCAATTTAAAGGTACGTTTGTAATGCTTCTGATTTCCTTATATCTAATGTAATAGTCTTTCTTCCCAACAGCAGAGGGTAGAAGTCCATGCACATCCCAGCCAGTGAGTGAGTCATGGCTACATGAAACTCCTGCCTAAGCAGACTCAATTTAACTCCTGACAAAAGACAGACAAATTAGCAGTGATCACTCCTGACTTCTCCAGGGAGAGGAGACGGTTTCTCCAGGATCTTCCCATCATCAAGGAGAAAAACAACAGCCCATAATGTATGGTTAGGTCATGGTTGGACTCAGTGATCTTTAAGGTCTTTTCCAACCTGAGCAATTCTATGATTCTATGATTCTATGTTCCATTCATTAGTGTTTCAGAAACATCAGATACTCATCTACTACTTCTTTGTACAGTTTTGACGGTATGCAAAGATATCCATGAAAACCAAGGTTTTCATGGCTTCTAATGTATATAATTGCCCATTATTTTTCTGTCTGCAATGTATTTACCTTCAGCATCCATCCCGCAAGTAAATAATCTTTTCCAGTGCCCTCCAAACTCACTACTGGTGTAGCATCCTCTAGTTACCTTTCAGCAGTGAGTATTCTCCAGTTTTCATTGGGGTGCTGTCCTCTTATTGCAGCCCTTACAAAACTCTAAGGTACCACACTGTTAGTGACACTTCTAGGGTCACTTATAATCATAGTAGGGCTTAGGTTGCAGGGAACCTCAAAGCCCACCCAATTCTAACCCTCTGCTATAAGTTTGTTGCCCTCCACCAGCTCAGGCTGCCTAGGACCCCATCCAACCTGGCCCTGGGCATCTCCAGGGATGGGGCACCCACAACACTGTCATCTCCAGCAGTGACATTTGCAGTAATCCAGTAGTAACGATGCTTCTGGGAATTCCTTCAAAAAATAGAATTTGTCACACTATTGTAAAGATATTTTGGCCAGGAAGGAACTTGAGGTCACTTTGATTTGTCCTCAGCTCAGAGAAGGGTTAGTTGTCAAGACCATAAATGGAAGTCACTCAACCACTCTGAGCACCTGTTCTAGAGTTGCAAATCCCTCAAGGTGATTTTTTTTTCTTTATACAGAATCAGTTTCCTCTGTTGCAACTTATCTCCTATCTTTTCACTGCAAACAACTGAGGAAATGCTGTCTGCATCTTCTCCACAACTCTACTTAAGTGAGTGGACAGATGCAACTAATTCACCCCTTAGCTTCCTTCACTCCAGGCTAAACACAGCCAGTTCTCCTAGCCTCTCCTCATACATCATATCTATTTCCATACTAGCTGTCTCCTACTAGGTTCTCTCCTGTTTGTTGATCTTTGTTATGCCCTGGAGATCCCAAAACCAGACGGTATACTCCAGAGTGATCCTTGTGCTTCCGTAGCATGACTGCAAAGCCTCATACGTACAAAGTCTGAAGTTGCTTCTTGTTTCCTTTTTGCATTTTTAAGGCACCTGCACCACGAAGCTCTGCACCTGAATGTGTTTTTCCTAAAGTAAGGAGGGGTACCAGGATTAAAAGATGACAGGATTCAAGCCTGGAAGTGCCTGCACAAAAAGCGCCTCCAAGATTGTTGCCACAATTGAGCAAAATAGGCTAAGAGAATTAGAAGTTTCGGTAAGAAACAAAAGATTCACACGGAAAGATTCCTGAGCCATTTAGCAGCCAGGTAGACAGGCTCTGAGCTCCTTCCACAGGTGTAGGAGAGCAGGTGAGCCCTGCAGCTACACCGAACAACTGAGAAGTGAATGCAAACACGATGAGCAGTCCAGAGGTGGCAGGAGGTACCTAAGGATGGCAGCTGCAGCCTCCTGACCCACATGTAGGCTGTAAAAATGAGCGTATGTATGGCTGCTGTTTAAAATCTGCATTCAGAGATGGAGTGTGCACATGACAAATACATCTTTTTCTTTTGTTTGATCCCATTATTTCACTGTGATAAGATGGCATACACACAAAAAGGGTAATTTTAAAACTTGTTTCCTTATTACTGTAATTTTCTTTCTTTAAAAAATAATATGTTTAAACATCTTTTACCCTTAAAATTGACCCTTTTGATCCATAATAAAAGCAGCCCACTATGAAAATTACAACAATTGCGGATGAAATGGATGTTAGCATAAGCTGTCTGACGGTTACTGACAGAGCCAATTGTGGAAGGGTTCATTTTCTTCTACAGAATGAGATGAAAAGTTATTGTCATCACTTGCCTGCAAACCAACCACTATAATTTCTATTTCATGAGGATGCATTTATTTGGAGACGTTAAGTCCACTCTAAAAGATGTTTGAACTCACTGAAGGGCCATTAAATTTGTTAGCATCACATCCCAGAGAGTTTGATGATTTTCCTTCCTTTTGTTTCAGCTAGGATGGCCTCAGTGACCTCAACTTTCATTTAAATGTCAGATTCAGATTAGATCCATAGCAGGGCTAAATTCTGACCACTTCAGTGTCAAAATACATGGCTTGGATGATATGACTCACATTCATCAGTGTATTTTATCATTTTAAGTAGTCTGAGAAGTAGCATATTTTGTTTAGGAAAACAAATAGGAGCTGGTAATGGGAATCAATTGGTGACAGGAAACTCATGTCAATGGTTCAACTCAGAAAAGAAAGAAGCTGCAGAGAGCAGAGTATTTTTTCACCTGTGTTAGAGAATAAGAGTGTCATTTGGCCCTTTTTATACTCAGTGCACTTATATCTGCTTAGTGTGTTTTATGGTAAGTCTTCATTGGCTAACCATGCTACTGCCACAAGGTTCTCCCAGCAGACATCCCACAAACCAACTATTATTATAAATGAATGAAGTCTTGCAGATCTGAGAGAAAAGGATGAGTGCTTTGCAGCAAATGGTATCTTAGCTCCATCAGCACATGAGAAATTACCTTTGTCCTGGCAGACAGACCTAATATGAACAAAATACCTACCAAAGTACATACACCAACACATGTGATTTCCTCTGCTCACTTCAAAATCCAGCTCTGCTTCTAGTCTAGGTTCCAGTTACTAGCACTCAACTATCTGGCTGATCCCCATGTAAAGAAATCACAGGTCACATCCCCCCAAAACTGCATCTTAACATTCACGAGATTCACAAGGTAGCACTTGGATGCCCTGCTAGTTATTTGTTGTTGTTTTTTTTTTTCTCCTAGGAGTCTTCTGTCTTTTAACTTTCAGTATTTATACACTGGAGTTTATCATGGAAACAGAAAGTCACTCTTCTGCCAGTTGAGATAGGTGTGAATGCATTCACAGAAAACTAGAGGTTTTCTCCTTTAAATTTGTAAATTTGTGGGGAATAAACATTCAATAGCCTTCAGATATCATATGAACAACGACAACAAACCACTTTGTAGTAATTCCCATGGATATTTGAAGTATTTTGTATAACAAGATTACTGGGGAAGACCTACATTTCCTGCTGCCAAATCATAGAGCTTGTGGATCACAACCCCAGGAGCTGACAGACTGGAAGTCTGCCACCAGAAATGATATTCAGTATCATCCTATTATTCTTTTTCCTGAGGATATTTGACTCTGGGGACAAGTAGCTTAGATTCTTCAAAACCAAAATTTCATTCCATGTAGCTGTCTCTTATCATTCTTGACTGTATCCATAAGGGAAGTTATCACTTTGCACATGATGTGTCTTCAAAGCAGACAATAAAAATGTTCCTGCAGTGCAGCTGAGATGCTTGGATAACCCTGCAATTGAGCTTCTCTCAGTCCCAAATACAGCCATCACTGTTACAAAAAGAAAAAAAAAAACAAAAATCGAACTGCCAGACGCTGCTGGCTTTTCACTGTTCTCATTGCAGGCAGCTCTCTGATACTCACTGCCAAGGTAAATGTTTGCTACAGGATTTTCCCTTATTCACTGTAAGATCTTGCTGACAATGCTCACTTCTAGCTGAGGAACTTTCAAGCTGTGTGTCATTATGTACATCAGACACCTCTGGGACCAAATACAGATGGGGAATGCTGCTCAGCCTGGATTATGCACTCTACCTTAATTTACAGGGGCAAAAGAAAATGAGAAATCTAGAATCATGAGGATCAAGGATAGGTGAGAGCTACCAACCGTATAACAAAAAGCAGTGATGTCACCATGCTATAATGGCTTTGCACTCCAGAAGGTCACCAGCAGCATCACTCCTCACACCAGGTCAGCTGACTGTGCCTGTAGTTTGTCCAGTGTTCCACCAGGAACAGCTTCTTCTTGTTCAATTTAAAAGCATCCAGGACTTGTGTTTGAAAATAATATGTCAGCTGTTGTCTGAAAGGGAATAGTATCTTATTTCTGTTACAGCATCTTTCAACCAGCATAAGCATCAAAGCCAGAATATCTGGTCCCTGGGAAGGATAGGATCATTGCAATGGGATACTATAGGTGCTTCAGTCATTGTAAGTGTGTACTGCTTGCATTTGGGATGAGATGAATCGGGAGTGATAGATTTTACATCTTTATCTGTTGCTCCCTTTATCATAGAACCATTAAAGTTGGAAAAGACCTCAAAGATCATCAAGTCCAACTGTCCACCTACCACCAATATTGCTCACTAATCCTGTCCCTAAGTACTACATCTTCAAGTTCCTTGAACACCTCCAGGGATGGTGACACCACCATCTCTCCCAGCAGCCTGTGCCAGTGCATCACCACTCAGTGAGAAGAAATGTTTCCTAATATCCAACCTGAACCTCTCCTGGTACAACATGAGGCCATCACCTCTCGTCTTACTGCTGTTGGCTGGGAGCAGACCGACCCCTACTTGGACACAACCTCCTTTCAAGGAGTTGAAGAGAGTGAGGAGATCTCACCTGAGCTCCTCCTCTTCTCCAGACTAAACCATTCCAGCTCCCTCAACCACTCCTGCCAGTGCAGCCCAAAGGGTCCAGCAAGCTCTGCACCTCTTGATGGATTAACCTCTCTCTGCCTTAATTAATCCACATGAATAATGCAAATGCATTTTATTCCCCTATAAAATTAACACTAAATGAGGCGTATCAATTAATGTCCTTAACATGCTTTGAGGTCATTATTTGAGAGGCATCACATGTAGTTATAATATTAATTATTGAAGTGGATATATCCCCAGTAGGGAAAGATTAGCAGGAGAGAAACACTAATCACCTTATTTTAATGTGGCTTTACTGACTGTACAACTATTTGCCACAAATATTAATTAAATATAGGCTATAGAAATTGGAATGTTATACTTATGGATAATGACAAACGCAATGTTCATTTGAAGAGGGCACAAAGTGCCTCCAAACATAGAATCATACAGTGGCTGAGGTTGCAAAGCACCACAAAGATCACTGAGTTCCAGCTCCCCAGACCTCAGAATAAGCAATGGAGTCAAAGCATAATTCTGATTATAATCTCAAAAACTTAGTTATTATTGTTAGTTGCCTTCATTAAGGCAGGCATTCCTCGTGCAGTCATGTTGGTCTTCTTTCCTCTGACCAAAAATCAGCAGCTTTGCTTCAAAATAAGTAGCTGAACATAAATCATTATAGACTTTTCTTAAATGAACTGTCATTTTCTGCCAGCAAGACAATTAATTTCAAAGTCACTCAGCCAGTGACAAATTCAAACTGTGGAAACAAAAAACAAAACAAAACAAAAACCCCACAACAACAAAGAAATAAATACAAAACAAAAGCAAAACCATGGGAGGTAAGGAAAGGGGAGTTGAGCGTGTTTTTGAAGCTCTATTTCAAATTTTCCGTCATTAACCCAGTTTCTGTCACAACCCTAAATCACTGGCACTACATTTCTAGTAGTGTAATCTTCACGTTTTGATTTTGTCATCATTTGGCTGCTGTTTTTTCCCCAGTGAACCCCCCAAAGAGGCAACTCTTGGTTAGTTGGACTTGAAGGTGGAGCTGTGTGCAGCAGAAAGGATAGAAATGCAAGTATGGAAGAAAATTCCAGCATCCTACTCTGCTGCTCTCTTCCAGAATAACTATTCCAATATTGATCTTGAAAGAAGATAGTGGCTTTTCACTATCAAACTATCACCTAAGCTGAATTTTTGAAAATCTGTCACAGTACTTCATAGATTTTGTTGCTTAGTTCATAACTACTTCTAGAATCTCTTGATGATACACTTGCTGAGACTTTACATAGCAGTTAAGGCTGCAGTGCTTTCATATATTCCCTCTATCACTACCTGAAAGGACTCAGTCTTGCAGTCAAAGCAGCATGCACAACAGAAAAGCAAGGAGGCCATTTCCTCTCATCCTATTGCTGTTACCTGGGAGAAGACACCAATGCCCACCTCACTACAACCTCCCTTCAGGTAGTTATAGAGAGCAATAAGGGCTCCCCTGAGCCTCCTCTTCTCCAGACTGAACAATCCCAGTAAAATTCTGGTATCTTTTTCAAGGTCCATGTTTCTGTGTCTACTGGCTGTGCACAAATGTACTTTCTTACACTTTCAAGTCATTCTCTTATGAAGCACTGAAGATTTTTAGGTGGCTATTTTTTTTTAAATCTGTAATGAAGGCTTTGTCTGCAGTAGTGGCTGCTGCAGGCTTAACTGAAGATCTCAATAAAGAGCAGGTAAGGCTGAACTGGATTCCTGCCCAAAAACACGTTATCTTAAAAATTAATATTGAAGTATTAAAGTTTACTCACCAAAAGGGAAGATATTCTGTATGAGGCAGCCTGTATAGCTTGTATGTATGTTAAAGGAGTTGTGTGCTTAAAATTAAACCCTAAAGCTAACACAGCAGCTTATCAGTTATTATAAGTTTAGGCAACCTTAACTCTTGGTAATGCTTAAAACAGGTACATTGGGATTTTGTGCAAATCTATTGTAATTCAGTCTGAGTTTAGCTTATATTTAATGAGAAAGAAGGAAGTCTACAGGCAACTGTACTTGAGGGGGTATGTAGAACTCTGGATATCTCCTGTTATTCATGGTAGTTATAATTTAGCCTAAGTAAGGATTATAAAAGTTTAATAAAAATGAATCAATTTTTATGTAATGCATTGTGCAATACAGAAATAGGCTCTTGGAAAACATTCATAGAGACACTCACTGACCATGAAATAATTTTACTTTTTAGGATTCAAGAGGAGTAAGATTTGTGAATATTCTTAGGTCAGAGTACAGGAAATGCTTACGTGTTACATTAAAACATTATGCATAAAAATCATTAATTTAAAAAGTTCTAATTGAATATATGTATTTCTTTAATCTTTCATTATCTGTTTTCTATTGCAGAGGTGCTACCTCATATAATTTCAGATAGTTCACTTTCCTGATCCATCCAGGGCAATCTCTCAACAAGCACTGTTGTGTATCCTGAGTTGGCATCAAAAGGCTGCTGCTATATCACAGCTGCTCACTACGATATGTTGTGGACATTCTGACAACCCACCTGAAAATCTATTCCCAGAGATATCACTTAGAGGCACAGTACATCCAGAATGATAACGTGTTCTGCTTTGGTCTGTCTGAGCAGGAAAGACATCTACAGCCTCTTCATGTCAACCATATAGTGTGATGTCTCTTCTGCTTTTCTTAATCCCTACTTTAGTTATATCAGTTGGGGAGATTTGGTATTTTACTTCCTAACATTACAGACTGATCAATTGGCAGGTTAGCCTTATTACATAGGCTATAGCAAGAGATGGGATCTTCTAGGGATTGGAGCACTGGAATTAGTCTTTTTCTTTAAGCCACTATATCCATAAAAGCAATTATAAAACTTGTTCCTTAACTTTGCACATATTAAAAATTTTATAAAAGCAGGCAGTTTCATATCTCGTAAACATTCAAAATCTGATTTATATATTTTACATTTTTTTGTTATTCAACCCCAAGTAGTATGAAAATACAGTTCTACAAAATTGCTTGAAATAACAGAACAAGTGTTCTGAAGCACCTTGTGATTTAGCTCTTCAACAGTGTGTCCACTGTCTGGGAGTCATGACTTCAAATTAATGTTCCAAATTAGTAGCCCTGAGCTAATGAAAAACAATTTCCATAAAGACAGAAATTTAATGCAATTACCCTGTGCTAGCAGTACCATATTTTTTAAGCTGGTCTCTTTATTGACGTCCCTCAGAATTTATTTACAAGCAGTGGTGGCATGATACATTGCAGCATCAGTTCTCTGGAGTTCTGTTGAAGGCCTCTTGGTGAGCCATTTAATTGTGAATTGATATGTTTTGCTCAGGTAGTTTTTGAAATGTCAAAAATAAATTCAAGTTATTCCCCCTTTAAACTGCTTTTTCTTACATTTTCAGGTGCTTACTACATTCAGACCTCGCTTCTAGCTGCTTTGCTGGGGCCTTGGAGCTGGAGAGATGATCACATATCAAGATGTTTGTCTAAAAGAGGTAGCGTAATTGAAGAATATTGAAACAAGTGTTTTGAAAAAGGATTGTCTATTCCCAAAGATTTGTGCAAGACTCATTGAATATTTGGATTTATTCCTACTGTATAAATACCAGAAGTCAAATAAATGATACAACGCCAAGCAAAGTTGTTGGCAAAGGTGACAAAATCTATAAACAAACCTTTGTGAGGCTGGAGATTAAGGGAGCCAAAGTTTCACATCTGAAAATTCTACCATCAGCTCTTTGATGGCTTCTGTAGCAGAAGCCCAGGTGTGAAATGGCTCCAAGCTGAGGGAAGAGCACTGAGCAGTCCATGGATCCCACAGAAGGGCAGCGTAAGGTTTGGCATATTCATCTCGAGAAACCTCCTGACACATGCTCATGTGATTCGAGCTTGCTGTATCAAAGTCATTACTTTCCATTTGCCTTAAAGTTTCATCCTTTCAACAAACAGCAGTCTGAAGGAGTAACTGGTGTAGTGGTTTGGTCAGTAATCCACCAAACAATTACAGAACTCAATGTCCTGCTGATTCCTGAAAGAAGGTGTCCTGCCCTTGGTGTTTCGAAGAGAATCTGCTCCTGTTCCCCGCAAGCCAAGGGCAAGATTTTGAACAGGAGGATGAGTGGAGCTTCTCATGTGCCCTCCCAAAGTGTGTTAATCCCAGCAATCATTGGTAGTTGCTTTATTTCTGCTCTCTTCAGTCCAGTGTTCCTTTTCTGTTGAAATGTTAGCTAATTAATTACTACCTTAGTATGCCAGAATTAGACACATTAAGTTCATTTTAAGGAAAGCCAAGAACAGAGACAAAAGTTCCTGTTTGTTTGGGCAGGCTTTAAAGGAAGCAATTTAGGAAATTATTTTTCAAGTTTTAAGTTCTAGCAATTGGCAAGAGCACAAAAAGAACTCCATATCCATCAAGGCCATAAATGCTCAGATATTAGCAATGCTTACAGCAATGCTAAGGCCAGATTCACAAAGGAGTTCAGAACCCCAAATTCCCAGCCTTCCTGAGAATCTGTGTATTTGGTGCTGGGATATCTTCTGAGCACTTATTTCAGTCACCAGCCTTTAAAGACAGATAGCCTCTGAGCTATCTACCACTAGTATGGAGCTCTCCAGTCATGTATTACCAGAGAAAAAGAAAAAAAAAATCAATGATTATTTGAAGAAGAAAAAAAGAGAATTATTTTGAATTTCTTCTTTTATGTAGTCATTAAAAAAAAAAAATGAAAAAAGGTGCAAGTCAAGAAATCTACAAGGAGATAAATGCCAATACCCAACATCCATGTTGATATTTATTCAGACATCTGATGGTTGTGTACACTCCAGTGCTATAAATGAAAGTTATAAAATCTTGATTACTTTCATGCCTACCTGCTAAATCCCCTTAGTGGAAAAAATATTTGACTACTTTTTCTAAATTTAAACTGCTAATCCTTTTCGTGTTTAATTTTCAAATTACGTTATAAAATCCCATCAAGATCAAATGGAAGGATCCCTGTGGATTTCGAAGGATTGAGTCAGGCCAGTGTTTGCTTATAAGAAATTCCCCAATTAATTACCATCAGGGAACAATTAATGTTCAAAAGTAATGAGGATCGAAATTCTGCTTCTTAAATACAAACCAAAGGCCTGAACGTAGGAAGTAATCTGTTGGTCTAAACAAGGAATAAACTACAAGTGGCAGCTTCCCTAAAGTCTGGGAGGGGACAAATGACAGCCCCTTTCTTTCCATGTGTTAATCCTCACCAGTCACACCAGTACAAGTTGTTCCAGTACCTCTGTCAGAATATCTTGTAGGAAGTGTATTAGCAAGCAGAATGGAGAAACACACTGCACTGCTATGGCTGTTATCTCTGCATCCCCTGAAGGAACATCCTGCCTGAGCTGAAGTGCAACCCAAGTACACGCTCACTGAGTTCAAACATCAGTGGCACTGTAATTATCCAAATAGCAGGTAATTCCAGAATACATCTTAGCAAATCCTTGTTGCCACTATCCAACCGCACTGTCCAGCCAGCATTCAGAGTTAAACATGCTAATTGAAATGAGAGTGTGAAATTCCCACTTACACTTACTGCCTCCTGATGATTTCTGTGGGGTTCACTGTGCTTCCCCACTCTGATTAATTGGCTGATTGCAAGGAGGTGGATGCCTGAAATGGCACAGTGTCTTCCACTCAATTGCAAGCACACAGAATGATTATTGTGACCTGAAAACAATCAGATGTACCAAAGAATACTGTGAAACATCCAGCCCACTCACTGGCCAAGAACAGATGAGATTTCAATATTTAGCTTGCATGTGGTCACACCATCCCACTACACACAATGTTCACTAACAAGTCAATCTTTCACTGATGCTCATAAGCAGTCAGTGGAACAATTCAATGAAAGCAATGAATTTTTTGGTATGATGAGAGGTCCTAGTCATCAGCTGAGTTTTTTACAGATTATTCTTAGAGTCTCTCCTGCTTGATTAGGTGTATACCTGGGCATTACTCTATGCTATTAGTTAGATAAAAAATTTACTATTCACAGGGCCTCAGAAGTAACAAATTCTATGACTTTCGGTCTTTTATCCCATATAATCCTTCTTCCCCTCATTTTGGAAAAACAGTTCCATTTTTGGAAACTTCCATTCAACCCCTAAAATTTGACTGGAACCACACGCAGTATACCAGGCTAGTAGAGACAGTGCAATCAAGGCTGGTACTTTCTTCACTATAGAAAAAAAAAAAAAAAAGATAATTATTTTGTTTTTATATAGCTTCTCTTGTGAGTCAGGGTCATTTCAGAGCTGGAACACGTCTCCTGTGAAGAAAGATTGAGGGAACTGGGATTGTTTAGCCTGGAAAAGAGGAGGCTCCAGGGATACCTCAGGAGGGAGAACGGATGTTTACATGGGTTGATAGTGAAACGATACGGGAGAATGTTTTTAAATTGTGACAGGGGAGGTTAGATGTTAGGAGGAATTTTTTCACACAGAAAACAGTGTGAAAGGCACTGGAACAGGTTGTCTGAGGCTGTTGATGCCCCATCCCTGGAGGCATTCAAGGCCAGGCTGGATGTGGCTCTGGGCAGCCTGCTCTGGTGGCTAGCAACCCTGCACATAGCAGGGGGGTTGAAATTAGGTGAGCACTATGGGCCTTCTCAACCCACGCTATTCTGTGATTCTGATTCTATGATTCTATGATTCTATGATTCTATGATTCTGTGATTCATCTGCCCTCTTTATTTGCATTCTCTCTTATGTTTTTTAATTTTTGTACCAAATAATCTTAAAACACTGACTTGTTACCTTATGCATTCTGATAGCCATCTCAAATGTGGTGCAAATAAAGTAATTAGTTAGAACAAAGTAACTATTATTTTGTTAGCACTAATGCAGCAGTGCTAAACTTACCCTGTTTGCCTGTATCTATTTATTCCGTGTCTATTGAAATTTAAATACAAGGACTTTGCAATTAAAAAATTGAGTGTAAAAATTTGATCAATACTTTAATTCTCTCGAATTGTACTCTTCATTGTGCTTTACGCTTGTTATATTGAAAGAACAGACTTGAATCAAAGGACTTTGATTCAGATTCAAAATCAAGTAATCAAAAATAGAGAACCATAAAACAAATCTCACTGATGCAAGTACGGTTCTTATGTATGTTATAATAAGCATTTAGTCAGTTTGAGGGAACTCTGGACCGGGAATAGAAACAAGAGGAACAGTGGGAAGTTATTGCCTGCAGGACTGGAAAGCTGTGCAGGAAATCTAAAACTGCAAGCTAAAACATCTCTTGCCCTGTCAGGTCAGTGTCTGACTTAGACACTCACAGTAGCACATCTGTCTTCTTCCCTCCCCTGCTGCATCTCCATGCACTTTTCTTGTACGACTCTCATCCCACTTTCTTCTTTAACCTCATTTTCATTCCAGTTCACATATAATGCTTTCCTTGTCTTTGTTCTCCTCCTTTCTATTCCTGCATGATCCCAGCTGAGACTACAGGATGAGCTCCTTCCTCTCACTCTTAATGTTTAGTCTGGTTGATGGAGTTGCTAAACTGCAGACTTGACGGATGTAGGAAAGAGAGGGGTATAGGCAGAGAACTACCTACTGACCACTTGACACTGAAAGTTAGCTGCTGAGTTTGGACCAACTAAAATTTCTTATAACATCCTGAAATAATTAACAATGCAATATCTGTGTGCACTGGAATCCTCCCATTCTGAGGAGCTCTGAAATAAACACGGAGATTGCACTTTCAGGACAAAGGATATTGCATACAGTAGCTCCTTCATGACTCCTTATCTACATGTTGTCTCTTCCAGCAACTTCTATCTGCTCAGGAACTTCCCCCATCTGTCAGGTACGTAGCTACACAACATGAAGCTTACAGAATATTAGCTCGTAAGCAGGAGTGGTGAGATGAATGTATTACTGCCTTTCAGACAGGAATAGTCCTAGTAAGAAAATATCTGGATTTGCAGATAGACCTCTTTGAGGCTGGAGCACAGTTTTATAGCTCTTTCCTTGCACTTGCACAAGAGAAAGACATTCTACAGGGAATATATCAGTACCATAAGGCACTTTCCTATTTTCTGTTCAAAAAGCTTATGGACAACTCCATCTCTTTTTCTAAATCTTCTTTAGGAAAATACGTTCGAGTAAGTTAGGAAGCAAACTATTCAGGTTAAACTGATGGTACTGAGCTGCACACAAAAATTTCAGCCACTCCTGGAAGGGGCTGAACTAACATTGCAACCACTGATATTCCTTGAGTTGCTGCACCAAGAAATAAAAGCTGACAACTATTCCAGACATAGAGATTCATATCACCCAAGTGATATAATCAGTAGTTATATATTTCTCCTTCTAATACAGAAACTATGCTTGAGTTACTACAATAAATATCCATAAAAGCACAGAGATGAGGATTTTTATCTTTAAATGCCAGGATACAGAATTCCTGCGTACTTCAGAAAATTCATCCCAAAGATTATACTCTTTAAAAAAATTTACTGGGAAAAACAAGACTCAGGACAAGTCTAAATCTCTCCTTTCTTTGCCTCTGCAATTCCTCTACCAAAAATCTATAAACCCAACAAAGGCTAAAAGAAAAGGCAGTTTTTGATTGCTTCTTTTTGCATAGCTAAAATTCTTGAGCTGTGGCACCTGTTATACTGCTTAAACTTAGTAAACCTGTCTAAATGGATCCAGGATTGTGCTTTGTGAAATGCTGCTGCTATTTGAACCTAAATCCAGTATTTCCTGAGGAGTGTTTTCATTTTATTTCACAGCATGTATTTCACTATCAGATCCCACAGCACCTATGCTGCGTGAGATGAACTGCACTCTGAAAGAAACTCTCACTCCATTAACTACAAGAAAAGCAATGAATGAGTACCTGGTATCTCAGTTTGAGGTGTCTCAGTTCAGCATAATCAAAGTTCTGTTCACTGGGGATAATCATATAAAAGGCACTATATATTCTCAAACTCTTTGTGAGCGATGCTTATCTTCATCTGCTTTTTGTCTTCCTTCTGCTATCAGAAGGTATGTTTCCTTGGGCAGATGCTTCAAATGGACTGAGTCATTACTGAACACCCTGGAATATCTTCAGTAAATAGAAATAGGGCTGTTGAAAACTAATTTAATTAAAAATGACAGGAACAGTGGGTTTACCTGTCTTACTAATCTGATTTATTAGCAGTCCCCTGCCAAGTAATTTGGATGAGATTCCAACCACATGAGCCCTTTCATGTGCCTCATCTCTTATAAACAATTAAGACCAAACAGTCTGTTCTTATGGAGTTTGCAATATTTTGAAAACCTACTGAATTTACTTTCTTTTACCCAGTTGATCCTTAACCCAACAATTAACAGATGGAGAACACAGTTAATGTGGGAGGTCTGAAGAACAAAGAGAAAGACAAGGTTGAGTCACATTATCTCTGCAAAAATTTGATTTTTTTTCTTTGGAATTATGTCTAATGTCAAAGAGTTTTTTCAGTAAAAATTCATAATAGGCCCATAAATGAGTAGTAAAAGGATAGGTAGGACGTTTCTTCAAATATCCATAATACAGTGATTGGAGTTGTATAAGGGAAATGGGCTGAAGAAAAAGGCCACGTTATTACCATGTAAACCTGTGTTGTAATTGCCATGGACTTTGTTCTGGGTTTTTAAGGCCTCTGAAGATGGGTCAGGCTTGCTCTGTCTGAGCTTTTCTTGAGCTGGGAAAAAGCAGCTTTAAGAGTAACAAAAAGAACAAATTACAAGTATTTCCAACATATGTAAAATGCACCACTTAAGCAAATTTGGCTGGAAGGTGGTGTTGGAGACCATCAAAGGATGATTGAGGTTTGGAGGTGCATTAGAAAACCCATAAATATGACTCCAAGTGAACAATGGAGAGGAAACCAGCACCACGTACACTTTATTCTTCCAGAATAAAGGACTCCAGATGCTGACATCCAGCCATAGACTCTTTGCCACCAACACCAAAATGGACATGCTAGAAAAGAACCAATGTCAAACACAGTGTTGTTCCAGTGACCGGTTCTGAGAAGGCAGATAAACTTTGCAAATGCACTGGAGAGAAGGGAAGATTGCTGCATCTTTGATAATGCTGGAACCCTGCTCAGTTTTAGTATTTGAACATTATTAGCATTTCAAAACTATCTCATTCCAATAGAAAGTAAAATATAGTAATAATTACCTGTGAAATTCCTGTAACTATGTCCTGGCAGCAGCACAGCAGTATTTTTTTCATACAGCATTTATTCTTATTATTATACACATGCACCTATTTTAATGTTCTTCTCCTGATTATTTTAACTATATAACTAACCATATTAAGGAAACAAAGGTTCCTCAAGTTTTAATGCTATTTATGTCTGGAGTGATCAAAATAAAAGTTATATTTTCAGTGCAGACTCCCTTAAAATTACCATTCTCTCTACTTTCCCAGCTCAGTGCTTATAGCAGCACAGAGAGTAAATATCACATATGCTGAAACTTAGAATTAATTCTTCTCCCTTATCCACAACATATTTTTACAATGGATTATTCTCACCCAATTTATATGTATTTATCAGTACCTTTCTTGGTGTATGTGAACAGAAAGGATGACTCTAAAAGATGTAGAAAATGAAACCAGATAAAATTAAAATAACTTATAATTTGCAATAGGTTGTTCATTTAATGAGAAGAATTAAGGGACATGATGTACGAAATAACCACCTACACAGGATATTTTCTTAAAATATCCACCTCAAAATTAAGAATTTAAGGTATGCAGGCTAAAACTGTACAGTTCTTTGGGCAGAGATGATTTGTTCATTTTTTGTTTATTCAATGATTATACAGAGGTTCTAACTCATTGAAGTTGTCTTATATCTATGCACATCATAGGAGAAGGAAATATGATATACTTTTCTCCTCTAGTACAGACTCATCTTAAGGCGTTGAAGCTTTGTGACTCCATAATGTCACATTTCAGGTTGAGGCTATGGCCACCTGGATACCACTGAAGACAAATTTCACACACAGGCCAAGATATTTTCATCCAAGTTTCCAACAGCAAAATGCTTTCTATCATTTCCTCCTTCAGTAATATTTCAAGGGTTTGTCTTAGGTCTGATCATATGGGAAAAAAAGTTTCAGCTGCCAAATGTAGCAGTTAATTACGTAAAGCAAAGTTTGATTTTCAGGAGTAAGGGGGAAAAAAAAAAACAACATTATTTTTTAAGTTGTAGGCTTTTAGAAAGATTTTTTTGTTATCACTATCCATATTGGTCATCAGATTTCTTCTCACCAGCAGTTGGCTGTTTCTGTTTCTCAGGAATCAAGCTTCCTTTCTCAGGGAAGCTGGGTGTCAAGGTTAATGCAGGGTCTTCATATTGTCCTGGTTTCAGCTGAGATAGAGTTGTTCTCTCCTTCATAGTGGCTGGTATGATGATACATTTTGGCCTTGACAGAAAAAAAGTGTTGATAACACAAAGATATTTTAGTTGTTGCTGAGTAGTGCTTACACTAAGTCAAGGACATCCCAGCTTCTCATGCTGCCCTGCCAGCAAGGGGGCTGGGAGGGAGCGGAACCAAAAGGATATCTCATACTCATTTTTGCACTCTGAGCTCTGCATCCTCATATGCATGCTTTAAAAAGGAGCATCCCTCTACACCCAGTGAACTGCCCGGGCCCACCAAGGTGATTCATCCAGCCCCACTGCTATGCCTCCTGGCTTTGATGTCCATTGTCTCCCAAGAGTGAGACATTCTGACAACAGCAGGTGTTTCATGGGCATCCACCCTGACTGTAAGTGGAGATGTAGCAACTGGGCAAGCAAAGAGCTAAACTCACCCAGTGCTTGGGAGCGATTGGCTGGGGAGCCCAGCAGATGCTAGGACCAGCAGGTCTGCAAAGCACATCCAGATCACCTGATGTAGGTAGGGCACAGAGCTTTCACTGCCAGAAGAAAACATGGCTTGCTTTACAATGAAGTTCCCAGTTTTAATCTGTTTTTGCCTCATTATTTTAAGAATGAGTTTATTAATGCTTAAAAGCTCCTTCTGACAATGCGGTGAAGGTTATAATAGAAAAGTCTGTATGAAGTCACTTTCTCCATACGAGAAGTAAAATGCTTCCTTTAAACTGTTATGCTAGGAACAGAATAGGTGAATGTCACTTAATTTCTACTCTCCCACACGTACTTCCAGTGATGTCAAAGGAAGTTTAGGCATCTAAAAACTATTTTGGGATATACTGGTTTTCTGATCTGTCAAAAAGGACAAAACAAGACTTCTGTACTTCTCCAACAGCAATCAATTTCAGTGTAATCCACTTATTTCTGCAATCACATATAGCTCACTGGGAGTAGAAGTTATATTGCTTAACTTTTATCTCTTGCCAACAAAGTCACATTATGAACAAAAGGCAAAATCTGGCAAATAAGCAGTCGGAATAAACTCTTAATACAACAAATAATTTGTTTTGTGCTTTTTTAGCAGTTAGACTTTCCAACCAAAAGCCTTCACTCAAACTTGTATTCCCATCTGCTCAAACTTTTCCTAGCAAAACCTTTTGCAGCATTCATATTTTAGAATTGACAAATCTGCTCTTTGTGGATGACTCTTAACCTAAGTTACTGGAAATGCAGTTACTTCTTTACTGCTGTACAGCTGTTGAACCATGCTGACTTTTGCTGTCTTGCCTGTTGATCAAGGATTGGGAAAAGAGCAGTACTCTAAAAGTAAAAAGAGAAGGAATATAACAAAGGGACAATGAAAAAGAAGTGTAGACTATTGCTTTCCTTGACAGCTGATGTTAACAATTACAGAACTTTGGCTGCACACAACCTTCTCACTTTCTCACATCTTGGTGATGTGTCTGGGTGCACAGTCCATAAAGCTATGGGACACCTCAGCAGAATCTGACCTGCATTTCTCATATTTCATGCAGAGCCTTCTTCCTCTCTTCTATAGGGATTGCTTTGCATCCTTACGTTCTTCTCTCGCAGCATCTTCACACCAGATCCATCCTCTCCTTTCATCCTGCAGGATGACAATGCCTTCCTACTGCCTCAGCTTCAGGATTTATTTCTCCTGCTTGCTTCTATCAGTTAATCCCTACACCCTTTTTCCTGTCTAGATTTATATTATACTTTCAAGAGGTATGACAGCTAAATTAATGGGTAAACCATGTCGTGGATCATCCTGAGAAGAGACTTAATTGGTCTATTACAACCTATTACTGTAGGCTTTCTCTCAGGATAAGGTTATAAAACTTGAGCATTCAATAATTTATGGTCTGTTCAGAGTATCATTAATTAGCATAAATCATTAATTAGCATGTAAATATCTTCATTACCAGTTGATTGTTCAGGTCAGAGTCCTCTAGCTGGGAGCTTCAGGATAAAGTACACTGTATTTGCCCTCCTGGGTAATTTCTGGTTACCGAAGGGGAAATTTACCTCAACTATCTTCAAGCACGAAAGGCTGGAGATTAGTCATCTTGCCTAAACAGGTTATCCGCAAGCCCTCATTGTGCAAAAGATATGCAAAAAAAAAAAAACAACCCTGTGTGATCCTGTCTGCATATCTTGTCTGTTCTAGGATGGTTTAACAGTTCTCTGGAGGTGTCCAAAATTCTTCCAATAATCTGAGCTGTAGCTCATCTTAGATAAGATACATAACATTTGGGCAGCTAAAACTAAGTGAAGTTAGTGACCACTTTAGTATATTTGTATATCCCAGCACAAAAAATGGCAACAGGGCTCCCAGATTTTACATCACTTAACAACACAGTATATGAACTTAGTGCCATTGGGCAGCCCTATGGGCTTTGCAGGAGACCACCCATAAAGCTGTATTCCTCCCATCTTGCACACCACCACTTTTTTTTTTTTTTTACCACCAGAGAGATGTTTTAAGACTTCATCCAACTTATCCATACTTTGTGCTAAGAATGAGGCTACTGCAAAGCATATTTTTGCTTTTGCCTTGAAGTTTTTTAGTGTACAGTGGACAAGACTTCCTGCCCTGACTTCACACATCCCATCCTCTCTAGTACCAGTATTTTTTTATATCACACACTCATAGAATATCCCAGGTTGGAAGGGACATCCATAAGGATCACCAAGTTCAACTCCCGGTTCCACACAGGATGATCCCTAAAGGACTGACCCAGAGCACAAAATTCTAATCATTAACATTAAGATGTATATGAACTCCACAGAATGTTACACAATAACATTTTTTAGTTGCTTGGTGTAAATAGCAATATAGGAATTTAATTCAGTATAACATCATTCAAGCAACTTATTCCCAAACATTATTTACCATATGATAGGGGGAACAGTATGTTACTGACTTGATTATACTCATTTTTTCTACTAATCAAACACAGATTAAATTTGATAAGAAACATAAACTGGTAAGGTACCTTTTCAATGTAGCAAGTGTTGTGGATGTAAACCTATCTAATATCTATTCTTAGAAAACTTTTTTTTTCCTACTGTCATACAATGATTTGTGTCAACTTGCCCCACCTGAAAAGCTTAACATATTGCAGTATGCATTGATGTACAGATGCAGATGTAATTTCAAAATTACCTAATTTCTGAAATTGTTATTCCTTCTGTGTTTTTCTGTTGTTGTTTTGTAGGGATTTTTTTTACAAGAATAGAAGGCTAAGCATGTGAAAAACAGAAACAAAGAAAATATGGTCCTTGATGTGTGCATCTGCTGAAATGGTCAATGCGACAGTGACATAGACTGGGTCAGTATGTTTACAGAATCAATCACAGAATCACCATGGTTGGAAAAAACCTTTAAGATCATCCACTCCAACCATCCACCTATCACCAATTGTACTCACTAAGCCACGTTCCTTTACTACAATAACAAGAAGCTTGATCAAAGACTGAGGTAGCCCTGGCCAGGGCATGCTTCCCATGCTGGGCCATATTGCATAACAACAATATAAGAGAGGAAAAGACTGAAAAAAAGAAGAAATAAAAAGTTTCTAGTCCAAATGAAGTTAAGCATATGAGATTTAGACTGGATACAAAGAAAAGGTTTTTTATGATAAGGGTGGTGAGGCACTGGCACAGGTTGTAAAGAGAGGTGGTGGATGCTCCATCCCTGGAGACACTCAAGGTCAGGCTGGATGGGGCTCTGAGCACCTGATGGAGCTGTAGGTGTCTCTGTTCATTGCAGGGGAGTTGGACTAGATGGCCTTTAAGGGTCCCTTCCAACCCAAACCATTCTATGATTCTATGGCAAAAAAAACCTACTTCAAAATTCAGACTGGAGAAAAGTTCTTCTTTTCCTCACTGGGCCAGAAACTAAGAAATATCTTGGTGCAGTAATTTTCACTACGTTTGAACACATTTGCCAAATGTACTACACTGTTAAATGACAGCCCAAAAGCAATGCAGCAAAGTCAGTGCTGATGGAAATCTGATGTTATTTTTTACCAAAATAGTAACTTAAAAGTGAATATAAGAACAGTGTAATTGACATCCTATATTGAATGCCAAAAAAACTTATCGCAGCCTGGCATGTGAGGGAACAAAAGCCAAGGAATGGGGGAGAGATAGTGTTCTGTCCCAGTTTCTCCCAAGAATATGGTTGTGGGAATTAATGCTACCTTATCAAACACTGAAACAACACCCAGTAGTGACAGATATCTTCATTATCAAACTATTAGTGGATCCAATTAACAGTAACCCTCTTTCTCAAGCTTTGACATCAGGGAAAATTGCACACAGAGGTCAGCCCCCAGCTGGATTTTCTCATCTGCACGGGATGCCTTTACTGTTCATGCCGTGAAATTGTTCTATCACATCGAGAAGAAGAATAAGAAATACTACCAAAATATTTGCTACAAATTCACTTAAGGACAAGCCCATCAATTTCATACAGGAAATCATCCATGACCTGGTGCTGCACAGTTGCTCAGCTCTCCTCAATAGAGAAAATAAGGTCATTGTTTTACGCTCCAGTAGCTCAAATCCTTCAAAGTTGTTGCCAAAATATCATCTTAGTTGTTCTTTCAGAGAACCATGCTTGCTCCTTGCAGCCTCCCAAATCCAGCAGCTGAGGTTCATTCAGTCCTGCACTGAGAAGATCCAACCCCAGTTGAAGTGACCTCACAGGGGCCTTTCAGTATCTAAAGGGGAGCTACAGGAAAGAAGGGGACAGACTCTTTAGCAGGGTCTGTGATGATCAAACAAGGGGAAATGGCTTCAAGATAAAAGAGAGTAGATTTAGTCAGATATAAAGAAAAAGTCTCTTACAGTGAGGGTGGTGAGGCACTGAACAGGCTGCCCAGAGATGTGATTGATGCCCCCTCATCCCTGAAACTTTCAACGTGAGGCTGGATCAGGCCCTGGGCAACCTGATCTTGATGTGGGTGTCCCTGTTCATTACAGGGGAGTTGGATTAGATGACCTTTAAAGGTCCCTTCCAAGTTTAAGGATTCTATGAGACATTCCCTCCATCATGTGTGATGGTGTCTTTCCATACCTGTGATCTTAGTGCCATTACACCCAACCATCCTTGAAAATCTCTCCAGTACACATCTGTAGATAACTAGTTTTCCTTGCAGAATACATGTGGAAAATTCACTATTATCTCGCTTTCATCTCTGGTTATATTCTTTATGCTCCAGTTGAATGAGCTACTAATTCATAAAGCCCTCTGGCTGCTCAGCACTGCTGCAGTCCTGGGGGATGTGGAGTATTCAGAATAAGAAGAAACACCACTGAATTACTCATGCTTTCCCTCTTTATTCTTGGGCTTTGAACATCTGGCATTTTGCAGCGATCATATTGCCAGTCATGCTGAACACCATGAGTCAGTCTCCCCTTCTCCCAAATCACAGATTGTAAAAAAAGGAGATGGCGGAAGTTAGTATGACATTAAATAATTGCTAATATTTTTGCTTACGTTTTCATTTTAATTTTTCCTCTCTTTCCTGGAAATAAGATTTTTACATTCATTTGGTCTTAAATTGTAAGCAATTGGCTTCAATATGATTTTACAATAAAAGTACAGGAGAGTGAAATGTGTCACAAGCTTTAAAATTTGACAGCCTTACAAAGGTAAGTACTTTCCTAGGTCTCCATTACATACAGAAAACCAGATTTTACTGCCTTTAATTACAACCATGGCACAGTTCTACAATTTCTGAAGAAATGGTCACCAGTTTGTTCCACAATACAAGCTCCAAAGGAAGCAAAATCCCTACGTTTTATTTCTACACCTGCTCTTCTCCAGTCTCCTCAACTATATTTGATTCCAAGGGAGCTCATCTTAAAATCTGAGCCAGCCGCCTTTTTTGTTTATTAATAACTTAAATTGAGTGTCTCTACTTTGGGCAGATTAGTTCTGACTCGGATTATCTTGGATCAGTCACTGCAACCACTCCATAGTTCTTAATTCACTGCAAACAAGTCTCTTATATTAGCATAATGCTTATACACTCATTTAAACTAAGTTAATGAGACTTATTAAAGCTTAAATAGGGAAATCCCATTCATCTTTGCTACTATTTGTAGAACCTCTGGTAAGAAGTATCACCATCACCTGCAAAATATCCTCTAATTGTAGCTGAGTTTCGAAAATAAACTTTTTCCCCCAAGGAGCAATATCTATAGCAATTTTATGCTTTAAAAACAAAGTGACAATTTACTAATTGTATTGCTGTCGGCTGATTGCTCCTTCCTTCGTTCATACATCATTTAGCTTCCTTTGAGCTAATCTGTACGAAGAGACAGCTGGTTTGAACTGATGGTTTTCCCTCTGTACTCTTTTTTTTATATTCTCTTGTGTGCCATCATGGTTCAACAATAATTTATACAGCATTTAATTAAGTGATAAGGCACAAGTGGGCATATTTTCTATTGCTATTCTGTGCACATCAGGAAGGCCTTGTTCATCTTTAGGCCTTGAAGCATGTATGGTAATGGAAGTAATGGATCTATAAAAGCATTCCCTTGAGCAACTTACTGCTCTCGCTTTATGTTTTATGTGTTTTATGCTCTTTCAATTTATTTCAAGTTGTTGTTGTTTTTTTTTCTTTTTGAAAAGGTATTATTCAGGCCAAACACAGAGAATTCTTTATCCCTTTGGCTTTATCCTTTTCTAGTACATTAATAAATAAAACGGTGTTGTCCTACCCACTGAACTGAACTGTTTTCTCTAAAAATCTTGCTCAGGCTTCATGGGAGAATACAGCAAGCAAAGTATGTAGTCTTGACACCAGAAAATCATAATCCGTAAGGTTTGCTCCTTGCTGCTTTAGACCAAGCACCAGCAAACAGTCCCTCAACACTCTTTTGGCTTTCAATAGGCCTTTTGGAACACAGAAGGCTGTCAAGGCAAAGCTGTAAGTCACTCCAAATGTCAGGCTTTCTGTCCTGCAGCAGGCTAGGTGTGTGGATTCACACTGTTCACCACTTGCAACCTGTTTGCTTGCCAAGCAAGTTTTTACTTCTTGCAGATATTCCTTCACATCTGTGAAAACTCAACAGATTCACAAAAACACACTGAACCAAACTTTCTCTTACCACTTACAAGTCAGTTCTTTCTTTGCTGTAAATATTTCTCTGTCATTCAGAGGCTTCAGATCAGTGACAAGTCATTAAACTCAAAACTAGTCAAAAATGTTCTGTCAAAATCTTCTCAACAGAAAATGTCTCCAGAAATGGAATCACTGTGCTGACAAAATATTTCTTATCTTTAATGAAAAGCTAAAACATTTCAAAGAAAACTGCCAAGAGATGTATCTTTTTTTAATGTCTGAATCTGCAGTTTTCTATGTTCTTATGTTTTTATGTCTGATTCTATAGTTTTCTGTTTTCTAATCTATAGCATTTCCAGTCAATTCCACCGAATGTCCACTCCGTCTCCAGTCCAAGCATCAGTCTCTTTTTGCCCATATGGCATGTATTATTTTTTTGAACATCATGGGAACTGTCCCTAGTTACACCAAAATAAACATTCACAGCAGTAGGCCAATGCCTGTGCAATAGACAAAGCAGTGCTGTGGCTGTTCATTGTTAAATGTTCATGTTTCAGAGCTATTTCTCTGTTAAAATAATCAAAGATCCCTTTTGCCCAAACAGTTTAGAATATATACTAAATCCCTCTCAAAAGCTTTTCCTTCCCTCATGCCACTGAAGACAGCAGTCCAAATTCTGCTATTAGATCAGACCATTCCATAGAAGTGATCATAGCAATCAGTTGCATTTTTAATTCAAACCCCATTGGGATTACTGTTAAAATTCAGACCTGCTTCCAACCTGCAAAATCTTTACGAAGATGAATTAGTTTTCAGTGACACAAGCTAAGCCACGTTCTCTTCAACAAAGTACTGTGCTTGGCCTAAAGTTTTGTAAGCCTATGGAGAGTCTGAATATTTAAGAAGGTCATATACACAAAAACATCACCCTTTGTAGCAACCTAAAAGCCCAACCTTTTGTTTCAAAAGAAATAGTTGAAGAAGAATTAGCTAAATTCCAAATGCACAGAAATGTGTCACAGATCTTTTGTGCCAATCTTTCTAAAGATGAGATTTGCAGAAAAAGATGATTTCTGAGGTCCCTTCCAATCCAAACCGTTCTATGATTCTATGATTATTTGGAATCAATGTTTTCCTGAGACCCTGCAGAACACATTGTGATGGGCTGGTTGTTAATTGGATCTCTGTTCTGTTCACAATTTACATTAGAACTTACAATTTTCTTGCTATTTCTGTTTACTCTCTACCATTATTTAATTAGGAAAAAAAATTACAGCACATTTTTGGTAGAAAAAATAAACAATTCTGCAAAAGAACATTTGAGCTGGGATTAAATTTTAGGATTTTAGAACTTTCTACAAGAAGTTTCTAGCATTAATACTGTACACAGGGCATGTCCAAGCAGATGGCATTTATAGTGCTTGTCAACATTTTAAGATTATTGTTTGAGGAAAGACAATTAGAATCTACAATTTATTTTGTATTGAAATACACAATAGGAACATTTCCAAATTATTTTTGGAAGATGCAGGTCTCTGTAAAGACAGAGCTCTCTTTGGGACCACTGTGTTCCAGGATGATTGGCTTGTCCATCCTGTTCCTGCACTTGGCCAAACAAATAACTTGGCAGAATGTCATTTTTAAGCCTTTCTCTGAGAAACTTATTGCTGTCTGAGTATGCAGTGGGGATATGTCAATATTTGAATTGCAATAAGAAAGTAAGAGGATTAATGATTTTGTATTTGCATTTTTAAAAAAGCAAATCCTTGCTCTTGATGTACAATGACATTTTCTAATTGACTACATTAGGGAGCAAGGTTTAAAAATAAAAAAGCCTCAGAATTTTTTTTTTTTTAAACAAACAAACAAACAAAAAAAAAACCAACAAACTTATGTTGACTCCTGTGTAGGAGACAATTTAGAAATGAAAAGGCCATATCAGGTTAGTTAACCTCATATCAGGATACATGCATTAGTAACTAACGTTACTATAAAATTGAAGTAAACATAATTATCTGTCTAGGGAGAATACAGTTGAAAATGGAATTTATTTGTTTGCCCATTGTTTCACCTTTATCACAGCAATTGCAGTCACCCAATAAATGTATTGCAATGAAGGGACTCATGCCCAGTTTTCAGTGATGTCTTCTTCCTTGCAGATATAAAGCTGATGCTTCGCTCTTGCTAAAGCAAGAATTAAAGAATTTAAATCTCCCCTTTCTCTGTACAGAACTACGAAGTTTCATTACAATCCATTTTTCTAATCACTGTCATGTTCCCAACATCTTCTTTAAAATACACCAGGTGTGGGGCATCTGTCACCATGCTAACCAGACAGGAGCACTTCATAGCATATATCCTTTGCCACATTTGCAGATGTGTTATTTGAACCCATATTCCTGGAAAGAAATGATCAGTGGATGAACCATTCATATTACTTCTTCCCTAATGATACATATGTTTTGTGTATGCATCATGTATAGCCATACATATACTCAACATGGCTGAAGACAACATAAATAATCACCACTTTGGGCTTTCTGCAGGTGATGAGACCATGAGCTCGATTTAAATGTCAGGGAAACTATTAGGAGCACTTCATTCACATCTCACTCGGCTTTGGTTCAGGCACTCATACATAACAGCAGAATGTTATTCTTGTGATCATTCCCATGTACCCAACCATGAGCTAAGCCACCATGAGAACAGGAGAATAGGAACAGTCTCAAAAGCTTGTGTTTGTGACTGAAAAAGTCTTAAACAAAAGCATCTACAAGTAATAAGAAATTGAGCCAGGCACAAAAATTAAATGCCAAACCCATTTTTCTAGCCATATTTTTTTTCAGTTGTGCCTACAGCTGGCTTGAGATGTTTAGACTGAAATGCTATCTGAAATCACAGTGCGTGGTTTTAGACAAATCACTTTGTGTTCCCCTTGTAGCTGGTGAGGAGAAAAAGGCATCTGTAGGAAACCCTTCACTTCCTCCTAAACTCAACTTCTAAACTAGAAAAGGTGAACCCTGATCTTGAAAGATCTTTTACTCATCACATTTAAAAAGAGGGCCCAGGATCTCTAGCTCAAGCACAGACATCTGCACTGCCCATGCAAAAAGCTACCAGATGTATAAATGAGCAGCACTTATCTGTGAATTTCTGTGAATTTCTTTCCGTGTGCCCTGAAATCCCCTTTAGATTATTGGAAAGCAAATATTTTTTTCTGTTTAATTTGCACCGTACTATGGCTCGAGTTTATATGACAAATCAATTTAATAAGGTGTAATTAAATCCTTATCTATATAATGATGTGCAATTATGTGCCTACAATGTATGACAATAAAAAATTACTACAGACTCTTGAGGTTTCCAACACTTCAATGCCTCTTGGTAACTTCTGCAGTTGAATACAAGCCCTGATGAAAAGAAAGGAGACAAGACAAAGAAGAGGCAGCCAAGAGGAGAAAACACACAAAGAAACCAATGGGTTTTGGCATCTTTGGACACCAGTGCAAGCTGCACTGGAAACTTCTTTCATGAGCAAAGCCCGTTATATACTAAATGTCCTACAAAAAGGGGTTTGCTGCTGAGATACTCAGCAGGAATTCACCCAACCACTTCTTATAAGTCCTAATTTCTGGTAACCAACCACACTTCATTTCCACAGGTTCTTCTTCTCTACTCCTGCCCCAAGGACAGCTGAGGATGCCAAGGATGGTGCAACTTATCTGGGTCTTTCTTTCAGCTGATCACAGTGGAAGAACACTGATGTAGCTCATTTGTCCAAGGTTCCAAAATGACAGCAGTACAAACTGGTCTCTTGCAGGTCACAATTCTGCCTCCCCTCTGTTAATTCCAGGTGCTTATATCACACTCCTGTCATCACTGGCAGCCTTGAAAAATATTTTTTAGCAGGAAAGATCCATGGCAAGACTGCCTGCTGTGTCCCTGTTTACAGCTGCTGGTGGCAAAGCACTCTCCTTCAATGGACACAGAACATGGTACCAAAAGCCACCAAAGGTATGATGTGCAGCCGTATGGTTTGAAAGCCTAGGCAATGCAATCTGTCCATCACAGAAAAATTAAGTGATACTTATGAACACTTGGGAAAGTTCTGGAAAAGGCAGCACCTCCTGCAATACAAATAAAGATCAAAAATATGTACTTGTCCTTATTAGGCTGATGTCAGAGAAGACATCAGTTGTCTGACGCTGAATATGGGGCTGGATCTCTGGGCTGACACCAATAGGATGAAGTTCAATGAGACCAAGTGATGGGTCCTGCACTTTGGCCACAACAACCCCAGGCAAGCCTACAGACTTGGGGCAGAGTGGCAGGAAATCTGCATGGAAGATAAGGATTCAGGGATGAGACAGCAGCGTGCCCAGGGGGTCAAGAAGGCCAATGGCATCCTGGCTTGTGTCATAAGCAGTGCCGCCAGCAGGAGCAGGGAGGTGATCATCTCTCTGTATTCAGCACTGGTGAGGCTGCACCTTGAGTACTGTGTTCAGTTTTGGGCCCCTCACTGCAAGAAAGACATTGAGACCCTTGAGCGTGTCCAGAGAAAGGTTATAAAGCTGTTGAGGGGTCTGGAGGACAAGTCTTGTGGGGAGCAGCTGAGGGAGCTGGGATTGTTCAGCCTGGAGAAGAAGAGGCTCAGGGGAGACCTTATTACTCTCTACGACTTCCTGACAGGAGGTTGTGGTGAGGTGGGGATTGATCTGTTCTCAAGGTGACAGTAGTAGGACAAGAGGTAATGGCCTTAAGTTGCTCCAGGCAAGTTCTGGTTGGTTATTAGGACAAATTTCTTCTCAAAAGAGTGGTGGCACAGGATGCCCAGTGAGGTGGTAGAGTTATCATTCCTGGAGGTGTTCAAGAGCCATACTTATGTGGCAGTGGGGGACATGGTCAATGCACATGGTGGGGATGGGGTGATGGTTGGACCTGATCATAATGTTTTTTTCCAACCTTAATGATTTTATGATTGTTTTAGTCCATGGATGCTCTGAGATTTTACTGCCGTTTGAACCACCAGCATGGATTTAGCAGCAGCTGGAGGAACCAGACAAACTTCAACTCCTTCAATCCCATACTGTCGAGCACCCACTCAGACTCACAAGTAGCTAGGTGGGTGGGTGACCCATTACTCGGCCTCAGGACACACACCATAGACTAATTTTATAAATACATGAACTCTGACTGATCTTCTCAGAGGCGTTGTTCATGATCACAACAGCTATAGCTGCTGCAGAAGTAGCATCTTGGGTTGACACACAGAAAACCCACTGATCCCCAACATAGGCTGCAGCTATTTCTTCACTCTATCTTGGGCTAAGTCTTCAGATAGAAGCAAAAGCTCAGAGTTCCTTGGCCCTGTTCTGTCCCTTTATTCTTTTTTCTTTTTTTTTTTCCAAATGCATTACGCTTGTTCAGAAAGAAAGAGCTTTCTTCTTTTCCTTTTCATAAGTTCTTTTTCTTCCTAATCTTCAAAACAAAGATGTCCTATATTTGTTTTCTAAATAATTTTCCAGTTTCTTATGTCTTTCTTCTCTCATCAAAATATGACGTTTTGAAGTTTTCTGGGCAGGGGAAATGAAATTGCTTTTTGCCAGTGGATCAATTTTATTCTTCATCAAAGAAGTTTTTCAGCTTTTTGACAGACAACAAAGCTGCACTTTCCAGAACAAAACATATTCCACAATGGAGGTAAGCAAAAGCTATAAGATTAGATACAGCTTGATATATTGCTTTTGATGTTAATGCTACCTATCTGCTCATCTGTCTCCTGATGGACCCAAAGGAAGAAGAAACTTGGACAGGGAGACAGAGAGTAACTTTAAAGTTAACATTCCATTAAGGTGGATGTGAGTTGTTTACCACCTTGCAAGAATGATTCTCTTTCTTTTCATTTATATGTTATAGATGCGATATCTGTGAAGTACTGTATGACAGACAAAAAAACTGAGAGTGAAATCCTTTTTGTTGAGGGTAATTGGGATTTGATAAAAAATTTAACTCTGCCCAGAGAATTTCTAGGTAGGCACTTACCTAGAAGTCAGAAAATCTGAATCTACTTCCTTACTTTAATGTCAATTTCTGGCTTGATGCTTGTATGTCACTTAAGACCTTATTTTAAAGGCCACCAGTTTTCTGTAGTTTTAAAGAGACATGTCACTTTGTTCAGGTCCCTGAGAAAGAACTCACAGCCTTCTGAAAGCTCAGCTATTAATCTCTGCCCTCCAGTCCACTGACTTCCATAACTCTTTTGATCACATTTTAAGTGATATGTCTGTTCAAACTACGGGACTTTTTTGTTCCCTGTCTCTGTTAGGATGCAAGAACCATACTGAACATTTGTCCACTGTCTTATTGTATCAGGCTCAAGCTTTGAGTTATCAGACTTAAGATCAATACAGACAGTAAATAATGATATAGGCTGTGCTGAATTTTTACAGAAGCCAGTGAATAAAGCGGCTTTCATTTACTGAAAGTGTAGGAGTGAGCAAACAGAAAATGAAGAAGCAGCACCCAAAACTAGAGCCCTACAGAAAGATGAGAGGTGAGAACAAAGAACTGTCCCAAGGATCTTCCCCATATATTCAACTATTCAAATGGAAGTGCGTAACTGCACTTGTGTGAGGAAAAAAAATAAAACACTATAGATATCAGAAAGAAGAATAAAGACAGAAGACTAGGAGAGCAATCAGAACAATACAGAGAGTGTAGTTCCATGAGTTAGAAAGATCTTTGGAAAAATCTGCTTGAAAAGACTGTTGGGACTTTTAAGAAAATGAAATGCTTTCCTTTGTTTGAAACTTGAACATTCTGGGAAACAGAGGCATGAAGACTCTTGGCTAATAAATGAAGTTGAAATGATTAAATATTTGTTTTCAGTATCATTTCTACATCCTCATAGCTAGGACTCTAAATAAAAGGGAAAATGATGCCATGATTAACACATGTCACTGGGATTAAGCATTTATGCTGCACTTAACTCCAGTCCACAGATTTCCCCATTTCTTTAAAGTTTCGAGGACTGTTGCTAAATTTTCTCTTGGAGCTCTAGAAAAAAAAAATTACCTTTTTTATTTTCATTCCAGCAAGGAAAAAAAACTTATTAAAGGTTCAACTTCAAGGAGAAAGATTTATAGATTTTGGCAATGGTTTCTAATGATCTCATGTGTTAGAACACTGAGAAGGAAAGAAGACAGTGTCTGGCTATGGGATTCAAAACCAACCTCTGTAATTGTCACACTAGATCTGGAGTTTTAATTCCAGGTTTTGTCTTGTTTGTGCTAAAAATTCTTTGACATAGAGGACTGTGTCCAACTGACTACAGTGGTCAGTGAGCTGGAGAATGTGGCATGAAAGGAGACACCAAGAGAACCGAGTTTACTCATCCTTATAAAAAGAAATCTAATGTGGTGGGAATGGTATTGCTGTCCCGACTGCCCAATAGGAGATAGAAAGTGGACAAATCCAGGCTCTCTAGAAGGTTCATAGCGATCAAACAAGAGGTGAGCAACAAGTTGGAGCATGAGAAATTCCAGAAAGATAGATAAAGAAAAAAAAATAATGCCTCCCTTATGGTGATGGTCAAACATTGGAATAGGCTAAGGAGGTCTTTTTTGCTGAAGGTATCCAAAACTCAATCTAGCAAACTTCTTGAACCAGCACTGTTTTGAGGACTACAGAACCTGGAAGTCTGATCCAGTGTACGTAGTTCTGTGAATGGACAGGATTTCAGAGGATGGGATCCAAGCAAAGGACAATGGTTGTGGAAAACCTTCAAATATCCAGTCTTCTACTAAAATACTGCCACAGGAGCACTGATATTTTGTTCAACACTTTACACCTCCATAGCAGTCATGGAAAGGTCAAGGTTGGGGTAGGCTGTGACCATGCAACTCCACTAATCAAATCATCTTTCCCCTCCTCCATGTGCCTCACGTTGCCTTTTTCTGTCTGGCCTTTTGCCACCCATCCACTAGCATGTTCACAGGGACTGCCCAAAGGGGCTTCTCCTCTGACTACAGCCTTTAAATGGTGCTGCAATGCAAATGTCACCATTTTAAATACTACCCACAATACTACCCGCTCCTGAGCCTGCTGCTACTGGCTGCTTTTTACTCTGTGACTCTCTTCCTTTTCTTCTGCTTTGCTTCTGGCTGTGGACCAACTCCTCTGAACTCATTTTGAGAAGTTAATCTGGAAAATGCTATTCATTGAGCTACTGGCAGCAAGTTCATATCTTCAAAAGCACTGCTATACATTACGAAAACTCACTAACATTTACCTGATGAAGTGCCTTACAATTTTTAAAACAACTCAAGGAAAGTGCAACCTTGGCTCCTCTCCTCCTCTTCCTAAAACAATTCAGCCAAACAAATAGATGAATGGAGAGTCATATTCTAGACTTAGTATAATTTCCTCACAAACTCTACAAAAAAAGCACAGATAACATCTCCTCATCATTTCTGTGAAGGTGCTCGAGGTTGCACGGCCTAAGGTTTTATGAATGAAGAGCACCCTTGTTTACTGTCTGAGATGCTGGCATAGCTCTGAACAAGCAATGTGTGCTCACACACAGCATCCATCACTGGCAGAGAAACTTCCAGAGAAAGATGTACAGGATTTGGAATGATGTGATCTGCACAACCCATCCAAGGATGAAACAGATCATCTCTAATTAATTGGGTTGGAGAAAAGTTACAACAGACTGGCAAGTGAGCAGTGCTCAGAGGGATGCAAATTTCATAAAAACGATGGAGTACAGAGCCAAGGAATTTATAGTAGTGAGATAACTTACTCCATAACAGAGAATCAAGCACCTCTTTTTAGTCAAAAAACAGATTCTTGTATCCTTCTTCACACCAAACAAAACCACCTATTCAGAGCTGTTAGCACTGTGGCTCTGACTCAGAGCTGAGTGCAGAAGGCTGAAAGTCTTTTATGACATCTCTTTTCAGAGGATGATTGATCAGTATCTGGGGCTGTACCCAACATGACACAAAAACCTCTGTGAGAGTTTGCATTAAGTCTTCCTTCTCTCTTTATGACAACATAAAGTAATATGATACAATAAGAAAGTAAAATACCACGTCTCTATTGCAGAGTGATGGATGATTTTTCTTTGTCTACTACATGAGGATCTCTTCGGCAAATGATTTCCCATCGCCATATATCATACATAGGGACTGAAATTCTGATCAGGCCCTTGTATCCAGTTCACAGATTGCAATGCCATTCCCACCAAGAGGAGTGCCAGCCAGTGAAGAGGTTATGGTGCCTGTCTTGATAAAGCAGATTTGAGATACTTCAAGCTTCAGGAAAAAGGCAGTAGTTGTTCTCTGGTGGCTGCTCATTTCTCCCATAGGTAAGAAAAGTACCAGCATATTTGTTGTGAGTCAGTGGCCTCAGCCTGGGTGGTTGGAAATGCTGTCCTGCTGCCCGTTCATGAGTGGTGCAGAACAGAAAGGCCCGTCCATCAGTGACTGCAGGTATTTTGCTAGAGGGAGAAACAGTTTATGAGGTTTTAAATTGCCAATTTTTGAAGCATTTCTCATTATAAAATGCTGCGGAGGAAATTACAACTCTGCTAATTTTTTATTTTTTTTCCAACATGAGAGCATAAAATGAAACTATTCCCTTAATACAGTGATATGATATCTGCAAATAAATGTGAGAAAAGATCTGGAACAAAATTTACGCTGCATAAAAGTTTGGAAAAGTCTGATGAGGAAACTGGGTAAAGTAATGCAAAAAAATAAAAAATTAAAAGTAATTTGTTTCAGAGACTAGATCTAAGCCAATGTGATTTTCATTCATTTTCTTTTTTCCTTCTTTATCCCTCCAGCGAATCATTTATTCATCACATGGGGCTTTGCCAGGAGCAGATGTTATTAAGTAGAAATCCCTTATGTCTGAATAAGTTCTTGACTGACCAAGCTGTTATATAAAAGCTGGGAGTGCACATACTGCCCTTAGATTCATAAAAAGAAGGAGAGGGCAAATTATCCATAATTAAAAGGATGACAGGTGCCTAGATCTGGAGACTTTCTGGACATGTTCAGTCTTCCTGGGATGCAGTGACACATTCAGAAAACCAGCAATGGGTTTGGAGCACACTGTGCTCCCCACCAGCAGCAGTCCTGCACAGAGCACCCCGGGTTGCATTCTGCAGGGCAGGCTGGGACACATTACTCAAGGAAAAGCTTGTGAAAAAGCTAGAGTCCACATCTGCAGGAAGCACTCCAGGAATACCAAACTGGGTTTGTAGAGATGCTAAGCAGGATTTGCTTTCAGCTTCTTACAGACTCACAGCAACTCTAATGCAGTCCTTGTGCCTCCTTGCCTTCTCTTTACCACAAATGCACTAAAGACCTTTGCATTGCTATTCCCACGAGAAGTAAGGTAGTCATTGCTTGGAGTGTAGGTTCCAAACCTACTTTTTCACAAGAGTAGGAAGCAGTTCAGCGTAAGAGAGCATGGGCTGAAGCACTCTGATTTTAGGGTGAGTGAGGCTGGTTTTTCTTTGAATCTTGTCACTTTCCACCTAAAAAATATGCTTCCCATCTGTGCTTGGCCATAGCCTGGCTCTCTAAAGGACTGGGATTCAGCTGCCCTTGTGGAAATCAGCAGTGACCACTCTTGTCTCTGTCACACTGTAAATGAAATGTTTAAAGATAGCTGCAAACAGTGGAAACATGCCTCCTGCTGGCTCTACTAAAATCAGTGACCATCAATGCTATTGATTACATGAGAAGATGCCCTAAAAAAGTTTGGTAATTGCCCGCATTTCCTATGCTTCCAGCCACTGCTGGGTCCCTCACTGCTGCTGTGACAGCAGCCAGCAGACACAGAGCTGAAAACACCATTTACTTTGTGAAGCATAGCACTCCTCAACCAAATAAATAGCATTCATCTTTATCACAGAATCACAGAACACCTTGGGTTGGAAGGGACCTCAAAGATCATCCAGTTCCAACCCCTGCCATGGACTGGTTGCCCCCCACCAGCTCAGGCTGCCCAGGACCCTGTCCTTGAGCACCTCCAGGGATGGGGCACCACAGCTCTCTGGGCAGCAGTGCCAGGGGCCTCGCTGCCTTCTCCTCATGAAAATTTTACCCCTGATATCTGATCTAAATGAAACCCAGGCCCTTTTGCTGGAGGACATTCTTTTCCCGTTGTACTCATTATAGTAGTAGCAAAAAAAAAAAAAAAAAAAGTTGTTTTTGACATCATATTTTTCCTGATCTTTCAATTTTCCTTTGTTGTTCTTTTCTCTCATTTCACTCATCTTCTATTTTTATGTTTTCACTACTTTTTTTAGAGTTCCATCTTCTTTGAAATCATGTCTTCTGTACCCCTTTACTTATTGCTCTTATGTAATATCATTATTCATTTTTATCAGCGATCCATCTTTTTTATCCATTCCTTAAACCCATACTTTTCTAAACGTCTTGGAATAGAAAAATCACATTCATTCTTCTTCTTCTGCAAAACACCTATTAAATGTGTTTATATGTGCAACTGTCTTTCTAAACAGAACAATAGATAACATACACTTGCAACAGTAAATGCAATTATATCAGACTATCTTACATGTAAAGGTAAAATCTTTCTGAAAACTATACACTCCTAGGGAAAAATAAATGATATCTTAATACTTCACTTAACTTTTATTTCCTTCTTCGTGCTCATGTTTCCCTCTATTAATTTTGTAATATAGCTCAGCTCAGCAACTCAAAGCTCTTTGAATAAAGAATCGTAGAAGAATCATGAAGGTTGGAAAAGACCTCTAAGATCATCAAGTCAAACCATCACCTACCACCAATATTGCTCATTAAATCATGTCCCTGAGTACTACATCCGCTCTTTCCTTGAACACCTCCAGGCACAGTGACTCCACCACCTCCCTGGGCAGTCTGTGCCAGTGCCTCACTACTCCCTGAGAAGAAACTCTTCCTAACATCCAAGCTGAAAATCAAGCTTACGTCCTTTATAGAAGGATATTTACTCTCTTGTGTCTGTTTCAGGAACAGAAATCTAACTGTAGAACAAGCTTCATGTTTTTCATGCTGTGTTTTGCCATGAAAAAATGCTGTCTTGCTTGATGCCACCTCAGCTCTCACCAAGCAGAGCTGCACTGTGGTAGAAAATGTGGCCCTAAGTTGCAGCCCATTCTTCACACTGATGTGATAAGAGCAAAGGACCTCCTGTTTTTCCTGCAGCTATACCTCTCTCAAACATGGGCTCAAGTATTTCCTAAAATGCTAGAACTATGGCATTTTAGGTTAGGCAATAGTTCAAGAGTACTCCTAGTTCATTGTTAGAGAATCAAGGGCCTCATTATCATCTGTGCATTGATGCACTTGAAGCCTGTTATAGCAAAGCACTCAAGTGCCAGTGCTCAGCACCGAGCTTCTGACAAAACCCCCCTGCAGCAACTGCCTTCCACTGCTGCTGGCTGCACTCCCTTCCTGCAGCCCATTTTCAGTATGTGGGCATGCAAAAAACAAGATCAATACTGAAAGTCCTCAGCTTGTGTAGGCATAAGCTGCCACCAGGCCCAGATAGGCCCACAAAAGGAAAATACACCATTTTCATGCTGAACAGCATCTGCTTATTCCATGTATTTGTATGATGTTGTGCAAACGTAAACTAGAATCCTATTGTTTCTGGACAATGGGTGCTTGAATAGTAAAACTTTTTCAGAAAAAAATTCAAGGACAGAGGCACTTCCTTTAAACAGGTGGTAAAATGTAAGTTGGCAACTATATTAAAGGATGCAATCATAAAAATCTGTATCAAATTGTAACCAGTGCATTTCCTGAGGAGTTGAGTACACACTAACGAACTCAAATCCAGCAAAGTGTGTGGCAGTAATGCAAAGTACCTTGAAAATATTGCTGGGAGAGGTCTTCCATGGTACATCAGCACAAAGACTGGAACACAGCTGGAAGCAGTGGACACATGGATTTCAACTCCTTCTGGTCTGAAGGTGTTAGAATTATCCTGTGCTACCTTCCTGTCTCACACTGCCCTAGATTCCTTTCTTAGAATCTTAGAATCATCAAATCATTAAGGCTGGAAAAGTCCCCTAAGATCATCTAGTCCAACCATCAAGCCATCACTACTATGCCACTAAACTATGCTGCTAAATGCCATATCTACACATTTCTTAGTGCTTTGCTACTTTATCAGTTCCTTTCCACGCATTTTATTTCCAATTTGTCCATATGCTTCCCTGAGAAGACTCCTTTTTTTTTTTTTTTCCTTGTTTTATCATTGATTTCAAGCCATTTTTCTAATGAAAAGATTTGGGAATTCTAACCCTGTTCCCAGTAGTGCCTACAGCCATTCCCACACAAGTGTCATCAGCAAATTCAAATTATCTCCTTAGAACACTGAAGAAGGGGGTTAAAATTATGAGGGAATCTAACTTCCCTTCATTTCAAGCTTGTGGAATCTTGTCAATGCCAACAGTCTATCCACCCTATAATAATATAAGGAAGGCCATATTGCCTTCCACACTAGGGAGTGCCAAAATCCCTTCTAAGTAATAATAATTATATTATTACTATTATTATTATTATCGTTTCTTTCCTATCCACTAAACCAGTTAAATGGAAGGACAGGAAACTAGTCTGGTTTCACACAAATTGTTATTGACAGAACTGTGCTTGCTCTCTCTCATCTCCCTTTTCTCCTCAGATAGACAAATTTATCATTTAATTACTTGTTCTACTGCCTTTCAGGATCTGAAATGAGGCTGTCTCAGCCTATTTTCCCCAGATGCTCTTTTCTTTCTCTTTTTAAAGACTAGCAGTATGTTTGCCTTTTCTGCAGTCCCCATCCACCCTGCATAGCTTCTCAGAGCTAATAAGTAAAGATTTTGAAATTGCTTCAGCAATTAACAAGTGACAAATTATCAGAGATTAACTTTTCTAACATATTTTATGGACAACTTTACTGTGTTAATCTCATTACCCTTCATCTTTCTCTAGTTTGGGCTCTGCTCTTAACTTCATTTACTTGATGTTGTGATATGGATTTACTTGCAGCTCATTCTTCTCACGAAAGCTGAAGCAAACAAGGTCTTAAACACTTCAAATCCCATCATGATTTTTTACATTTGTTGTATCTACTTGAAGCTAGTGACACTCTGTATCTCTCACCCCTGCTTTTGACCCATCCTTTCTAATTTTGAATATGCCTTTTTTGATTAAGGCTCTTAGGAAAGTATGACTAAATCAGAGAGACAGCAGCATCAGATATTTATTATCACAGTGCTGTTTGACATTCAATCTCTCATCATGATGTCATTTGCCAACACCTCCATCCAGAGCAAGGTCTAAAGGTTAACTCTGCAGTTGCTTTACAAGTCTTTAAAGTATGAAGAGATTTATACACGGAGAGAGAGATTAAAAAACTACCTTCGGTACTCAAATGCTTTCAGTATCCCAATGAAAAAGAATGCCTGATATTAAAGTAATCATTTCACACATTTTAAGGTTTCACATCAAAATGTTGCATCACCAGTGCTAATGTAGCAGTGAGATGTCCAGATTCTTTCATTGGATTCATTTTTAAAGGTTAGAAATGCTACTAGGACTTCAATAGATTAAGATTAAGGGAACATCAGGAAGAAGATAAGATACGTAGCTGAAGTTGCATTCCAGCAAAGTAGTCATTCCATATATCTCATATTTAGTGTGAGAGCCACAGCCTGGGTTCTTCTGAAAGCTGCCCAGAACAATAAATAAAATATCTTTTTGCTTGTAGGTTTGGAAGGACAATTTGGATTTTCCAACAGCAGATAGACCTACAGCATTAAAGTTTCCAGAACCTTCAATCTTTCTGAAGTTCTTTCAGTAATGCAGTTAATTCCAAAGCAGAAAAATCTAAGGCTTACAAAGTTGTAATTCCTCCAAATGACCCATTCCACCAGCCCGACAGTTGCAACTATTTTTATGACTTACAGCATTTGCAGTCTTTTTGTTGTATTTATTTTCAACACCAAGGTAATCTCCTGCAATGCAATTTCTTCCAAAGACATTATAGAGGCAACAGAATCATTGCTCATTTACTGAAAAAGACCTAAATAACAAGGGTGTCTATGTTATGTATAGTACTGAGAGCTTAAAAAACTGGTATGCCAACTGTTGATTAATTTCAGAGACTGCTGCTTCCCATCCTGGACTACTCTCCTCCACAGAGAAAACACTGAGCTGTTTTTCAAGACAGCCATCTTGAAGTCAGTAAAAACAGTCTCAAGCAGGCATGTAGTATTTCTCTATTCTACATGCCAGATAAAGAACATAAGTGGGGAAAGAGTTTTCAAGGGCATCTCTTCATATTCTAAGACTTGTGGGTACGGTAAGTGAGATCAATCTTTCATTTCCCATGCTTTTATTTTCCCTTGCCATTGGTTGTAAAAGAGGCCTGGGTATCTTGCTCAGACTTGATGGTTATTTTCAGATTGCCAAAGTTATGTAGGGTAAATGCAAAACCTGCTGCAGTAATTAACAGTCAACTGCAGTCTTTCCATTGACTTCTGCTCAGGACGAATTGGTTGAACTTTGGGTGAAATTGACACTTTATGAAGAAAGTTTATGAGCAGTGTTAGGAACTGTGGAGACAGTTATGATAACTCATAACCTGTAGGAATTGTTCATAGCCTTGCAAGAACGGCTCAGTATGAGGGTGCAGCAATACCAAGGAATGGAAGCTGTTGACTTACTCTTCTGCCTTGACCTCCTGCTTTGTTCTCTCGGTACAAAATCCTTGGAATCACAAAACTGAATGTATTTATCTGTTCACTTTCATAGTGAATACCTGCATGCTCTTTCACAACTCATCATTAAAGGTCCTCAATCTGTTTAAGGCATATGCATTTGATCAAAATTATATCACTCCATGCATTTGGCTATGTAAATGGCTTTGTACTGTAAGCTGCGTACACCACCCAGATCTCATTTTCTCCCGTCAGCATTGGTTAAAAGGGAAATGTCCTGGGAATAGTGCTCCCCTCTAAGCTTTTGGAGTTCACAGGCTCATTCCGTTTGTCCAGAAAAGGTACAGCATTTATTTAAATTGGATACTAGATTGGCTCTTCCCTTTATAAGAGTGGAGGGTCCATAAATTTACATTCACATTTCTCAGTTTTATACAGTGCAAAGTTCTCTTGCTTAATTCAGTGCCCCTACTCATGGTTATCTGAACCCTCCTTACACTGAATGGAGAGAAACAGGCACCTCCATAGAGTTGTCTCACCTATGGGTGGCACAAATGATTTCCTGAGGTGCCTGTGCTGCTTCACTGTCAACAAAGTGAGACTGGTGATTTATTTTCATATGGTTGCCATTAAATAAACTGAAATGAGCTCGTAAGTAGCTTGTTTCCTTTATCACTGCCAGCACATTGCCAGACTTTGTTCAACATACCTCTGTGAATTTATCCTTGTAACGATCCCTGGCTGCTGCAGCTTCTTTTACCAAGGCACATCCTTTCCATGTCCCACACTGGGAAGAAAGCTGACAAGATAACGCCTTGTTAACTGGTGAACCTTCTCATACTATTTACAGTTGCATGGCTGACAATATTACTGCAGAGCAGTAAACCCTCAAAAAAGGTATTCTCATGGAATCTACTTTCTAATGGCATGGTAAAGCAAAGGGCATATCTAAGACCCTGTTCAAGTTATGAAAAACTCTAAATGCATGACCTGTATCTTTTCCAGTTTTTATGACCTGAACATTATATTTCACAAGGAAAAATCAAGTTGGGTTGATCAGAGAACATTTAGCACCAGTCTTATTAATAGTAACTACAATACAAAAGCAGCAGTTTCCAGCTTTTATACAGCATTACATTTTGTTGATGCGTTTGAAGAGAAATTACTCATGAGACAATGGGAAAAAAAAAAAGATGTAGGAGGTTGAATCACTTTGGAAGAATAGGAAAAAATGAAAGTGGGGGCTAAATTTTTTGAGTGTGCTGTGTCATCACCAATGAGAACTACTTTAATATCCTTTCTCAGTGGAATACTATTAACTCCTGCTTAGTTGGGCACAATGTATGGTGGAAGAGGGAATATTTCAAACTGAATGACAGCAATTTTTGGAGAAGGACAATGACTTCCACTATTTTTTTTTCCAGAAAGGAGATCACCGACATCTTTACACCTAATTCTGACTGGCAGTTGCACTCCTGGAACCAAATTCCACTCACCGGTAACCCTTCAGAGCCCAGTTGTCTAAGTCTGAAAGAAAGTAAACACAACAGGGAGAGAGACTACATTTCTGGAGAACTGGTTAAAAACGTCTAGAGAAGATTTAGTTTATCTGTTAATATCATAGTTAATGATAGATGTTTCTTTTTTCACTCAAAGTCTTATATTATTCAGATCGCCCTCACTTTAAAACAAGAAATAATGCTTTAGAAAAATCTCTATTTAAGGGATTTAGCCTTTTCTAAATAAGCAAATTTGCTATATCAGCATAAATGTTTCCTGAAGTTCAGAGATTCAGAATTTATAGACTTAAATGAGGGAAGGTTGCTATGCTTATTATAGCACTGTTACACTCAGTAGTGATGTAGACTAATAGCAGAATATCCAAAAAAACTGCAAGGATCACACAGTTTCACCTTTTCAGGATTATGTCCTCCCTCTCTCTCTTCCCCAAGGAAATCATCTGTTCTACATGAAGATCTTACAAATTTGTTTATTCAAGACAAAGCCAGAAAAGGAATTGTATAGCATAATGTCACAGATGTTGTTGTTTGTAGGTTGCTCTTAGTCCTCGTTGTTCTAGTCTATTATTAATGGGCAACAAATCATATTGATCTCCATATGCTGAGTCTCTTTTGCCTGTGACAGGATGACAGTAATTGGTGAGTGATATTCCTGTCCTTATCTCAACCTTTGAGCTCTCTTCCATCATATTTTCTCCCTCTCTTCCTTTGAGGGTGGGAAGTGAGAGAGTGGTTGAAGAGTTCATCTACCACTCAGGGTGAAATCACCAAGAAAACCACAGAAGTATTATTGACTGCAGAGTCTTCCAGGTAGTCAAGAGAAGGAGACATATGCAGAGCTATAAGCAAAACCAAGTATATGACTTTTAAGCTGCTAAAACAGTTAGTTTTGGGCTTTTTTCTCTCTCTGTATTAATAATTATGCCACAAGGTTTACACCTATGAATTGATAATTTTTGCCATCAAGTCACAGCATAGAATATACCTTATTTCTATGTACTGTATGAAAAATAACCCTAATTCTCAGAAAACCAATCAATTAACATCAAGTCTGCTCTGAAACAAGCTAATGGTAAGCCTTCAAGGCCTGTCAGCCTTCCCATCAAGAGAGATGTTCCAAAGGCTCTTCCTAGCATTTGTGCTGCATTCATCTGTCCTGTAGAAGACTTTCCAGGCTAGATATCAGTAGAAGAAAGATCACCAACACTCTGTTCTGCCTGTGTGAAACTAATGGCATAAACCAGTTATTTTCAGCTGCAGCCCAGAAAATTCTCAGTCAAATTTCTCCATTTTTTTCTCCAGGCTTTGTGGTAATAAAATCAAAGCTCTGACATTATCAACATCAGTAGTCCTTTCAATTTCAAAAACAAGTTAAAAATAATGAGGTGCTTCATGTTCTTTCAGTCATTTTTTTGTTTTCTGTGAAAACACTTCTGTATTTTATAATGTATTTGTTTCCTCTTTTTCCAAATGAAAGACTATACATGCAGACAGATTCTGGAGAGAGACTCAGGAACAACAAAAAATACCAAGTGGACTAATTTAATCTACCTCATTGCCCTATCTGACCACAGTGTTACCAAGTTGAATGGATTCCTTCATGGAGAATAAACCTATGGAAACCTGATATCACTCTGATCTGTGTCTAATGACCCTTATGGCCTCTTGTTTCCTTCCCTCCATTTGCAAAATTCCCCATCCATCTACCAGAAACTGAAGGAGTGAAAGATGCCTCAAGCTGTTGCTGACTGCAAGGTGTGGGAGCAGAGCCTTTGGACCACCACGCTCCGTGAGTGAGCAGGATCATCAGTGTAGATGATCATACCCACACAGGACTCATTTGAGTCTCTTTTGCAGAGTTACAGTTTTGATGCCAATTTAGAGTGTCAAAATGGTGATGGCTATGTCCTGTGACAGACTCGTGCATTGGCCAGAATTTGTCACAGCTAGTCAAAGGTGGTATGGTGGGAATATGTGCAATTCTTCATCATTGTAATGGAGAAGCAGAATAAAACCTTAGCATTTCCAAAGGAAAATGTCACCTGATTGAAATAATGGAGCCTTTAGTCAATGTACTCTGCAGAGACACTTGACATATTAATCCATCAAAGAAAATTAAGTGCTAATAATTCATGTCTGACATCATCTACCTGAATTTGTGCAAAGCATTTAACACTGTCCTGTATGACAACCTCATCACCAAATTGGAGAAAAATGGATTTTATGGATGGACCACTCACTGGAATTATTTGGAAAGCTGCACTCAGAGAGTTGCGGTCAGTGGCTCAGTGTCCAAGTGGAGGCCAGTAATGAGTGGCATTTCTCAAGGATCCGTGCTGGGACCAGTGTTATTTGACATCTTTGTAGGTGACATGGACAGTGAGATTGAATGCAACCTCAGCAAGTTTGCAGATGACACCAAGCTGAGTGGTGCACCTGGCCTGCTAGAAGGGAGGGATGTCATCCAGTGGGACCTGATCAGGCTTGATAGTTGGGCCCATGACAACCTCGTGAAGTTCAGCAAGGCCAAGTGCAAGGTCCTACACCTGGGTCGGAGCAGTCCCAAGCACGGGTTGACTGGAGAATGGCTTGAGAGAAGCCCTGAGGAGGATTTGGTAGTGCTGGTTGATGAAAGATTCAACATGAGCTGGCAATGTGAGCTTGCAACCCAGAAGGCCAACTGTATCCTGGGTTGCATCAAGAGAAGAGTGACCAGCAGGTTGAGGGAAGTGATTCTGCCATCTGCTCTGCTCTTGTGAGATCACAGCCATACTGTGTTCAATTCTGGGGCCTCCAACACAAGGAAATTGAGCTGTTGGAGCAGATCCAGAGGAGGGCCACAAAGATGACTAGAGGGCTGGAGCATCTCCCTACAGGGACAGGATGAGAGAACTGGGGCTTTTCAGCATGGAGAAAAGAAGGCTCCAAAGGGACCTTATAGTAGCCTGAAGGGGGCCTACAGAAAAGCAGGAAAGCTGAGGAGGGACTTTTTATAAGGGCATGTAGTGTCAGGATGAGGGAAAATGCCTTAAACTGTAAGAGGATAGATGTAGACTAGATATCAGGAAGAAATTATTTACTGTGAGAGTGGTGAGACACTGGAACAGGTTGCCCAGAGGGGTTGTGAATGTTCCTTCCATTAAGGTGTTCAAAGCCAGGCTGGATGGGGCTGTGAGCAACCTGGTCTAGAGGGAGGTGTCCCTGCCTATAGCAGGAGGTTGGAACTAGATGATCTTAAAGGTCCCTTCCAACCCAACCCCTTCTATGATTCTATGATTTCACATTTCCTTGAGAAATGGATGCAAAACATCTCTGTACTAGATGAACACCATACTAAGACACAAAGGTTATGGACTGAAGTAAGAACTATTATGTTAGAAAAAAAATTACAGTTTTTAAGTGAGCAGATGGATCCAGAGGGCCCTTCCCACCTCAGCCATTCTGTGATTCCATGAGATAAGTGCAAATTCATACATTTGGAAAAAGGAAATTTACTAGTGATGCACCAAGGGGAAATGGTAAGATCTATAAGGATTACAGAGGACAGGCAGTTCAATGTGAGTACTCACTGCAATGCTGGGTGAAAACCTGCAAAAATGAAGAATCACAAAAGGTTATTCTTCAGCAAGAGACAAAGGAGTTCAGTATGTTTTCAAAATAATCAACAAACAATTTTATTCAAATGTAGTTAAACCTCTTGAGAAGCAAATTCGTCTTAAGTCCTGAATGGCTCTTAATCTAGTGGAGAATAAGAAAACAGCAACAGCAACAACAAAAAGATGCCTGGAAGCACAAAGAAGACAAATATAAATATAAAACTAGAGCCAAAATTCTAGATGTGAGGGAGACTAAACCCTTGAACAACATATCAAGGAAGCGTCAGATTTTCATCCTCCTGAAGTTCTCACATTGTGACTGATGCCTTTTTAATTAAGGGCTGAGGTCACTGGATGTCAGGTAACTGTAATGCACCAGCCTCATAATGGTGATCTCCTGATCCCTTTTTCATTTCTAAGCTCTATGAATACATGAACACTGTTGCTTTTACACTTTCACAGCTGCTCCTTTTCTTGTTTCGGCCTCTAGTCAAACTGAAAAATCCAATACTTTTTGCCTAGCAGTACTATAAGCAGTGTATGTTTTATTAATACTCATGCACATCAACCTTTGACTTCTCCAGCAATAAACAAAAGGAAGGGGCTTAGCTCTCCACTCCCACTTCTGCTCAATACCTTTCCATATTTTTTCACCAGTTAAACTCTGCAAAGTGATACCAACTAAACAGAGTTTATTTTGTGTGTCCACACAGCATTTTAAAAAGTATGTTCTGCAGTTTCTTTTTCATATTGCTTGCAAGGCTCCAGAACACCATGTCACTACCCTGAACTGCATTATTTCCTGCAGATATTTGTATGTAATTGTACTATAAATCCAATCAAAATCAACTTGCCAGAGCATTTTTTTTAAATATGTTCCAATTTGCAATAATATTGAAGTAATAAATGCAGTAATAAAGATTTTACAGAGGAATCTGAATGTATTTGTCTTCCTCGGGCTTCAATTAAAGGCAAATTTAAAAGGCAAGTGATAAAAGCAATGCTCAGAGGGGCTGTGGGAGATTCACAATCAGAGAGGCAAAAGAAAAAAGTTTAACTCAAAAGCAAAACATATTGCCACTGTAGAACTCAACCAACCTTGATCAGAAGTAGCTGACAGAAAAAGGAAATGGGAATGGTTAAGTGCTTCCAAATGTCTGACTTCCAGATATCTTAACTAGGCAAAGTGAGGGTAGATATACTTGCAAGCAACAGCTAATCCTTGCACAGGTGAACCTGATATCTTCAGTCCCTTCTGTTTCTTCTTTCAAACAATGTTTGGATATAAAACAAACTCATCCAATGCAACAGCTGAGTCCAGAAAAATTACCAAGCTAAGTGGAAAAAATCTCTCTGCGGTAAAGAAAGGTGAAGTTTTGTCAAAACACAATGCAGTGTCCCAAAACAACTTTTGTTCTTGCTAAGAATTAAGCCCTAAAAATAGGATTTATTGAGGGAGCAGGCTTTGCATTGGATCAGAATCAGGAGGAAGTCCTACCTAGATGGAGAAAACAGAACACAAAGCTTCTGCAGGTGGAGGACAGCATACTAATGACACCATTGGGCACCTGTACCTTAGCTTAATATTTGTCTACACAATTCAGGCCCACACTGTTTTTTCTTGGATACCATGTTTCTTCCTCCACAATTCGTTTGTCCCGTATTTATATCACATCTTTTTTCAGGCAGGAACTAAGCTATCTCTTGCCAATAACTTAATGCAAAATGGGCCTCAGTGCACAGTGGGAGCCACCTATCTGCTAAGGTATCTGCAATGGCCTATGTTGAAGCAATGCCTACAATATCACAGTTCTTAAGCAACTGTATTCTTAACAGTTGAATAAACACCAAGATGTATGCTTCTTGCCAGGAATAGCCTCATGGAAAGCAAGCCTTTGAGAACAAAGTGAATGCACCTACACAGCCATTACTCATAGATAATTGCAAAATAAAATAAGATTAAACCCACCTCCAGGTAATAAATTTACTTTGCTCAAAAATAACAGCTTAGGAGACCATAAATATTAATGAAAAAGAAGGAAAAATAGAAAATAGGCAAAAAATTGCAATTTTTCCCTTGGCAGTAATGGATAATGGGCAATACAATAATTTTTGAGTTATTCTTTTCTACCCTTCAGATGTTACCTTTCAATTCTAGAGTGTCCTCTCCATCTCTTCCCAGAACAGAAACTCATGTGAACAAGAAATAATACACTACACAGACAAGAAGATTTTTCAGTCTTCCAGCATTTGGCCAATACTTAATGGTGTGGACTGTTCTCCAAAATGCTACAGGAGAGCGCAACTGATGTAAAGCACAACTGGTCTAAATAAACCACCTACTTAACCAAGAGCCCATGGCTAGCAAGAAGCAGTGCCCTTCTTCGTTATGTCAGTTCACAGCAATTAAACAAGGATAAATGTTCTGAGTCCTAGCTGGGTTTACAAAGAGTAACCAAGCCAGCAGAAGAGAAGACTAGGAAACGTTAGTCAACAATTCCTCAAGATGACCTCAAGTCTTGTTGGGGTTTTGTTTCCTAATATATGTATTTATAGCTGCCATGTGTGCTGCACAGAGGAAAATGGATGTGTTGCACACTCATTTAATGGATGAAGCAAACGTTCTTTTCACAAATTTTAAGAGGTAATTCAACATGGGATGGAAATACCCATAGAACTGCTCATGTACTACTGTATATGGGGAACATCTGGAAGGCAAAAGCCAATAAATACCTGTAATTTGCAGCAAACATTACCAAAGAGAGCCAATCATATGAACATTTATGTGTAGCACTGAACATCTGCCATAATTATGTGCTTGGTGATCCTTTCCTAATTTACAACTGTGTTAGCATGAGCCAAGTTTCAATAGCAACTGGTACACGTGGGCATCTCAGAAGGTTGCCTGACCTGAGTCACTGAAAAAAGGAGTCCTTGTTTCTGTATTTGTCTACCAAGCTCAGCATTTTGTCTTTAGTGCTGGTAAAGGCCTTGCTTTACTTTCAGGATTTCATGACAGCTTTAGATTATTATTATTATTTTTAATATTTTGATTCACATGTTTTTATCACAAGTACTGTCAGAGGCCATACAACCCCAGCTAATTATAACACAACAGAGAGAGAGATAACCTTCGCAGTCCCAAACAGAAAAAGAAAAAAAAAATATATAAATTAAGATATATAAAAATAAAGACTGAAATATGGAAGACAACAACCACAACAGAACCAGAAAATACATAGTATGAAGAGAAAGTCTCCAGGCATGTAGGAACACCATTTGATATCCTGTAGTTTACCTCACTGCAAGACAAGCTGCACACTTGCTTGTATAACCAAGCCAAAGGAAATAAACTGCAATGTGGAAATATTGCTACATCAACAAATTTTGCTGGCATTGCAAGTCTGTAAGTGATCATTTCTGTTTGAGTTGCATAACGTGGCTATTTCCAGCAGTTCCAAGATTCATGTCTTTGTTTGGTCCAAAAAATGAAAAGCATTATAATTCAGGACACTGAGAAGGGTCATCCTGCTGTATTTTAATTAAGAAACAGAAAACAGTTCCACATTATGAATAAAACATCTCCAACACAGAGGTCCATGACTCTAATAAAAATGTTTGACAATCTTCTTACTAACTACAGCATTTCCTCCAAAACAAGTAAATGCCAATAGGACAAAATCATAGAGGCTGTAAATAGCATCTGGCATTGCATATGATAATACAAGGCAAGGCATGTTACACAAAAAAAAAAAGGAACATGGCAGAAATAAAGAGAAAAGATAATCAGCTGAACAGGCTAAAACTGATGAAAACAGAAGCTGTTGTGTTAAATTGGAGGAAAGGAAATCACAGGAAGAACCAGAGCTTGACTGATGCAGAATTTTGTGGATGAAGCAAGATGCAAAATGCTTAACAAAAACAGCAAATGAGTTTGCTGCAGCAAAACTGTGTATTCCTCTGTTAGAAGGCTGATCACGTTTTGTGCTTCTGCATAAAAAGACCATTCAGATCCTTCAGATGGGGTAAACTAGGGAGCAGAGGGAGATGGATGGAGAAAAACACTAGGGAATGCTTGGAGACCATTAATACTTGGAACTGTGAGCAGCAACCAATGCAATGCTGTGCAAATATCTCTGTGGCACCACTATTAGTGTCATCTTTGGCACTGCTCTAATAGAAGGGTATGGGTAGTTCAGGACCACAACAACAGTGGAACGTACCTTGGTTCTGAGATAACTCCACCACTGAGAGCACACTCTTCTGTTAGCGTCATTGTCAACCAAGTCCTTGATCTCTCACTGCTTTTCATCTTTTAAAATCAGCTGTGCTAACTGAGTTCAACAAAATACACAGCAATTGGAGATTATGGAAGGAATTTAATTCAGATATGCATTTACAATATGAAGGTGTTTTGAATGAACAAAGCAGAGCATAATAACAGCCCACAGCAGGATGACAAGGAGCATGACAGTTTAAAATTGAGAGCAATGGACAGAACGAGCCTTGCATTTTGAGCCAGGAAACAGTGGTGGATGCAGGCTTAGCAGTGACTCACAAGCAAATTGGTTGGGCAGGAAGAGAATGTGGAATTTTAACAAATGCATGCAGAAGATATCTATTTACAGATATAAATAAAAATCTCTCATCCAAGCTGACAGGAGTTCAGCAGCTATAACAGCAGCATAGAACTTTGAATGCACATCACATGTTCTGATAGATGTTGAGACAACAAAGAGCTATCACCTGTGGGGGGAAAGGCAGCAGTTGAATCCAATCCAAAGAGCCATGCAAACATTTTGAAAAGTCTGTAAAAGCCATGGAGATGAAAGTAAAGTAGTGCCCGTGTTGTAGAACATGATGCATATGCAGGAAAGCCCACATACTGCATGCCCTTTCAAGTGTGGCCTATAAAGCTGATGAGGTGGATGCCAATTCTTCCTTGGCTGGCCAGTTCCCTGTAATCAGCTGAGTCACATTTAGCTATTTCAGTGATAATAAATCTGCATAGGCCAGGCTGACCCCTCCAGAGCCTGCCCAACCACAGGAATTAGATGATCTTCTCTCTGGTGAGCCAAGAGTTGCTCTGCTAATCCACATCGACATGCACCTATTAATGTACTATTAGCAATAGTGTCGTGGGCTTGGAAGAAAATAGCACAAATGATGATCAGAGACCATCTAACGCTCACTGCCATTTGGGATGCCCTAGTGTATCTTGCCTTGTGTCTTCCTGCTGATCAGGAAGGGCTCAGATCTCTTATCCAATCTACAAGCTGCACATGGATGTCTAGATGCCCTGGTGCACCTCAAACAGCACCAAGAATGACATTTAAGCAACTTACTTAAGCCCTAGATCCTTTATAAAAGTTCATACTGATATTTTATAAGACTATGACTCAGTTACCTAACCACAGACAGCTGCTGCTGTTTGAAATGACCTTTGCTGTCTAAGACATCCATAATCACAGAGATCAATACAGAACAGGATCTACAAGAAACTCAAGCCTTTCTTATGCAACAACAGTTGAATGTGATGCAAGATCCCCTACAGTGACTAAAATGACAAGATATGTAGATATGTCCGAATGTCTGAATATGTAGATACCTCCGAATACTCATGCTGATACTTCTAAAGTCCTGTTCAAGTGCTGTTCACCACCTTATCTGTACACACGAAGCTCATTGCATGATCAGAGCTGGAAAGTGGAGAGGGGTGAAAAGTTTTTAATGATTTTATTCCTTTTGGATTGTGGCTTCAAATAAACAAGTATCTGAAGCGCTGAAAAATGAAACCTATGCTCTTGGATTCACTTTTTTTTTTTTTTTAAGTTTATGAAGAAGTAGCTTTGTCTCACAGGTGGGACATTAAAAATAATCTAAAATGTGAACTGAGGGCTGTAATGTGCCCCTTAAAAATTACTTTTCTCCAGATGCTAATATAGAATAATGGAATTTAGTGTTTCCAATAATTCATCATGCAGGGACAAATTTCCAGTCTGCTAGTGTGAAGGGACTTTCAAACTACTCTGTATGTCTTATTCTAATTTGGATTTTCTGATGGATCACTCTCCAACACATTTGTACACTGCTTCTGTCTTAATTGTATTTATACAAGCAACTCTGTAATAGGCTGAATGACTCTGGATACCTAGACAAGCACACCTTCAAAGCATCTTGTATTAAATTGGAAACACTGCAAATTAGATCTCCAAATTGATATCTGATAATTGCAGAGCACATTAAAGCTTATACTGCTGGTTTTGTTTCCAACTAGTAATTTCGATTTTAGTTAGAAAGTGAAGAACTTTCACAACAATTTCCTTCATCCTAATTATTCAAACCCCAATGCTTCACCAAGGTCAATACTTAAACTAAGGCCAAGTACATACCCAAACATGATAAGAGCTTCTCCTTTTTCAAAAAGCCCAGTTTTTTCTTTGCAGTTTTTCAGAAGTGAACTGGAATTTCAACAGGAACTCCTGTGGCAGCCTTTCTACATTTTGATCTTATTTCACTTAATAAAGCACCTCTGAAATCGAACTATAAGTTAGTGCTCTCATGAATAACCTTGGAGCAGAAGGGGAATTTTCAGTAGCGTCCATATTACTTTGAAGAGAGATTTTTTAATCAATGAATCTTCAGCTCTAAAGCATGTTTGACAGTTCCAAGTCAACTAGCTAGGATTCCTTGGATAAATAAAATAAAATAAAAAAAATCAGAATAAAAACAAATGTAAATATTGAATTGAGGCATCTATTTCTTCTAGTGATGTAATGTGGTGATAGGCAGGATAACAGTGAGTTAGGAGGAAATTATTATTTTATTCTTTATTGATGCAGAAGATCTAAGTTACAGAACATTAGGCAAAGCCACTCTCTTCCTTGCCCAGTATTTCAGGATGAACAGTTAGAGACAAGAAAATGATCCAGGTCCTTACAATGCAGCTAATAATTAACTTACATTGAAACAGTTGACAATATCATATTGTTAAATGTAACTGCATGTACAGTATATAAATACAACAGCTTTCTTGTCAAGAACATAAGCCAATCACATTTTTCTGTTTAAGTTAGCTTGAGTTCAACTACACTTCCTTCTTAAATATATATTATGTAAACCATAACCATTAAATCCGGAGTTTCACTCCCCGCATCTTAAATTGAAATTTATATTACAGTACTTTAAAAGCTAAATGAACAGCCTTATAATTCACAAGAGCCTTCTATCAGATTTCCCATCTTTTAAATCTTTGGCAATATTTCATGGGAACACTCTTATTATTTAGACAGAGTAGTTCTATTTTAGTTCTACTAATGACAATTTTAGTGGCATCCAGAGCAAGATATTCCAATCCTTCAATCTTTATATTTGAAAGAACAGGCCACACAAATGCTCTGTGTGAGTGTTAAAGTAATGAAAATCCTACACTGTAGGAGAAACATTGTGTAAAATATATTAACAAACATTTTAAAGATTCAAAAGAGAAGATAAAACATCATTAGACACAACAACATTGACCCACTGCATAAAAACATTACTTCATATCTGGCCAATCAATGGCAATAAATCTCCTTCACCAGGTGATCCATGGTGAGACACAGCAGTGAAACCTGTATTTGGACCAGGTTATCCAAAGTTTGACAGCTCAAATTCGATTCCTCAAAACTACTAAGCTTTTAAACAGGTGATCTTAGTTTCAAAACGTTGCTGCTTTCACCTGGCTATTGTGGCCACCTACCAAGCTCAGCAAATCTTCATGTCAGTATTCACTTGCACAAGTGAAACAGTACCACCAAACTCTGAGCTGGTCAAGATTTGCTGCAGCGTGACTTTCTCAGAGGTGAGACTCATCACTAGGACACAGCCATTGAGGAAGAGATGATATGAATGGACTCGACAATCTTTTATTCTCCAAACACACTGAGAAAGATACAAAACTAACAAGAAAAATAACTTTCATTTAAATTCTAACAATCCTTCTAAAACAGGTTCCAGTTGAAATATTTATATCAAGTACAGTTTGCCACGCAGAAATAGTCATATTGTTATAGAAATAGTCAATATTGTTATGTAGTGTATGGTTTACAACAGATTTATTACCAAGCACACCGAGACATTTGATGTCTTTTCAAACAGCTTAAAGACCAAAAAGCCTTTAAGACAAGAAGCTGAAGCTACCTTATACTCCTCTGATAATTACCTGTTTGCTCCTCAGCGACACTTTCATAAAGAAAGTTAACACTATAGCATTAAACCCACTGAAACTTGTGCCTTTAAAGTGCCTGCCAAGTACTTAACCTTGTCCATACTAAGTGAAAAATAAAAGCATTGCTCAGAACTATTGCTTGAACAAATGCAGGCAGTTCAAACTACATGCAGAAATTCCTATCAGAAATGTCTGTACAAGCATGGAGAAGAAAGTGCTCAAATACAGTCACTACATGGTAGATGACTGGCAAACTATTCAGAAAGTATAAATATAGATGTATATAGGACTATATTGTTTTAGCACTCTAATGCCAAATGGTAGACTACCAAATGGTAGATTTCTGAGACAGATACTAAGGATAACCAAATATTATATATATTCTTATGTTAATCTGTATGAATAGAGAGGTTTTTTATCATACCATATTTCTTAGAGGAATGTTATAATTAAATACATCCCTTAGAGAAGGAATTTCCTCACAGAAAGAAAGACTATGATAACTATAGTTCTGTTGCTTTACAAAACATAGAGTGATTTTATGAAACAAGATCAAAAATATAGCTCTGGTGTTTGGACTGAATTTCATCTGTGCAGTGTGAGCCAGAAAGTCAAATATGAGCTCTGAAAAGCAGGATTCCAGCTGAGGACTCAGTATGAACAAAACTCATTTCTACCCAATTACCAACTTCTTTTTCTTCTTCCAAAATGGAAATAGGAATCAAAAATCAGTAAAGGGTATGTTAGATTCTATTTAAGGCAGAATGGAAGCATGCAGAAATAATTATTATATGTTCCAATAGAAATATACTTTACAGACTTCTAGCAATAGGTAAAGGAAAAAAAAAAAGTTTTATACATTTGTACAGTCATAATTAAGAACAAAATAATGGTATAAAAAATGTTAGGGCAGCAGTTACCAAAGTATACAAAAATAAACTACTTCATTATTTGTGGTGTTGAGTGCTTTTTGCATCATTAAATAAATATTGCTCTGCTAAACAACATTTTGTAACATTTCAGTCAAACTCCAAAAGAAATAAATATTTACTTTCTAAAATAACCATATTTTCATATTTGTACCCTATATCTTATATAAGCTGTACCTCTCCATGCTGTATTTGAAAGCAAGTTCTGAGATAACCAACATCTTCAGACAACTTGCAGGCAGGTAGAAGGGGCTTCAAAGCAGATACTCTCTGTGCCCCTACCCTTCACAGTGCTGTGAATTATAAATTTAAATAATCCATAGATTATTTGTGTGAAAAGATGGCGTAAGCTCCATTCTAGAAAGCAGTCTCTAATCCTTTCTGAAACCTAACTCTGCTCTAGGCAGTCAAACCTCTAAGGTTCTGGAGAGTTCCATGAATGCCATTTTCACAGAGCCTGGATGTGACTATGCTGAGCAGCTCATGGTAACAGATCACACAAGGTGGAAAGAGCACACCTAACTGTCTCTTTTGATGTAACAAAGAATCCTACCTTTACCTCTAAGCCTTGTTTCTCTGTCAGCCTTGTCCATTTTTCAGCTTAAATGTTCATATGGTCAGCATGAAAAAATGTCTTTATCCTATCTGTCACATAGCCCACGAACAGCCGTGGTCATGCTGTTCCTCTAGCCTATTCTAGGAGGAATTAGTCCTTCCAGTTGGAGCCAGTGTGAAAAGAGTGAATGAGAGCCACTGTCATTCTGCACAACGCCCTGGGATTCTAGACAAACCAGCTCCCAGAGACCACAGTCACACAACTGTAACCACCCTAGAGCATCTCCAAAGCAAACATCAAAGTCCTCAGAATGGAAATAAAAACCACAGTTCTTCATTTCTAAAACCAGTGTCTCTGGTTCATGGGAATTCACCCCACTGGAGACAGCCAAGAGCAGGTCAATGCCTCATTAACTCCTACATAAGCCCTTAAAACAGGGCTGGAGAGAAAACAGAAGTGCCTAGGCTTTGCATCTAGATATGATGAATGGACAGACTTCACCTTTCTGAGGAGGAAAGCATTTTGACTTCTTCAGGAAAACTGTTCCTCTGTCTTGCAAATAATCTAATATCATATTTCTTTCTCATATTCATATATATATTTAAAATCCCAAAATCAATTCAGTTTTTAATGAGATGAGCAGAGAAGATTGAGAACAAAGGGGTTAATTCAAGTAGTAAACTTGGAGTAATGAGAGAAAGAACAAACAGAAGGAGAAAGGCCTGCATGTGATTTTTTAAATTTTTTAAATTTCATTTAAAATCCCTTTTAATTTATCCCACACGTAGGTCTTCCATCCATCCTGGATTCTCAGTAAGGAACAAAACAATTCACGGCATCACATTTTTACTTTAAGCCAACCACCAAGTCTGTAGCATTTAAAACAGCAGAGATGCTCTCAGTTGTGTTAGCCAGAACTGTGGATGCAGGGTAAATGATTTCTTCAACTGTCACATACGTCCCTGTTAAAAATCCAACCACTCCAAAGACAGCTATAAAAATATCTTTAAGTATTGTCCACAGACGTAGGTTTTCCTTGTAGAAAGTGAGGATTTCAACCAGAGGTGGCAGAATCAGTGCCAGAGTGCTACTGCTGACAGCTCCAACCAAAGAAATCACTATGTCCAGGCGAGGGATCAGAACCGCTACAGCACCTAAAACATAAAGAGAACAATATTGGCTGCAGATTCAACATCCTCATGAAAAAAAAAAGAAAAAAAAAAACAATCACGATAAACACATAACGTAGTGATTCATGCTTTTAGAGATGTTCTATCACTCACTGTGTTTTCCAGATAAGATTGGCAGGCACGGCACAGATCAGTGTGTCCATTTGTGAGTAAGGTATATTTTCATGCTCATCTGTGATATTCAGTTTCAATTTTGAATTTCTGCATGAGGTGGTTTAGGTTAAAATTTTGTTATACTTACAGGTGAGTAAACTTGCAAATCACAGAGATGAGAGACATATGAAACTGTACAGAGACATTTTTAGTTTTTTATTCGATGAGTTTATTTTTAAGCCAAAAAAGTTCAGGCAGAATAGTGGAAGGAGTCTTCAAAATGAGCACAAAAGCTGCTGGCCACTTGGCAGTCTCACAAACATTTCTATCACTTATCTACAGGCTTGTCTGTTGAAAAATCTTGGTCTATACCATTGCATTCTGTGTAAAAAAACTGAAGCAGTTGCCCAGTTAGCTGAATGAGAACTAAGAGCTGAGTCCAAAGAGAAGGCCCAATAAGCATGGTAGGATGGCATGGCCAGTCTCACCAAGAAGCTGGAGTGTTCCTGGGAACAGAGTCCAGCCTTACAGAAGGAGAAGAACCCCTGCTTTTAGCCATTTTGGCCAGCAACCCTCGGAAAGATACCCAAGTATTATACTATGCCAATTTGTCACATAACGTTTTCAGTTCTCTATTAGAAGCTAGCTTTCCAAGGTCAGATGAGCACAGGCTCCAATATGATCCCACACGTTGGAAATGGCTCTTTTTTCCCCTCTGTGAATGCATTCCACCAAATATTCTGGAAATAACATTTATGGGAATAAACAAATGGAACAAGCAGGAAGGAAATCCTCGAGTAACACATGAGGATAAAAAACAATATGTTCATCAGCTTCCTAATTTCCCAGGCTGAACTTTTCACTTGCAGAGTTTCTTCCCCATTGCCATCAACTGCCTCAAATTCAGACCACACCTGGTTATGAAAGGCGACGTAGTCAAATTATGTTAGTGCTAATATTCTCCATTGAGAACATGGAACTTAAAGAAATCTGCATTGGCAAATACACTCATGCCAGCAGAGACACAGATTAGTAACTGCACATACTGCAGCACAGCAACAACTGTGTTGGCTCCCAGTGTGGTACATCACGTCATCCCATTTATCTTGCCAAGAGCTTTTCCTTTGCTGTATCAAACCTCTCTGTATTCCAATTTAAAATGAACATAAGCAGAAGGAGTTCAGTCCTGTCTGGTGAAGATCCAATCAAAATTCACTTCCAAAACACAACAGTTACTTGCTGCTACCAGGCACCATTTGCTAAGCATTTTAATAAAAACCCTAAGCACAGAGATAAAAAGGAGGGTTGGCTGAAGGTACAAGACTAAACAGGGATAAAGAATTCTCCAGCCCATCCTATTTGAAAGATAAATCTATTAACTTATTCTAGGTTGCAATTATTATAGTTTATTCATACTTGGTGATTCTATAGAGGCATGAGAGATGCAATGTCACCAGAGGAAGATTGGGAAGAGACCGAATTGTACTTAAGGAAACCTTAGGAAAGACATGACACTCAAAAACGGATGAGCCAAAGTTTTTATCCCACCATTATGATGGACATACACAGTGCCAAATGCATTCTTCCACTGCATGCATATGACATTACAGACTGGAAATGTCACATGTTTACATATTATCTAGGGCAAAGCTGAATAGAAAGAGAAAGGAATTACACCAAAATTAATAAAAGTCACCAAGTATCAACCTCTGTAATTTTTGTGGCCAGAAGATGTAGATGTGGCACTCAGGGACATGCTTTAGTAGTCGTGGTGGTGATGGGTTGACAGTTGGACTAGATGATCCTAGAGGTCTTTTCCAACCTTAATGATTCTCTAATTCTGTTCAGGCCACAAAAGCAGGTAGTGTGAGTGCCCACACAACACAGACTGAGCTCTCAGACTAGAACCACAGGCAACCATTGATACTTGCACAACAATGCACAACAGGTAAGCAAGTGTAAACTGCTACTGAAGTATGTCTGTAATAACTGGAAAAATCTTAGGTAATTAATAAGCTGAATATGTTCCTCTGAAGCAGGAGAGAGGGCTGAAAATTTATTATCTTGCCAATTTAATAGATGTAGAGGGTGCATTCATCAAACATGGACTGTCAATTTCTGTAATAGACTTCTTTCAAATCTACATGTGTTCAGAATTTGGAAGATACTCATTAATTTATAGGTCACAGTTTGGCTTGAAATCTTCTGCTTCATTAAAAATCATGATAATATTACTAGTACTTATTAATTGGAAAAAAAATCAAAATATCAGTTTATGATTCTTTCAGATTACAGAAAAGCAAAATTCTGTGCGTTGGCTTGGATCTTGTCAAATGTTTATCTGGCTCATATGTATTTGTTTCAGTCTGGATAATACTGTGGGAGGAAGTTTTGGAAACACGTTTCAAGGTTTTAATTACACTCTTATGTATTCTCTAACATTCCTAGGGAAATGCCATTTTTATTATCTGCCAAATAAAGAAAAATGGGTGCAGCTTCTTCTTATTTCCAGGAGAAGTAAACAAGAGGCATTTCAGCAAACACAAAGCTTTACTACCACTTTTCCAAGATCCAATCAAAAAACTGGTGCACTGATGGATTAGAAATGGGTGCCTGACATACACTGTCAGGACAATTGGATTTAACAGCTTTCTCCAAGCACAAAAACAAAACTGTATTTTTAACCGAGACAAAAGCCTATGATGCGTCAAGATGGAGTTCCTTCAAGGAGGAAAAGATGCCTACAATGGCATGTTTGCCAAAGAACTCTGTCTGCAGGCAAAATGGCACTTCAAAATGCCTACCCACATTCTCCTTTCTACACTAATATCCAAGCTTCTGCTCACCAAAATAGAGAACGCCTTCCTTGGGAGTTCCACAGTGTAAGCTTGTAAAATTGTGTTTTGATATATATATACAAAAGAATATAGGACAAAGTAGTAATCTGTTATTAATCTGAAGCAAAACTGTCTAATGCAAATAATTAGTTAAGAGCATTTGTGAATAAATTACAGAGCTTTGCAGGAAGAAAATCTACACATTAGTGAATAAAGTTTAAGGAAAAAAGATTCCAGATAAAGAACCTGGTATTACATATTGTGATTTAGTTATTTTTTTTTCTGGCTGCAAATGCTAATTGACATAGAGTTTGAGGTGCTGTTTGTTTCAACTGTCTTCTGAAAAATCAAAAGACCATTAGACACAGATAGAAGATGATTTCTTTTAAAATCTCGGTCCAATTTTCACACACACACAAAAATTTGTTTTCTTAACCCAACTCCTTTAAATGCATACTTTTAAATACCAGTTCAATCTCAAAACCAAAATCCAACAAAACAAAGGAGAAAATAGGTGAAAAATTGAACTTTCACAGCTAGCATGCAGGAGAACCACACACACCATATGGTTTGGCTCTGGTCCCTCTGGAGTGAAAACCCTTCACCATGATCTGCCTCCAACATCCAGCACACTTAGGGCCACAGATGGTACCTCACATCCAGCCTTCCATCTGCCCTCACACTACAATTCACTTTGGCCTACGTTAGTGGGAAGGATTAGAGTCAGTCATGGTCAGGTTAAGTAACTTCACTCCTCACAAGAGGTAACCACAGGCACTGCACCAGCCAGCAGCTGAGCCCTGCTCAGTGCACGGACAGCTCTGTTCCTCCTCTGGAGCCCTCCACATCCACATCTCAGAGATTCAGAAGCAAATTCATTCTTTAGAGCACTTCACAGCACAGATTTTGAAGCCATTATAAGAGGTTAGTAATTTATGTTCTCTTTCTTTATGCAGAAAGAAGCATAAAAATGATGCCAGAGATAATGATGACTTAACAGAGGTATCAAACCCACTGTTTTCTTACCAGGTTACCTAACACACTTATCTAGGACTGGCATGTACACTTCTGTTAGAACCCCTTGAAAGAAAGCATTCCATCCATGTCCCACTAAGAAAGCACCTCCTCCCATGCTGTCTGCACTTTATAGAACCCCAGCATTTAAGCATATTATTCATTCAGGCTTCAAGATTTGCACTTACTTTAAGCAGGAGTTGGTGTCATAACTGCCACATGCAGGAGGAGGCTGTGTAAGCAGATTTACGGGGGCAGGAAGGAGTGGCAGTCCTGAGTCTATAAGGGAACTCTCGCCTCAACTCACCTCCCTACAGCAACTTGCTCACTCTTATTGCCCTGTTCACACAGAGTTGTATCTCCCCTTATCAGACTGTCAGAATTCACGCTTTCACAAAGAACCCCTCTTGAAGTCCAGTGTGGAAAGCAAACTAGGCAGTGAGACCCTCCGGATGGAGCTCCAACACCAAGTGACCTTCCCAAAGCTAATGTGCACAGGTGCTTGGCACAGCACACTGATTTATCTGCAAATGTATTTCAACATTCCATTAAGTACAATCTGTGGGCTCACGAATGGCATCTGGTTAGACTGTCACATTTGAAATGCTGTATTTATTCATTTGTCTCAGCAGTAAATTTATTTCAGCTTTGCTACTGATACTTACAAATCTGTTCAGACATACTATGCTACAATAGTTTATACAACTGCAATATGCAGGCAAATCCAACAAATGAGCATAAAGCATGCAGCAAAACATTAATATTGAACTCCAAATGGATGATCCTAGCCATTACAGTATTGACACTGTTCCCACTGCCAGTCACTCTCTTTCAGGCATCTGAAATGAGTTTGCAATTTAACTGTCCCCTCTGGTTCAGTCTCATGAAATAAATTCCTTTTCTGAGACAGCTGAAGGGCTCCCAGCAGTGCAAGCAGAAATGAATGTCGCTCATTCAAGGACAAGACTGTTTTTGCCATAGGGAAAAAAGGTGAAGAAAAGAGTTGGCGCAGTGGCAAAGCCTGGAGAAGTTTCCAATGGTGTTGGAAAGTCGTATTTACCTTCACATGCTGCCATCACTCCTTGTTCCCCTGTCTTTCTCTTTGCTGTGCTACATATATCAGGCTACATCACAAAGAAGAAGGCAGTCATCCATAGCTACTTTGCCAGCTCATGCCAAACATAAGACCCGGGCAGTAATAAGTTAAAATCAATTTGTACAAACGACAGTTTGTCTTACCTTAACCCTCAAAATAAATAAATAAAATAAAATAAAATAAAATAAAATAAAATAAAATAAAAATTATTGCATTTCTCTTGATTACTACACAAAGTGAGAAAAAAATGCAAATAAATCTACTTATTATCTGAAACTACAATAATTTGCTTGCTAAATGCTAAGCATATAGAAGAGGGAGAAACATTGACATAGGCACCTTTGTGAATGGTTTAAACTATCTACATTTATCATTTGGGCTTCTTGCCCCTTTATCATCAAATCTTACATTTCTTTGTTAATGATGACTAAAGGAACAGATGATTAAGATTAAAAAAAAATTATGCTATTGTCTTTTTGCCAGAAGCAGATTCATCAGAACACCAAGAATTGTAATAATTTTGCTAAATATCTTGTCCAATAACTATTAAAGAAGTAAAAGATTATGACATAAAAGATTACTGTAACATCCTCCCAGTGCAGTATTCAATAAATTGCAGAGCAAGGCAATTCTGGATAACATGATAAAACTTCTGAGCCAGGGGTTTCTCTCCTGCGTTAGGGGTGCTGTATGTGCTATAGCCTTCATTAGCAAGGATTAATTAATTTGCAACATTTCCAAACAAGATGATGTACCAAGAGACCAGCTTGCCTAAGGAGGGAACTCATGGAAGATCTCAACTGTAAGAAGGCACCACGTATCAGGTGGAGACAATGACAGGTTACAAAGGAGAAGTTTAAAAACACTGCAGGGACTTATCTGGATGGTGTCAGAAAAGCCAAAGCTTAGCTGACACAAAGATGGGGATCAAGTCAGGATTCACCTGAGAGAAATCAACCCACAAAGGTCCGCAGGACACGATGAATTGCACTGAGGGGTGTTGGCACAAACCATCCATCAATGCTGGATGTGGGCTGACATCACATTTAAAACCAAAATAATTTAAATTATTGATTTTTAATCATGATTCAAGGCTGGATTAAAGGCAGTACTTTAACAGTGATGCTTCCCAATGATTTTTCATATCTTAAGGATGAGTAGATGCTTCTGGGCACTTGAAAGCACTACCTGACTTTTAGATGGCCAACATGTTCACTTTTATGAACTAGTTCGGAGAGGAGTTCTCATTAGGTTTTCAATAATGACAGCAATTCATAGAAAAAAATCAGAATTATCACTCCCTTACACTTTGATCACCCACTTATTGTAAAAACTGGCCAAAAATAGAGGCAGCTCTTTATTTGCAGAGACCTCTGCACCAAGCAATGCCTGCAAAGACACAGCCAGCACCTTATCTGTCTGATAAAGGTCTCTCTTCTCTATATATCTGATAAAAGTCTCTCTTCTCATTGCTAATCCATACAGCCAAATCTCCAACAGAAAGAAGTGCTCAAAGAACTGTCCCAGTTTCCTGATAGCAGTAAGGCAAATGAAGTTTCCTCTTCCTAGGCTCAGCACTTCCAACACAGAGGCTGTGCATATCTAAACAGGTCCCTCGTGTAAAGAGAGGTAAGCTTAATTTCTGTTTTACAATGAATTTCCAGTTGCCTTAAGCAACTTCTATTTAGTAACAGTTAGAAATTTCTTTTTTTATGTGTATATATATATATGCATATATATATACACATACACATTTATATAATGATTTGTTAAGACTTGAATAGAAAGTTGCAGTAACAAAATACTAACCTAAAATTATTTCACATATATTTAGAAACAATTATTTTTTTCTCCATGGAAATACAAACACTGCTTTCCAGAGCCTTGGCAAACCTTGAGCATATGCCTCTAAGAATAGGCTGGGATCAGAGTGACCTATCAACCATTCATACCTTCCTGAGACTTGCTGTTTCCTTTGGATTTTTTTATGCTTCCTTCCTTTCCTCTCCTCACCCATCTTCAGCATCTTGTAGTTATTATCAGAACAGAATAGAATAAACCAGAGTTCATTTGTGTGGTTTGTTCTGTTTTAATAATCAGCAACTAGTTCTGGATCTTTTCATTTCCTCATTTCATAATATTACAAGTAGAAAAAGTAGCATTAAAATAGAAGAATAAAAAAAGAGAGAATGTATTCTACCAAATAGAAGAAAAATATGTATTTAAATCTTCAAATATGTTATCAACACTCTGATTGGACAGCTATTATCTTTGTCACCACATCATGTCCTTCTTTAGTTCAAAAGCCAGGCACAAAGACTCCTCTATTTTTTCACAGTATCATTATTGTTTGAGAAGAAAATGCCTAAAAAACTGACAATGACTTATTTAATCCCCTTTCCAGTGGAAGGAATCCTCATCCCACTTTGAGGCTTATGATGGTAATGGATGCCCTGGGTCTGCATTACAGGCCAGTAAGTCAACATCTAAGGTGCAGGATAAGAGAACTCCAACTGGTAAATCAGCCTCAATGAGAGCCCAATTCAAATGCCTGTACACTGATACACAGAGCATGGAGAATAAGCAAGAAGAGTAACAGGTGTGCGTGTGTCTACAAGGTTATGATGTCACTGGCATCACTGAGATGTGGCGGGATGGCTCTCATGACTAGAATGTAGGAATGGACAGGTATGAACTCTTTAGGGAAGACAGGCAGGGGAGAAGGTACTGCCCTCTATATCAACAACCAGCTGGAGTCCACAGAGCTCCACCTGAGGATAGAGGAGGAGCTGACAGAGAGCTTATGGATTAGGGTTAAAAGGAAGGGAGGAGAAGGAGTAATTGTAATGGAGGTCTGCTACAAGCCACCTGACCAAGAAGACAGAGTGGATGAGGCCCTCTATAAACAGATAGGAACAGCTTCACATTCACAAAACATGGTTCTTAAGGGCGACTTCAACCACCCTGGTATATGTTGGAAGAACAACACAGCAAGGCACCAGAAATCAGAGAGGTTGCTGGAATCTGTTGATGATAGCTTCCTTTTCCAAGTGGTACCGGAACCCACGAGAAAAGGTGCTACAATGGACCTTGCCCTCACCAAGGTGAGGGGCTGGTGAGTAATGTGAAGCCCAAAGGCAGCCTTGGCCTCTACCACGCAATGGTAGAGTTCAAGATCTTTAGGGCATTGAAGAGGGTGCACACCAAGCTTGCTACTCCGGACTTCAGGAGAACAGATTTTGACCTCTTAGGAAACTGCTTGGCAGAGTGACATGGGATAAAGCTCTTGAGGGAAGAGGGGCCCAAAAAAGCTGGTCAGTATTCAAGTACCATCTCTTCCAAACCCAGAAGCAATGCGTCCTAAGAAAAAGGAAGGCAGACAAGAATGCTATGAGGCCTGGGTGGATCAACATTATTTACATGGAAACAAATAAACAGCAAGGCCACAGAAACATAATCTCAAATGTTCTATTTATCTATATTTTGTCAGCTGTATATTTCATAAAAGTGAATTGAATGCTCTACTATCACATTTTAATCCTGAATTCTTCCTGTTTATGATAACTTCCTCCACTTTTAATGAACACAGGACCTGTTAATTGCCACAACTTTTCAAAGAAAAAATATGCATTAACTTAGTTTTGGAGCTTGCACATCAGAACAATAGGGTGAAATCCATTGAGACTTATGAAAAACTTCCCATTTTACTTTAATGCCTAACCTCTAGAACTTTGTATTTTTAATTGAATGAATAATTTTCACCTACAAAATTATCTTTCAATTCCTTTTTTTCTAGACATTACAAATACCATTAATTAAATCACCCAAAGAAGTTTGCAAAAAAACCACCATTTTACTGCTGATTCATATGATTATATTCAAGCTTTTATTCAAAATTGCTGATTTACTAATCTTTGCCAGACAAATTCTTGAGTTTTCTGCAGCGTTTTTAAAATCAAGCTTCATTTCAACATTTCTAAAGGAAAACATTTTGAAACCTGTGACTGTTGTCACAATATGAATGATCTACCTATAAAAATTTCATTACGACTTCTGAAGAATCAGCTTTCTGAAATGAAGATGTTTTCTGCTTTTTGCAAGTTTAGCAAACAGACACACATTTTAAATAGGTGTCTTATTAAAGAATGAGGCTGTTTACTTTCCTGCCTACAGTGGTCATCATATAAGAGTGGGCAGTCTTTATGTCAACAGTATTCACCTGCTCATTTACTTTATCTTGTTTTTCACTCACCACTTTCTTTTTTTTTTGTTTCCCCTACTCTAGTCTATTTAAAAGTTAAAGCCAGAGAACATTGAAATCAAATCCCTCTCATTTTACTTCTCTCATATTCCAATCAACAACCAGAACATTATGATATATAGTGGTACCTGGAAAACAGCCTGCACCATTGCTATAAACATTATACAATGGGAGCTAAGAGAAAAAAATATACCAGAAATGAAGATGTGAATAGCATAAACAAATGAGTAACCTCGTTCTTTAGACATGAAGAACATGGCTCTGGTCCCTCACACAGAATCACACACAGAATCACAGAATGGCCAGGGTTGGAAGGGACCTCAAGGATCATGAATCTCCAACCCTCCTGCCACATGCAGGGACACCAACCTCCACATTTAATACTAGACATTTAATACTAGAACCAGGCTGCCCAGGGCCCATCCAATCTGGCCATGAACACCTCCAGGGCAGCCTGTTCCAGCACCTCACCACTCTCATAGTAAAGAATTTCCCCCTGACATCCAACCTAAATCTTTCCTCCATAGAACTCTGAGCAAAAAAAAATACCCATAATGTTTTTTACAAATCCATCTTGCCTCCTCCAACTTGACCTACTAATACTCATGAAAAGAACAAGTCCCAAGGGCATTATTCTGAACTGATGGACACTTTGCTCCATCACCTGCTCTCCCTTTAAAGGATATGCTTCCAGCAACGATTCATTTGGAGTAACTGGCCTCAGAAGCCTCAGTGTGGGCAGGAAGACCCAAATTTTAGAAATTTTATATAGAATTCTTCTTGGACCCAAGCTAAGCAATGGTATTTGAGGAAACTGTTCCTTTATCACTTATTCATTTAATAAAGAGTGTAGGTGAAACATGTTAAAAATAGGACTGCGTTTGTTTGAAGGTTTTTTTTTTCAGTTTTAAAATTTAACCCATATTAGTTTCCTTCTGCCACAAGTTGTCCAGTGATCAGTTAAATATCCTACCTGAAGAAGGTACTTATAAGAGCCAGTGATTTAACAGATCTCTGTAGGACATGGTCAGGCTACTCAAAACAACATAGAGGAGCTGACTCTTTCCTCTGAGGAGGAAAGAAAAAGCAACAAAGAATCAGAAAGTACCTTGACAGGAGAATGAATATTCATTCTCTCAGTCTCAGTCTCTTTCCTGGCATGATGGCTGCAAATGGAAGCAGCCTGTCTCCATGGGGAAAGAGGGTTCTAGCCAAGGAACTGGCGGGACTTACTGACAGGTGTTTAAACTAGGTATGAAGGGGGAAGGGGACAAAATGAGGACCGCTGGGACTGAGGGGGCAATTCGATGCTCCAAACAGAACTTGATGGGTGGAGACAGTGGAGTTCAAAGGCTTGGAGAGGGGTGGGGGGATGCTGCTTCTCTTAAGTGTCTGTATACTAATGTGCGTAGCATGGGGAATAAACAGGAAGAGCTGGAGTTCTGCGTGCAGGCAGTAACTGTTACAGCTTTAATGCTTCTGCTGGAACTCTGACATCTAAGAGCATTACTCATAATTGTCCACATGCTTACATGGTATATAAGGAACCAAGCTCCTTTTATGTGATCAGACACCCTCGTTGCCTATCCTCAAATGTTTTCCATGTTAGAAATGGTTTTCTTCTTACTCCAAACTCTACCATAACACTTTTGTAATGCTTTTACATGGAAGAAAAAGAATTCTGTGTAAATACATTTTGTACAGCAGTATGGACTTGCACAGGATAAAATGCAATATTAGATATCAAGCACAAGATATTACTGTATTATAATCCCATTTTTAATTTCCAGGTAGTATTACAATCACTGCTGTCATCTTTGAAAGTATCAATTACTCAAAGTAGAAGTAGTACTTACTGGTAGCATTTCAAATAAAAGCATAAAATCCTGGCATGTCAAGTGAGCATGCTTCCAGTTGGAGCTCATCTGAGATGAGAGTTAAGCATGGTACTGATGTCTATCCTGTAGCTCTTTAGATAATCATTATTTAACTTCCCACAAGGAAAAAGCAGTGAGAACAACACACGTATTTTTTCTCTACCAGTTACTGCTGAGTCAATCTCCATTTTGTTCTCAAGTAAACATCTAAAAGATGCAAAATTTCAGATAAAATCATGAAATAAACTCTAAAGCAGGTAGTATATAGTTACTTAGCTTCATAATATAAAAATAGAAAATTAAACACAACAAGACTTTTTCATCATATGAAGCACTAGTAACCAAAAGTTTGATATCAACATAAAATGCCATGTCAAAGTAGACACAGAATGCAGACGCTGGCTACAGTTTAACTATTACAGTGTGTAACAGAAAAGGCTCCCTTGAAGTTCTCTACAGCCAGAGAAAAAGCTTTATAATAAAACCACATCCCAAGCCAATTCAGGCAATTTCTGATGGTGATACCATAGGAGCACATTGCTTATTGTGACATCCTGGACAGATGGGAAAAAAGCCCAAAAGAGGAATTGGTTTTTCCACTAGACACAGGTGCTGTAACAAACCTAAAATCTCATTTCTTATGAGTGGATTCAGGATTCTGAATTGTCATCTCTATTTTTTTTTTGCCCTTTGCAGACTCTGAAGCTATTCTGATGCTGCTTAATGTTTTCTCATACTGCCAAGCCCAATATCCACATCTCAGACAAGCCAATCTTGCCAGCTCCCATTTCTCAGCTAAGTGCCAAACATCAAGTAAGGCTGCAGAGAAGTACCATCTCTTTTTAAACAAATGTCTAAGAAAATATGTAGATGGGGCATATGAACAAAGTGATTCCCCAGTTGAGTTCCCTGATGACCTAGGCTGTGTGTCAGAAGCTGACATGGCACTGGCAAGTGCAACAGAAATGAATTTATGCCACATATCTACTATACAACATTGCATGTAAGCACCTACAGTTGCTTACATGTAAGCTAGTAAGCTAGAACATACAAGTCCCATGCAGAACTGAGTGCTAGTCCTACTGAGAAGATATACTGCTTCCAGAGTGTGCTGCTTCTGGGGCTGACTGCCTCTGCCACTGCAGTTTCCAATATGAATTTGAGTCATTTCAAATTAAAGACAAGTAACATTTGTTGGTTTTGATTATCAAAGCTCTAATCATTATCACGCTTAATTATTCACTGTATATAACAAACTGAATTTTGTAATCCCACCTAGTGTACTTTTCATCATCTTTTTTTGTATATTGTTATTAATGAGACTTTTTTTCTGCTTGAAAAACATAAGGACTGTGTCCTTTCCTTGGTCATAGCATGGCACTTGGTGCACAGCTTCAACCAGTTATTTCAATGACAAAGTCTCATCCATCCCTTCCATTCATGCAAGAATTTATCAAGTACATCCATCTGAGCCAATCATACAGCCATTCATGAGCATCTTCCTTTTCAGGGTGAACTGCAATGTTTTGCTGAGGCAGGGAAAAGAAAATGACATGAAAAGAAAATAAAACATTCATGTGAAAATTTAACATTGCAAGGATGTAATCCATTAAAAAATGCTACACATTTTTTCATAATTTTATTAACAATAGTTTCATGCTGGTTGCTCTGACATCTTAAAGCAATATATCTCTATGATGACAACAGATCTTCAAAGCCCTCACTCTCCTGCAGGCTAGTGAAGACATTATAATTAAGTCACAGAGGACTTAATTCTCAGGCCCATATGTGTACCTCAAGACTCAGTAAATTTTTTTTGCCATTATACATGGTGAGGGTGGAGAAAATGAAACAAAACTTAGAAAACTGCTAATTTTGACATATGACAAATGAGAATAAACAACAAACTACCACTTCCAAGCCACTTCATCTCCACTTCTTTATAAAAGAGTAGAGACGCTCCAAAGCATGTTGCAAGGATCAGCTTGTTGAGTCACTGATCATGAATAACACTGAGGTATCATTAATATTTTACCTTCTATGCTTATTTGAAGCACTAGGATAGAAAATGCCTGGAGTGACTAATTCCAGCTATGAAATAAGTTTTAAGAAAGAATTCAAAGCAATGATTCACTTTTACTGAAAAGAAAAAGAAGCACTAGGATGCCAGTATACAAACTAGCAGAAAAGTTATACTTTGAAGCTCCTGAGTATTTCCTTTATTGCTAATTTCTTTCAATATGCAATGATAAAGCTCTTGAATATTTTCAAGAAATGCTTTCACTATCTTTATATTTTACAGTAGTCTTCAAAGGCTTACTTTCCATGTGCTTATAACATTGATTTTGAAAGAAAAAAAATTCAGAGAAAAACTATATATTTGTCTCTCTGATCAGCACCATATATATGCATTTTTCCTCATTTAGGAAGTAATTCTGAAAATGAAGGGTTTTTTTAATCAGAATTCTGTATTCAGGTCTAGTAGCAATTGTCTTGCTAAAACCAACCCAACCTTTGCAACAGACATCATGCTGGAGCTCACATCAAGAGACTGACAGTTGATTTCTGATTTTTTTTCATTCAGTATACATTAGGTGTGATATATTTATATTCAAATGTTAAGTGCTTTCTCACGTTAACCTAGCAATACAGATGGGTAACCTTTTCCACTCACTTTTACAAAAGCTTGCACAAGACTGCAGTCAGTCTGAGATGCTGACTGGGAATGCAGTGTGCCCCATACCCAGTACTGCTGTTAGAGGAAGGCAATCACTCTGAGTCTCTGCCACTCCTCCATTTGGTTAAGATCTTACCTAAATATCTGTTGTCATTTCAGTCATATCCAGACTTCCACATGCATGCGATGCATAGATGTGTGTGTCAGTGATCCAGTGAGCTCTAGATACAGACAGAGCCCATAGCAAAAGAATCACTAGACAACACTGCCTCTACTAGAGCTGCAGTTGAGTTCCTTGCTGGCCTAATTTTTCATGAGGCAAAAGACTAAAAAAAAAATAAAAATAAAAATAAAAAATAAAACACCCACAAAGATGTACCTATGTATGTTTAACTGACTCATCTTCTTGCCCTTTAGTCAGTTTTTTCCATGTGCCAACATTACTGCTTCAAACTTTTCACTCATCTTTTTGCTCTACTATTTAGATCATTTTCTTCTAGAAGCTTATTTTGAGGACAGCAAATCCAAGGAGAAACAAAATCATGTAGACGACAGCTGGGCTGTTGTTCCCTTTTCCTCTTTTGACCTTGATTGAATTTGAAAGCAATACAGCAAAGCAGAAGTGGCATCAGTACGTAAGTTGCAGAGACTGGTAGCATCAGTGTCTCTTAATGCTTTGCCCCATGTTTTATATAGAGTCCTGAGGAGAAACACAAACACTTCCAGTATTTTTGACAGTACTTTTCAGTTTCCTTTCCTCACGGAATTACTTTGTTCCCCAGTCATCTTCATTTCCTTGCTTAGCAGCATGTTTGCAAGCTCTTTAAACTTAAAGCAGGTATCTGAAAACAACTTGGAATTGTATCTAAGTGACTTTCAAAACTATATTAAATAACATCATAAGGACTCCCTACGAGTTAAGTACTTGCTAGACTTCACATGACTTCGTAAGAAAGGGAAGATCATTTGTGATGAATCTCAGTGGAATGAGGGAGCAGTAAGAAAGTTGGGCTTTCCTTTCCCTAAAGCTATGGGATAATGCAAGAACTACAGCTTGACTCAGCAGCACAATAATAAGAACAGATACAGACGTAGAAGATCAATCAGTATTAAGCAGGACTCTTATGCCTGGGACTTTATGAAGCAATTTCTTCAGACTTAATTTTCTGCTATACCAAGAAATAATAATAATTTAAAAAACAAAACAAAACAAAACAATACAACAATAAAAAAGGAGACTCATTTCACTGAGTGCTCTAAAACAGAGGTTATCTCTGTTGATTTGTTGTAAACTGGCTTCCAAAAACAGACTGGTACATTCTGTGAAAATTTATTTTCTGTTAAAAGTAAATGAGTTTTCAAGAATTTTTGAAATGTAAGCTATAATCAGCCACCAAAAGGATAATGAAGCTGCAAAATACTGGAAAAGAGTAACAGAGAGAAACCAAACCAAACCAAAATTAAAGGAGGATATCTGCTGTATCAGTATGTAAGACTTACTACCACAATGAATCCTTTATCCCCCGATTACATTTCTTTCATTGTTTTTTTCTTTCCATTATTATGATTTGACCCTTATTAATGATTTAATTTTTTCCAAATATCAGCCCTTTTTCAAAAGCTCTGCACTAGAAAACAGAAGCCTTTCATCTCTAAGTCCCATACCAAAACCAGCCCAGCACAAAATCCCTTCTGAGCCATGTGCTTTAGCTCCTGGCACAACACGGTTTTGCCCCAGAATTGCTTTAACTCTTTCTACCATATTTGTTTCCTTTAATTAATGACCAATTACTGCTGTACAATTCCCAACTTTTAATTCTAGTAGAGAAAAAAGCAAAACAAAACAAACAACAGAAAAAAAAAAAAAAAACAACCCTAGATCCTACATGCTTTTACCAACTTTAATTTTAGAAAGCTTATAACTTTATCTTCTCTTTCCCTACGAAGATAGTTTGAGGGAGCTGAGCCTCAATGCAGCCTTCCAGTATGTAAAGGAAGCCTAGAAACAAGATGGGAGAAAACTCTCTGAAAGGCTTGATAACAGCTGGACAAGAGGAAATGGTTTTAAGTTGAAGGAGGGAAGATTTAGGTTGGATGTCAAGGGGAAGTTCTTTACAGAGAGAGTGATGAGGTGCTGGAACAGGCTGCCCAGAGAGGTTGTGGATGCTTTGACCCTGGAGGTGTTCAAGGCCAGGTTGGATGCGGCCTTGGGCAGCCTGGTCTAGTATTAAATGGGGAGGTTGATGGACCTGTCTACGGCAGGGGATGTGGAATCTCTTCTAACCCAAACCCTTCTATGATTCTATGATTCTTAGAAAAGTCTATGCATTCAATTTTAAAATCCAGAATGTCTTTATCTAGAATAGACACATTGCAGGAGTGCAAGGACCAGGGTAGTACCTGCTGCTTACACAAATATTTGACCTACTGACTCAGGCTTTAATTAAAGAACAAATGGAGCACACAAACAGCCAAAATCTATGTCATGGAAAGAATTTAGAAGTTCTTAATAAACAGCTGAGGTCCCAAGCAGAATCTCAACAGAAGTCTATGTCATGTACCTATCAAAGTGACTGAGGATCTTATCTAAGTTGTCAGACTGCAAACAAACTTACAACTTTTCACCAGGAAACACAGATAAAACAGTTATTCTTATAGACTCAGTCACGGATGCCTTAAATCTTTAAGTAGGACATAAAAGTTGCAGTAGGCTTCTAACACAGCAGCCTGATTTCTGAAGGCCAACACATCCACTTCAGCTACAAGTGAGCAACAACATCTTTGTTGCCTGCTATAAGAAACTAAAAATAAATGCTCTACTGCAAGGTACAAACTGGCACTGCAGATGAAATTTTTCTGTATAGTTCTCCAATGTAAAAAAATACAAAGCAATGTAAGGGTAAGGAGTGAAGTAAAACTTCACATTTTAGCAAACAGAAATGAAGTAGCTTAATAGCTTGCTCTATTTTATCTACTGCCTCAGATAAGGCTCTCTTTATTTCTCTTTATCATGTCAAAGTGAGTAAATAAATGTAAGCTTTTCTTGCAGTCTTATTACTAAATTAAGCACATAAAATGACTTTTAAGTAAAATTAAGCATCATTTTGTTTCTAGCTCCTTCTCTACTTGAAAACTTACATTTTCAGGAGAAAATGTGATAAAAAGCCATAGCTGAATTTCCTCCCCAGGCAATATACAATCAAAAAAAGATGCAAAGACAAAACATCTGAGCAGGAGTTGCAGGAACAGCAAAATGATGCACACAGAGAGACAGTTAAACACTGAATCATACAGTCCTATAACTGCTTAAATGACTTTCTGCTGAAATTTTCCTTTAGGTTGGTAAAGAAACATATTTCACTTTTCCATCGGAACAGACAACTTTTAATACATGTACACTTCTCACTCTCACTTAAGTGCATTAAGACAAACACAAAGATGCATCACTATGAGTAGCTGAAACAGCAGTGCACTGACTGATTTTTGGCCTTAACTCTGCTTTTTCAGGAGTCCTAAATTAGTTGCACTTACAGAAATGGAGATGGAAAAAGGTGAAACACAAAAGAGAGCAATGATTCTCAGGGAAGGAAAATATTAGAGTAATAATGAGTGCAATAATGAGACAGTGATGATTAATATTTGGACATCTAAAATATAAACTTATGGCAGGAGTTTGCTATGCTAAGTGCCACATAAAAACACAATCAATTTTATTTCACACAGATGACTTCCTTCCAGCAAATCTCTTTTGCCTTCAGGTGAAAGAGAATCTCTTTTGACTTCAGCACGTTTTTCTTGTAAAGAGACACCAGCAGAGAAACACAGGCAGACTGCAAGAAGAAGATAATTATATTTTTAATGCTATCATTGAATAAACTTGACACAGATTTTTTATAATCACATATTTGCAGCTAAAATGAGATGCAGTAGATGCACAAACACAGTTGCTTACACTTCAATGCTAAGCAGTCTCACATTTTGTTAGACTTGCATGATAGCATCAGAAATAAAAAGGCAATCTAGGTCTACATTATCGTTCAGCTGCCCATAAAATCATACATTAAAAATGAAACCTTTCAGATATGATGCTGACAAGGATCCAAAACAATTTTGTTTCTCCATCCAAGCACGCATAAATCAATCTCAACAAAATCTTTTCCTGTATAATACTACAGCTTAAAATGGTATAAAACAAAAACTAGCACAGTCTGAAATTTAGTGGTGCTGGTAGAGCCATACTTTTAGAAAATATTTCTGTTAGTTAAATATACAGGAGCAGCCTGAAATGCCTGACAAGCTGTAATCAGCACGTTAGCACTGCTTAGTTATGTCTTAACTACGAGGAACACAACATGCAATGTAGCAGTTGCAGTTTGGTGACACTCAACAACAATACAAATAACCTCAATTTTTACATTGGAGATGTTGGTAAAGTAAAAATAGTACAGCAGAACATAGAAGTTCCAGCTGCTACTCAAGCTTCTACCAAAGTACATCATACACACAGGATAAAAAAAAGAACAACCGCTATTAATGTAAAGCACAGGAAGACTGGAGCACTACAGAAGACTGTAGTTTTCATTTTCCTTTAAAATTTAATTAAATACTGAGTTATCAGTTTGAGAATCACCTTAAAAATGAGATCTAGGTGTTTTCTTCTCTGCAAAATGCCTGGAATTTCAACAGAAGTAACTGCCCACCCTGCACCCTAGACAAAGTCTTACCAAAGAGCATTTGCTAATACACCAACCCCATGCTGTCACATACACTCAATGGAGATTTGCCTCTCCCCATTTAGGAATCAGGTGCAATCTTCTTGTTTTCCTGACAGACACATATTCAGAAGTACCAAAAGCTTTGTAATTAATGCTATTAAATACTTACACTTTTATCAAATGAATAAATAAAAATAATACAAACTAATTGAAAGCCTTCATGATCGTGTATATTTTTGTGAAGACATTCTGAATCAAACATTTTAAAGTACTTGATATTAACTATTTTTTATTTAAGAAAGCTCACATTACCTCACCACATTCTTACAGAGAACTGTTTATGTTTCAGTTCTAACAAAAGAAGTAAGGGGTGGGATGTACAGCCATACAGATTGGAATACAGTAGCAATATAGTACAACTAGAGTACACTCAGCAGTTTGCACTTACAGTTGTTGGAATGGGTATTTTAAGTAAAAAAATCCAAGTATCAGCATCTTTGGAAGAAATTTATTTACAATTCAGTACAGACACTGAACTGCACTAATGGTAACCAAAATGAATGCAGCATTTCAGCGCGGGTATTCAAAAACACATGCTCAAAAACAGTCCATATTAAATCTCCACGTACTGCTATGTGTCTGCTAAGTAAGCAGGGTGTTTCCCTCATCACAGGATCACCTGCAGTTGCATCAGACAAACCAAAGAATAAACCTCACTTGCACCCTGCACAAAAACACCACTTTCTTAAATCTGAACATCAGAGTCAAAACTAAGTACCACGTAAGCAACTGCTTCATAGAGATGAGCTGAAATTGACAGTGCCTTCTATGTATTAACATAAAGATAACCGAAGATAAATCTCTGAATGACAACATTTAGCCTCAGTAATAGACACAGAGCTGTATGTCTTGAAGAAAAAAAACACCCTCAGGGATTTGGAACACACAAGGGTAGAAGTAGAATTGAAATAGGGAAGAAAGGTCTCATCGAGATCTAAACTTTCTCAAACATAAGCACTTTTAATATTTGAAATTTTTAGATTTGGATTACTTAAAGAAGACCAAATTTTAAGATATATTTTCCCAGCTCTGGATAGCTGAATTTTCTGCTGCAGCCAAGAAGTGAATAGGACATTAAGGTATTTCAGATCCCATTCAGCATTAATAAAATTGATATTCAAACACTGAAATACATTTCTTGTATCCATGTTACAAAAAGATAATGAAAAACTAGAGAAAAAAATTGGAAGAAGTTTGCTGTCAAGCAGATCAGAAGGCAGAACAGATGATAGGAACAATTTGAGAAGTGACCTGATTAACCTATACTAGGAGAAAATAGAGTATACTTTGATTTTAGTGGAGGATAATGATTCAAAACTTGGGGCCTAGAAGTCAAACATAGATGGAAAGTGAAATATAAGGCTTGATAAACTTATTTATTTTGGTTCAGAAGCCTCTGCTGAAAATAAAAGCATACTGCATTTTACCCAGACAAACTTTTGTGACTTGGATTTGGATTAAAATATCGATCCATTTCATTCAATGTGAGACATTTCAGTAAATGAGCAAAACTCTTTTTGAAAATAAAAAATCCTACCTATTTTAGCTGTACCAATGACAGATGAAGCGTCTCTAAACTGTAAGAGCTCTTAGAATCATAGAATGGTTTGTGTTGGAAGGGACCTTTAAGATCATCCAGTTCCAACCCCCTGCTATAGGCAGGGACAATTCTCTCTAGACCAGGTTGCTCAAAGCTCCATCCAGTATGGCCTTGAATGCTTCCAGGGAGGGGACATCCACAAGCTCACTGGGCAACTTGTTCCAGTGTGTCACCACTCTCACAGTAAGGAATTTCTTCTTAATATCTAGTCTACATATATTGTCTTCCAGTTCAAAGCCATTTCCCCTCATGCTGTCGCTACCTGCCCTTATAAAACGTCCCTCCCCAGCTTTCCTGTAGGCCCCTTTCATGTACTTTATAGCCACAGAAAGGTCCCCTCAGAGCATTCTCTTCTCCAGGCTGAAGAGCCCCAATTCTATCAGCCTGTTCTCATAGGGAAGGTGCTCCAGCCTTGATTTTGTGTAGATGATCCAGCCAGATCGTGTTCACTGCCCTCCTCTAGAGATGCTCCAACAAATCCATGTCCTTCTTGTGTTGAGGGCTCCAGAACTGAACACAAAGCAAAGAATCACACTAGAGCAAAGACAGTATGTGGCACCCTTTTATTCTACAAACGCATCCTCAATCCATGACTGAGGCTCTAGTTTTGAGTTTCACACCACTTCTGTGGTCTGCTCCAGTTATCTGTAAATGTAATTATAAATATTACAAGCATAATATGGAGGAATTAATGCTATTGATTTCTCTGTCCCATAGGTCTGTTTATGAGGGTGGGAGCTCTTACAGGGGATTTTTAGTATAAACACTTTTCACAATCTTTGGCAACCAGAAGATTATGTAGGGATAGGTAATGGGTACAACATCATACAAATGTATATTTGTATAAAGAACATGCAATACGATCTTTAGATCACAGGAAGAATCAAGGCTTTAGAGGTAACCTTGATTTCATGATTTCTTGGCTTTAGAGCTTCACAGCAAAAGCAGAGAATTGTTCCGGATAGCATGAGCTGAAACTAGATTTGAATAGAATCACAGAATCATACAAAACTTCATTTTATGTACTTAATATATTCAACTTCTTTTGTTTAATAACTGCAACTTCTCCAGACAGAAATCTATCAGTTTCTCAGCATTTACACTTTTGTGGTCATACAAAAACCTTTGGCACTATACATGTTTTTTATCTTTCATGCAGACAGAATCACAGAATCACAGAATCACAGAATTGTAGAGGTTGGAAGGGACCTCTAGAGATCATCGAGACCAACCCCCCTGCCAAAGCAGGTTCCCTACACCAGGTCGCACAGGTAGGCGTCCAGGCGAGACTTGAATATCTCCAGAGAAGGAGACTCCACAACCTCCCTGGGCAGCCTGTTCCAGTGCTCTGTCACCTCACCGTGAAGAAGTTCTTACGCACATTCGTGCGAAACTTCCTGTGCTGCAGCTTATGTCCGTTTCCCCTCATCCTGTCTCCACGTACCACTGAAAAGAGACTGGCCTCACCGCTATGGCCGCCACACCTCAGATATTTATAAACCTGGATCAGGTCCCCTCTCAGTCTTCTTTTCTCAAGGCTAAACAGACCCAGTTCACTTAGCCTTTCTTCATAGGGGAGATGCTCCAGGCCCTTCACCATCTTTGTGGCCCTCCGCTGGACTCTTTCCAAGAGATCTCTGTCTTTTTTGTACTGGGGAGCCCAGAACTGGACACAGTACTCCAGATGAGGCCTTACCAGGGCAGAGTAGAGGGGGAGGATCACCTCCCTCGACCTGCTGGACACGCTCTTCTTAATGCACCCCAGAATGCCATTGGCCTTCTTGGCCACGAGGGCACACTGCTGGCTCATGGTCAACCTGTCGTCCACCAGGACGCCCAGGTCCCTCTCTGCAGAGCTCCTCTCCAGCAGCTCATCCCCCAGCCTGTATTGGTGCATGCAATTATTCCTCCCTAGGTGTAAGACCCTACACTTGCTTTTGTTGAACCTCATCCCGTTTCTTACTGCCCAGCTCTCCAGCCTGTCCAGGTCTCGCTGAATGGCAGCACAGCCTTCAGGCGTGTCAGCCAATCCTCCCAACTTCGTATCATCAGCAAACTTGCTGAGGGTGGCCACTATCCCCTCATCAAGGTCATTGATGAAGATGTTGAACAAGACCGAACCCAGCACAGACCCCTGGGGGACACCACTGGTTACAGGTCTCCAGCCAGACTCTGCACCACCAACGACGACCCTCTGCGCTCTGCCAGTCAGCCAGTTCTCAACCCACCTCACTGTCCACTCATCTATCCCACACTTCCTCAGCTTTGTTATAAGGATGTCGTGGGAGACAGTATCAAACGCCTTTCTAAAATCAAGGTAGACTACATCTACCGCTCTTCCCCCATCCACCCAGCATGTGACAGCATCATAGAAGGCCACCAAGTTGGTCGAGCACGACCTCCCCTTGGTGAACCCATGCTGACTACTCCTGATAACCTCCTTTTCTCCCAGTTGTCTGGAGATGGTATCCAGCACAAGCTGTTCCATCACCTTTCCAGGGACAGAGGTGAGGCTGACAGGCCTATAATTACCCAAATCTTCCTTCTTGCCCTTTTTGAAGACCGGAGTGACATTGGCTATCCTCCAGTCTTCAGGGACCTCCCCTGTTGTCCAAGACCTCTCAAAAATGATGGAGAGCGGTTCGGCAATGACCTCCGCCAGCTCTCTCAGCACACGTGGATGCACCCCATCAGGTCCCATGGACTTGTGGACCTTAGTACTGCCTAGGCGCTCACGCACGTCCTCTTTTCTGACTAAAGGGAAGTCTCCCATTCCCCAGATCCTCTCCCTAACCTCCAGGGTGTGGGATTCCTGCGGGAGAGCCTTTTCACTGAAGATGGAAGTAAAGAAGGCATTCAGTATCTCTGCCTTCTCAGCATCCCCCGTTACGAGGACCCCCCCCTCACTTAGTAAGGGGCCCACATTCTCTCTAGTTTTCCTTTTGCTATTAACATACTTGAAGAAGCCATTAACATACTTGAAGAAGCCAAGACGTTTTTAGTCAACAGAAAAAAAGGCCAAGCAACAGCACTAACACGAAAAATATTATTTCCTCATTTCATTGGACAGCGTTTTGGTAAATGTTCATTATCTAGATGACGGAATTAATTAAAATGCAAAATATTTAATATAGTTTTCATTTTCCCTCCTAAACAAAAACCTGAAGTCCCAAACCACAGTTTCAACTTGAAGAAGCATACGCATTGACAAGTTGCCTTCTGCTTACACTGGCTTTAAAAAACTTCCTAGACATCATCAAAAAGCATAACAGTACTTGTTTCATGGAAGCAGTTTAAAAAAGCAAAATTTCCAAGTAGCTTTTTTAATCTATTAAAGGCAGTCAATTTAGAAGAAGCACAGGGAGTAGGAAGCAATGAGAAATTCAAATTTACTCACTGCCCTTAAAAAAAAAAAAAAAAAAGCCACAACCTTGTGCTTTACTTGCTACAAGTCATTACTCCTTCAAACGTTTCAATCAATATTTGAGATTCTTTTCTCTGAATTGGATTAGTGGAGCAATTTGTTTGCCAACTTTTACAGCAATTACCTTGCAAACTGTCAGAGCAATGGAAATGCTGTTACAGCTATGTATTGCACCAACAATCAAGGTTGGGCATATCATTGAAATGTCTGATTTCTGCAGCTGAGGTCAAGGTTTCTGTTTACAGCATAGCTTCAAGCGTTCCTTCAGTGATGTTAATTCTGCAGCTGACCCACAAAATCCTGACGGTTCATCATGCAAAATTAAGAGCTGAAGTCTAGAAGGCACAGCCAACTGTGCTTAGAGACAAAATTATGGACTGAAAAAATGCTGTGATGCCATGTCCTGTTCTTGAGGTCTTAATTCTCTGCTTTCATTTAGGAAGACAGTGAGGACTATTGCTAACTACAGACAGGAATTTCAAGGAGCTGCCACTTCAGTCAGCCACAATCCTTCATCCCTTTTTTTCCCCTCAATCTAGCCATCACACACTGGGCAGTCAATGCACTGCATGGGGCTGCAGTGACCATCAAAACAGCACCACAATTGTACTCCACTTCTAGGGACTGTAAATAAATTCTTTCTGACCTATGATTGAGTACATTTAAGAATTGCCAGTGCAATTTAGGTTTCCTGTGGAAAAAGGATCAGTAACAGCCATACACAAAAAAGCCTTCAAAGTGCCACCAGATATTTGCAACAGGTTTTGCCTTCCATAAGTTACTTGAGAAGTGAGCAAGGGAAACCAGTGGTTTGCTGCTGATCTGAGTGCAAGAGAAATGAAATTTCCGCTGCATTTTCCAATGTATATGGAAGCCTCCTGAAGGACTCAATTTAAATTGATGTTGTGATAATTAATATGCAAATAACACACATCTGTTTCCTGAGGATGACAATATTTTTTTCTCAGTAGGAATATATTGGATACGAAGCACACTGCATATATTTCTATTCATCATTTCCTTCTTTCACAAAAGCAATCCAAGAATCATCTCTGCTTTCAGAAGCATTTCTACTGCCAAAGACAAGCCTTGGTATGCATCACCTGCTTCCCTTTCCTTTTTCTTATTTGCTCCATTTGTACCAACTCACAGAACTTTCAAGAATCAGTTTTCATTGCATTAGAGGAGTAGAAGAAGGTACAAAAATTATTTAGCTTTGACTATTTTACTTGTGAGGGTTTTTTGTTGTTTTTTTTTTTGTTTTGTTTTGTTTTGTTTTTTTCTTCACTGAAGAGCTGACCAGGATTTCTTTGATGTCATAAGCCTCTTTTTCCTTCACAATAAAGCAGATATGCTTAAGAATCATGAGTGATTATTAATTTAAAAAAAAAAAAAAAACCTCAGAAGATTTTCAGGTTCACATGCTGACTTAAGAAACCTGAATTTCTGAGATGCAGTGATGATGCCGTGATTTTAATAGTCATAACGTGGTTATTGCTACAAATTCATTTCAAGCCTAAATGCAATGAAGCATCTCAAAACACTCATAAATCAGAAAAAACTCTTCCAAATTGTGTATGATATAGGTGATGCTGATGAAGACTTTCATGGCACTAATAAGGAAAATTCACGGTACAGTGAAATATCACAAGACCATTTAGAAAGAAAGTTTCTGGAAGAGTGAGATGAGTTTAATTCCCTCAACAGAATTGCTGGCAAACTCCCTGAACTCTGTTCCCCTTCATAATCCATCCTGCTCCTGAGCTCCCAGCATAGCCCTGTCTGGGCACATTACCACACATCTCACTCTCTGCTTCCCCTTCTTTTGTTCTCATCAAGAGCAATCAGGATATAAACCATCACCATGCTTATGTTTTAGAACCAAATTTTGTTTTCCTAGGTGTTCAAACAACACCTTGTGCATTACTTCAATTCCTTGGCTGAATCAAATCATTTCCTCTAAAGAGTTCTTTAGACAGTGTATAATCACAGGTATTTTCATTATTCCATTACTATATTTAATCCCAGTGTTCATTTCAGATCAATCTGCATGAATATGAATGCAAAACAGATGGTTTTGTACAGCATGACATTTCGGGGCAATTTTGTGGCAATGGAGTAATCAACATCATTATATATTTCAACAGACGCTATTTTCTGACAGCATTTTTTTTAACTTGCAACATCAATAATATTTTATGAATGCTTTAACTGCCGCGTGAGTTGTGTTTACCTAACTGATGCCTGTAAGGTGCTCTAAGGACATTATGCACAGATGTGATGCATGAAGATCCATTTTCTATGTTGGAAATGTCTTTGGAAAGTAATTTCATGGCATTACTTCAGAAATAATTATGGAGAACTTGGTGATCAGTGACTGTGGCACTCCAACACATACACCTTTAACCAGAGGAGCCATCCTCTTGGTTAAAAAATAAGAGAGAAAAGAGCAGAACTGATCTGCAGGAAATGAACAGTGATAAGATCTGTACAAACTAAAAAACACAGTGTGAAGGGAATGAAGTTTTGCATGCCTGAGGGGAGATTCTTGCATAAAGTTTAACTGGGCTGAGTTTGAAAGGTTGAATCATACTCAGTAAGCAACTATAAATACTACTTATCTCACCATCAGATATTTCAAAAGCATGAAACGTGCTTCTGAAAATTACCTGGAAACGTTTTAGATGTATTTTAAGAATTATGTCTCTTTTCGTATACTATTATGTATTTCACTTTAGTCATTATTATTTCTTTCACAATCTTTTTTTCTGCAATCATGACTTCCCTAAGTAAACATGAGATCACAGCCTTTGAGGCAGAAGTGAGCCCCTCTGGATTTGAAGTTAAATTTCCCACCTCCAAGGGAAGCCAATGGCACTGACACTCTCAATTTCAGCACAAGAGGTACGTGTCTACTGTTGAGCTGAATGAGTCCTGTCTTGGGATTCTGAACTACAGAAAGAAAGAAAGAAAGAAAAAACTAAGATATCGTGCAGTCCTTACAAAAGACCAGAAAAATTTAACAAGTTTTTAAGTATGCAATTTTGTGTCTTCCCTGAATAAGTATCTCATCAGGAAGCTGTAATTCTTTTTCAGTAATAAAATGATTTCCAATTCATTTCTGCACTGCCGTTCTCCATAACAACATAAAGAGGAACTGAGTTAGCTCTGCCTATCTAGATCTCAAAGCAATAGAAAATGGCAGTCAGAGCAAAAAAAAAATGCATTGCTAAGAAGAAAGACTCATCCCTGAACAGGATGGGAGAAACAGAAAGAGCAGCCGAAGGCTGACATGGATGATGGAGTTGCAGATACATAATGGCACAGGAAGGCAGGCACAGTGTATATCCACTCCTTACAGGTGGAAACTACTTAGAAACTACAAGCATCTGTAAAAACCTAAGAGACAATTCCAATAGCTGCAGCCACTCCACAAGAGCTAAGTCCCTTTACTGCTTCTGCTGTTCAATAAACATCATTTTTACAAGCATTTCCAAATGACCGCAAATAACTGCAAAGCTGAAGGATTACATTCATCTTCATGGTCAAGGGTAGGTACTCCAATTTTGCTAAATAACATAATAATGGAGAAAAGGATTAAAAAAAATTAATCACCAAATGATAACCAGATGGTTTCAGTTACACTTGTTGGGTGCACATTAGATATCCGTAGTAAATGCTTACACCTAGGCTGCATTAATTGAAAGACTTCATTCTTTAAAATGTTGTCTATTATAAGAATTTAGAAAATAAGCATTTAGAATAAAGATATACAAAGACAAACCACACTTCAGATACATTTACCATGTCAGATACTTACAGGAGCTAAATTGTATGTACTTAATCAACCTTTTTTTTTTTTTTTTTAATCTGTTTCTTACAGATGACAGATATCAAAACTATCATTTGTATTATGAGTTCAAAACTAACAGAAAAGAAGTTTTAGGAACTGCTACATCATGTACCACAGTTTTCTCAATAATCAACTTGTCATTTTCTAATGGCTTATAGGTTCATCTGTTTCACACCTAAGATCTCCAGATGCTATGTGTGGTAAAGGGGTAAAATAGTTTTTAATATGTACATTCATCATAGGATGTTCATTGCCAGTTTATCTGGACTGATGCAAAAGATACAACTTTACAACATAATGGAAAAACTCCATAATGCTAAAATGTTACAAATTTAACTAAACATGAGGTATATTTAAAAATCAATTTCAAACATTGTTTACTATTGATATACTTGGAATCTAAGGAAAAATTGCTCTTAAAACACCTCAGCGCATTTTAAAATCCTGTTTTCAGATGCAGAGGATGTACGCCTGCATGGTTCATGAGCATACTGGTATGCATTGGAAAAAGGCCACAAAGACTGGCGCCCTTTTCCTGGAAGGAGAGTTTTAAAGAGCTGGCGCTGCTCAACCTGGAGAAGAGAAGCTCAGGGGAATCTCAACAGTGTCCATTAATACGAGTATGGAGCCAGGCTCTTGCCCAGTGCTAGGACAAGAAGCATATATTGAAATAAAAGTTCCATTTAAACATAACAAAAGTCATTTTCACCATGTAGGTGGTCTGGCACTGGCACAGATTGCCCAAAAAAGCTTAGCAGTCTCCATTACTGGAGATCCTAAAAACCCACCCAGGCACAGGTGCCTGAGCAGGAGACTGGAGTAGATAATCTGCACAAATCCCATTCCAGTTACTCTGTGATTCTAGATTTGCTTTCATATTTTGGGATATCATTTGGTCATTTACCTGTATAATGAAATTGCTTAGAAATTGCTATTTGTATCAGTTCTTCTAGTTCACAGAGATGGACAGATTAGTATAGCACAAGCAGTTTAAATGATAATACTGAACATAAAGACAGAATAATGGTTAATTTCATAAAGCCAAAACTGAAGTGCACTAGAAGTACCTACATTAACTCAGTAATACAAACATTTACCTTTTTCACTGTGACAGCACAACCAATGGAAGTTTATCAAATTATGTTCTCTCAAACCAGATTTTTATGTGCTTATTAAAAAAAAAAAAAAAAAAGAGGGAAAAGATTTTACCACATTGGAACCTCTGGAATCAGGATGTATACACGATACGAGTAGACTCTAAAAAATTGTATGTTTCTAAAATACATATGGTTCTGAAAGTCAGGCACTGTGAATACACCCTGATTAACAACAAAAATCCAAATTTTATTATTATCAGATAAACACTACATGGGACACCATATGCATAATTATCTCAATCTGTAGATTCTTTACAAATGCCCTAAAAGTGTGCCTCAAACACTCAACTAGCAACAGGTGGAAAGGGGTATTCTCTGCACTGTAATAATAGATCAGCAAGACCAGTGTATTTGTAATGAGCCATTTTTGTGCTAAACAGTACTAATTCCCCAGCTCTCAAAGTACCTACTAACTAGGATATCCCTTGAGAATACTTGGACAGATAAGTAGGTGGCAAGAACATAAGACAGTAACAAAGGAACACCTAATTTTCCCGACATGTATGTGCACCATCAGCTCAGTGGCCATCCCTTACAAAGCAGATAAAGCATAACGAAGGTAGTGTAACTACTGTGTTACATCTCCACTCGACAAAAGCATACCACTGTTACTTTATGGAGGAAAGATGCTATTGGTGTAAAACAGAGAGAACAGACATAACTTTGGCTACCATGCAGTTTTCAATAGCACTCACTGTTAAAAAACAAACTTGCAAGAAATTAAGTCAATACAATTTCTTTTCATACTATCAACAAATCCCATTTTCTGCCTTGTTCTCTTAATTGCCAGGCAACATTGCTTAAGTAAAGCCTGGATTTATGAACCAAGCAATAATTAATAACGTTGTATTTAGGATCTGTGCACGTACAATGATCTTAAGAGAAATATTAAACTAAGTGGACCAAATTTTACAGAATATTTGGAAGTTGTAACTGGCACCTTCAAGAATCTTAATTCTCCGCTGATTTCTAAGGACCATAGTGTGGAATCAGCTCTGCATAGACAGCATTATTTTAGTCATAAGATTTGTGCACTATGTACATTTTCTTCTTGCCCTTTGAAATAATAGGAATATTTAGGGTTTTTGGCTAATTCAAGGTAAATGTCATGTGTCCAGTACATTAGCAAAAAGAGTTAAGACACTACGCACTTTACTAAGGCAAAATTTTACTACTAAAAGTGCCGTTATTACATAACATTAAATCATTCTAAAATAAAATGCGCAAGTATTCACAATCAATATCACCAATATTATATAATTCCGACCCGAACAGCAGCGTACCATTGAGTCCAAGAACCAGCCCTGCAACTGGCTCTGCTGGTTCGGCCTACCCAACTGCTCCACCAAGATCGAGAAATGGAACAAAAACCAGCCCCTTCCTGAGGAGCAGAGCCCGATTCACACCAACAAACAGACCTCAAACTGGCTCTGCTGGATTGGACCCAACACTTGCACTCGGAATGGAGACAAAAAAATGTGCGTCCTGAGGAGAGGCTGCCCATCAATGCTGAGCGCCGTGCCTCCAACTGGCCCTTCAGGATTGGCCTTTCTCCACAACCCAAATGGGTATCGACCAGTATCAGCGAGTCTGTTGTTCCAGGGGGCCCAAAGCAGCAGTCCCCGCGCACTGAGCAAGAGGCCTTCAGTGTGTCTGACATCCTGAGCCACCCCATTACGCAAAGCCAGATAATCAGCCTGCTCATAGATTTGTGGGGAGGCTGGTATCTGTTTCTGATTCTACAGAGCCTGCTTTGGCACAGGGCTTGGATCATCGCGAGAGGTGACTTCCAGTCCCTACAATTCTGTGATTCTGCGTCAGGGAGAACACTGTGTTGCTGAGGAGGAGA